>NC_063056.1:20964301-21294444 GCF_018812025.1 Megalobrama amblycephala | reverse complement strand
GCATCTCAGTTTGCAAATTTGGCTTAAAACAACACTAGCTGTTTCATAAATAATCATAAATAGAATAATAAAATGTCTACATCCACAAAAATACCTTTTGTTAACATGCTAAAACTCTTATACAACATTAACCTTGCGATTTATTTCCGTTCTTTTACAGAAAGCGCATGTCTACTGCCAGACCCTTCTTGTCTCTTTCGCTCTCTCTCCTCTTTCTAACTGCTTTTCAATGTAGCTTGCTTTCTGTCTCTCTTCTCTGCTTAAAATGGAAGTGTGATTTCCATAATTGCTGCTGATGTGTATATAGTACAGAAGGAACGTCGTGTGCAACAATCATCTGGTGTCAGATCAGTTATCTGATCAGTTATCTGCAGCATACAGAATCCCCTGTCACCAACGTTCCATCAATGTTTTAACATTCTTTAACAGGACGTTGTCTCTAACCCTTTATCAACACACCCCTCCTCTAAAGCCATGGGAAATACACCTGTGTGACTGAAGATTCCTCGCAAAAGCTCAGCAGACAGCAAAAACAGATTTAAATCAATAAACGGGTTCTCACCTGTCATTCTCATCCCAGGAAATGCAGGTTTGGTTTGTGGTACCCTGTGGAGAGAGAAAGAGGGCGAGAGGCAGAGAAGGATGTCACCTTGTGATTTTGCCTTGCAAATATGTAATGGTGATTCTTCAGTTAGAGGCACTTTTGACTGCCTGAAATCTTAAAATATGAAACTTCTTCAAACCGTTTTTCATCCAGTCCTGGAATAAAGATATGATCATTGGCATCAGCTTCAAAGTGGACTTTTCCAAGTGGTTTTTGATGCTTTGTGTGATACTTATATGTGATGGTAATCTTTTTTTCTTCTTTTTTTTGCAAAAAAAAAAGTTGGAGCCTTGGATTTGCTAAGTCAATTAAGTTACAAGCTTTTTTTAAAAAAAAAAAAAAAAAAAAAAAAAGAAAAAAATCTTGGAAGAATAGTAATGACAGCAGTATTGAGGACAGTTATTTTAACAATTTCTTATTATTTAAAAACTATGTACACATAAATACAAACCTAATTAGAAATAATTAAAACATCTTAATAACAATTGAATAATAATAATAATAATGGAAAATAATAAATTAAATTAAAAAAATTAAAACATCTTAATTAAAAATAATTAAATAGTAATTTAAGTAAAATTCTGATAAATGGCTAAACACTCTTAAAAATTTGGAAACAATAAAATAAGCTAAAGCTATTTTTAGAATGAATGTTTTTAATAAAGCATTTTAAAAATCATCCTGCAGTATGTGAGGGAAAAATTCCACCATGTGAAGAATTATACAAGAATAAAATTAAAAAAGAATTCATTTTAATGTTTTAGAGTGACAGTTTTCTAGTCATAGTTTGAGTAATATTGAAAAACATCCCATTTGTTGCAGCGCATGGGTTTAAAGGGCAGACTGACTTACATTGTAAAGGTGCGAGAACTCAATCTCGAGTGGAGTTGAGAGAGAATTGGGAGTGGGTTTGATTGTCACAGAGATCATCTTGGAGTTCAGCACTGTGCTATTTCTGTGAAAATACAGAGAAGGATGAAAGAAAACATGAGAAGGACTGCAAAAAACAGAGGGGGAAGAAGAGTGGAGGTCATGACCTTCAAAGAAGCTGCCACTTCCCCACACGAGACTCTTCAGTTTGCGCTGTCTCAAATGTACGTCATTTGCTAATATCAGCCTATGCACATTCATCTATCCATACACTACAGTCAAACATGTTTTCATTTATACAAAATAATAAAAAGCGTCACAAGGTATCTGATTCAAAATCACCACATTTCAGCAAATAAGGACTGCAGTCAGTTTAGGTTGAAAACGAAAGAACAAAAAGTATACACCTTTCTGCTGAATCTTGAAGACAAATCACCTTGCATGATTCATTTAAATACTCTCCTCCCATAAATTTTGCATCTGAAAGGGAAACTCCTACAAATGCATATGCAATAAGGTCAGCTGCAAAATAACTGTATCCAAGCCTTTTCAGTGCCATTTTTCTTTAGTAAATCATAACAGTAGTTTTTTAATGCCAAAATGCCAGCGGGGTTTGCGCTGGCGCAAGCTGTTAAATCTGGCCTAAAGTGTGTGCTTTTATGAAATTATTTTTCCTATTAGAGAGATAACTTTGTGTGAAGTCCCTTTAGAGGAATAGTTCACCAAAAAATTTAAACTGTGTCATCATTCACTCACTGTCATGTCGTTCCAAACCTTTTCTTCAGTGGAACATTAAAGATACTTTTAGAAATGTCTCAGTTTTTTGTTTGTCCAATCAAAGGATGTCAATGGTAACCAAAACTGTTTGGTTACCAACATTCTTTAAAATATCATCTTCTGTGAGAGTCATGAAAGTTTGGAGCGACATGAGGGGAGAGTAAATGGTAATGATGCTAAATCATTTTTGAAAATTCAGTTCACTTGGTGATAGGCATACAAGTATAGCTCTGGATGAAAAATCAAAAGCTCCGACAAAGTTTGTCAAGATAAATAAAACATAAATTTGACAACAACCCTATTAAAAATGTTGCTATTTTAACTCGAACTAGATAAAAAAGTTTGAAGACAAACTTTAAGTTGGCTTAAAAAAAGCCAGTCCAGAAAGTTTGAAACAGTTTTAAAAGTTTGAAGTTTGAGAGTTTTCAGTTTGAAAGTTTAAGTTTTAGTTTAGTAGTTTTGATAGATAGATAGATTTAGCTTGACAGATAGATAGATAGATAGATAGATAGATAGATAGATAGATAGATAGATAGATAGATAGATAGATAGATAGATAGATAGATAGATTTAGCCTGACAGATAGATAGATAGATAGATAGATAGATAGATAGATAGATTTAGCTTGACAGATAGATAGACAGATTTAGCTTGACAGATAGATAGATAGATAGATAGATAGATAGATAGATTTAGCTTGACAGATAGATAGATAGATTTAGCCTGACAGATAGATAGATAGATAGATAGATAGATAGATAGATAGATAGATAGATAGATAGATAGATAGATTTAGCTTGACAGATAGATAGATAGATTTAGCCTGACAGATAGATAGATAGATAGATAGATAGATAGATAGATTTAGCTTGACAGATAGATAGATAGATTTAGCTTGACAGATAGATAGATAGATAGATAGATAGATAGATAGATAGATAGATAGATAGACAGATAGATAGATAAGAAATAGATTTAGTAGATTTAGAAATAATA
Organism: Megalobrama amblycephala; assembly: GCF_018812025.1. Classification (NCBI taxonomy): domain Eukaryota; kingdom Metazoa; phylum Chordata; class Actinopteri; order Cypriniformes; family Xenocyprididae; genus Megalobrama; species Megalobrama amblycephala. Next base: position 21,291,197 of record NC_063056.1, on the reverse strand, counting down.
TTTTGGATGGTTGCTAGGGTGTGCTAAGGTATTCTGGGTGGTTGCTAGGGTGTTGCTATGCGGTTGCTAGGGTACTTGGTATGGTTGTGAATGTGTTGCTATGCGGTTGCTAGGGTACTCGGAGTGGTTGCTAAGGTGTTGCTAGGGTAATCAGGGTGGTTTCTAGGGTGTTGCTATGCGGTTGCTAAGGTATTATGGGTGGTTTCTAGGGTGTTGCTATGCAGTTGCTAGGGTACTCTGGATGGTTGCTAAGGTGTTGATATGCTGTTGCTAGGGTACCCGGGGTGGTTGCTAAGGTGTTGCTATGCGGTTGCTAGGGTAATCTGAGTGGTTGCTAGGGTACTCAGGGTGGTTGCTAAGGTGTTGCTATGCGGTTGCTAGGGTACTCGGGGTGGTTGCTAAGGTGTTGATACGCTGTTGCTAGGGTACCCAGGGTGGTTGCTAAGGTGTTGCTATGCGGTTGCTATTGTAATCTGAGTGGTTGCTAGGGTACTCAGGGTGGTTGCAAAGGTGCTGCTATGCGGTTGCTAGGGTACTCGGGGTGGTTGCTAGGGTGTTGCTATGTGGTTGCTAGTGTACCCGGGCTGGTTGCAAGGATGATGCCAGGGGGGTTTGTGTGATTGCTATGCGGTTGCCATGGTGTTCTGGGTGGTTGCTAGGTTGTTCTGGGTGGTTGCTATGAGAGTTGATAGATAGATAGATAGATAGATAGATTTAGTTTGAAAGATAGATAGATAGATCTAGTTTGATAGATGGATAGATAGATAGATTTAGTTAGATAGATAGATAGATAGATAGATAGATAGATAGATAGATAGATAGATAGATAGATTTAGTTTGATAGATAGATTTAGTTTGAAAGATAGATAGATAGATAGATAGATCTAGTTTGATAGATGGATAGATAGATAGATTTAGTTAGATAGATAGATAGATAGATACTGTAGATAGATAGATAGATAGATAGATAGATAGATAGATAGATAGATAGATTGATAGATAGATTTAGTCAGATAGATAGATTTAGTTTGATAGATAGATAGATAGATAGATAGATAGAGTTTGATAGATAGATAGATAGATTGATAGATAGATAGATAGATAGATAGATAGATAGATAGATAGATAGATTTAGTTTGAAAGATAGATAGATAGATCTAGTTTGATAGATGGATAGATAGATAGATAGATAGATAGATTTAGTTAGATAGATAGATAGATAGATTTAGTTTGATAGATAGATAGATAGATAGATAGATAGATAGATAGATAGATAGATAGATAGATAGATAGATAGATAGATAGATAGATAGATAGATAGATTTAGTTTGAAAGATAGATAGATAGATCTAGTTTGATAGATGGATAGATAGATAGATAGATTTAGTTAGATAGATAGATAGATAGATAGATAGATAGATAGATAGATAGATAGATAGATTTAGTTTGATAGATAGATAGATAGATAGATAGATAGATAGATAGATAGATAGATAGATTTAGTTTGATAGATAGATTTAGTTTGAAAGATAGATAGATAGATCTAGTTTGATAGATGGATAGATAGATAGATTTAGTTAGATAGATAGATAGATAGATAGATAGATAGATAGATAGATAGATAGATAGATAGATAGATAGATAGATAGATAGATAGATAGATAGATAGATAGATAGATAGATAGATAGATAGATAGATCAGTCTGAAAACATAAAGCAACTCGAGTCAGAACAGTCTGAAGGTCTAGTCCGAGTTTGGTGGTTGTAGCTTGAACAGTCTAGGAAGAGTAGCAGGATAAAATTTAGTCTAAGAAGAATAATAATAATAAGCTTAAGTAGTAGATCTTTTTCAAGCCAGCTTAATAATGCTATAACTTGAAAAGATGGTGCAGCTTAAGGCATATATGAAGCCTAGAGTAAACAAACACTACCAAAAAGGCAGGCAGTCTTACTTTGTGTGCTGCTACCAATTTAAGTCTCACCAAGTAAAAGTGAAGCCTCACCTCTGTAGAGAGAGAATACTGCCCAAGTTTCTGTACAATACGATGCCAGTCACAAATGCTGACGCGTTGTCTTCTTCTATAACACAAACACATACAGACAAATAACAGATATATCACCTCAGTTCCTGTGAAGTAAATAGTAAGAAAAATAATTTGGGAAAGAAATGCTATTAAAGAAGAGGTCATTGAGATATAGACTTGATCTGTGTGTTATCACACCTTTCATTTAGAGGCCTGTACAGTATAGGACTGTATAGTGGAGATTATGGGTGGATGGATGGATGGATGGGGTCAGTAAAAGTTTGACTTACTTTTTTTGTTAGAAACTAATGCTTGTAGTTAATTGATCACAATTTACAGTAAAGGCATTTATACTGTTACAAAAGATCGAATAAATGCTATTCTTTTGACTTTCTATTCATCAAAGAAGCCTGAAAACAATCTCAGTTTTCACACAAATTTTAAGCAGCACAAAATTAACACTGATAATATTAAGACATTTTCTGATTTCTGAAGGATCATGTGACACTCCAGTAATAGCTGCTGAAAATTCAGCATTTGAAATCACAAGGATACATTACATTTTATAATATAATAGAAAATAAAGAACAGTTGTTTTGAATTGTAATGATATTTCACAATATTACTGTTTTTACTGCATTTCTGATCACATAAATGCAACATTGGTGAGCATAAGAGACTTTATGCTCATGTTCTTTATGCTCAAAACATAAAAAAAAATCATACCAAACTAAACTTTTGAACTGCAGTGTATATATAGCAAATCATGGTTGTATCGTAATGACAAGGTGATATTTCCTGTGCTAACGAAGAGACTGTTGCTGTTAAAAAGGCAAGTGTGAGGGGAAAGGCCAGCAGTCCAGCCTCTGTCACACTCACACTGCATCACTGTCGGAGAACAGCACCCAGGAGAACCTCCTAAAACAATGCACACACACATACATGCATACACATAAAGTCCATCTGGTCTTCAAGCTACACTGCTCCAGCTCATGCCAAAACATGTGGCAGACTGGCATGCGTGGTAAGGGGGAGAAAGAAAGAGAGTCTGTAGGGGGTGCCAGGCGGCAGACAGAGGCCACAGCTCCAGGGCTGCAGCTGAGGTCCTATGGACAAGAACACAGACTGATGGAGGGAGACAGGGGTTGGGGGCATGACAGTTTTGAGCTCCCTCAGGGTAATCGAGTTTTTGCTTGCCCACCCCTCTTCCCCTCCGACTAATATGCCAAAGCCACAATAATGGGAACAGATGAGACCCGAGGGGGCATTTATGTATAACACAGAGTATTAGAGGAATGTAAAAAACAAAATAATACAAAAGGAGTTTGTAGAACTTCATATTAAGCAAGTGACTTTCATGTAATTTATATATATATTAGGGCTGTCAAACAAAATAAAAGTTTGAGTTTGCATAATATATGTGTGAGTACTGTGTGTAATTATGTATATATATATATATATATATATATATATATATATTAGGGCTGTCAAACAAAATAAAAGTTTGAGTTTGCATAATATATGTGTGAGTACTGTGTGTAATTATGTATATATATATATATATATATATATATATATATATATATATATATATATATATATATATATATATATATATATATATATATATAAATACACACAAATTAATGTGTATATTTAAGAGAAATATGTTAATTATGTACAAAATATGTTTATTTAAATATAATATAAATTATATAAAAATATAAATGAATACATATACTTGTACATATTTCTCAAACATATACATGAATGTGTTTGTATTCATATATACATAATAATTACACACAGTACACCCACATGTATTAGGCAAACTCAAGCTTTTATTTTGTATGCGATTAATCGCGATTAATCGTTTGACAGCCCTAATATATATATTTTAAAATTTTAATTTAAAAAAATTATGTTGAATTTACTTTGAAACATTTTTCAGACCTTGCGAGTAAATTTTATAAATTATTACAAAGAAATAGCAAATAACTACGGAAGCTTGTTTCTGCCACTGAATAAAAAATAAAAAAGGTAATTGTGACCTTTTATTTCACAAGTCTGACTTTTTTTCTCGCAATTACGAGTTTACATCTCGTAATTCTGACTTTTTTCGGAATTGCATGATTTAAAGTAGCAATTGCATGTTATATTTGCGTGTTTTTCAGATATTTCTCACAATTCTAACTCCATAATGCAATTGTGACTTTATATCACGGAATTCTGACTTTATAACACGCAATTGTGAGTTATAAAGTCTGAATTGTGAGATACAAACTCGCAATTCTGAGAAAAAAAGTATTTTTTCCTCAGAATTGGACTTAACTTGTAATTGCGAGTTTATATCTCACAGTTGTGAGAAAAGAAGTCAAGATATAAACTCGCAACTGCGAGAAAAGGTCAGAACTGCAAGATATAGAGTTTATACAGTATCTCGCAATTCTGACTTCATTTCTCACCACTTTATAACTCACAGTTGTGAGTTTATATTTCTCAAATCTGACATTATAACTCAAATTGCTTCCATAAACAACACTTTGAAATAAACATGAAATTTTAAAGTACAAAGACTGAAATAGTATTTTCTTTTCAAATGTATTTCAATAATATTTGCTTTATTTACACCTTAGAAAAAAAACAAAATTTTTTACAGTGCATATTGAGTTCATCTTTACATAATATTTTACGTCCACACAAGAAATTAACTTTTTAAAATTTACATAATTTAGTTACATTTAAAATAATAAAAAGCTGACGTGACTTAAAACAACAATTAAAGGGATAGTTCACCCAAAAATGAAAATTTGATGTTTATCTGCTTACCTGCTTATGTTTATCTGTTTATCTGCTTACAACGGCAGTGATGTCTCGCGCTTATACTAGACATCACTTCCACTGTCAGAGCGCGATCAGACCTCACTAAGCGAGTGCTGAACGCAGTTGGACATAATGGTGTATTAGAGGTAAAAAAATGATATAAATAATGTTCGGTTTCTTGCACAAACCGATCGTTTCGTGTCTTAGGACATCAATGTGTCATCATGAGCCGCAGGGTTTAATTTGGATTTGTCTAAGCATATTTTTTGACTCTTATAAATTGTGTTACCATTCACTCGCATTATAAGACTGTCAGACGGCAACGGTTGTAGTTAAAAATCATCTTTTGTGTTCTACTGAAGAAACAAAGTCACCTACATCTTGGATGCCCTGGGGGTAAGCAGATAAACATCAAATTTTCATTTTTGGGTGAACTATCCCTTTAACCATTTACATTAACTCGATTTACCTGAGTAATTGAGTAACTCAATTTTTAAGTAGCGACAAATCTTTTTTTTTTTCTATATTGTGCTCAAGTGTAAAAGATTATTAAAAAAAGAGAAAATGTTGTGGACTTGGTTGGTTTGGTTGACGATTGGATGTTGATTTGGGCGTTGATGTTTTCTGGAAGCTCCATTTATGACATTTTGATTGAACATTATGAGGTTGAAACATTTTTAAAAATGAAACGTATGCACAGATGAATTGTTCACAATAAGATATATAACATGCGTTATATAATATAATAGAAATATAACATGGTGTTTGTTTGTAAACAAATAATTTAAGTGTACACTTTTAGGTGAATGAATCATACTCTTTTTTTCACTAAAGTGTCCTTTTCTGCTTTGAAGAACCAATAGCATTAAAATGCAGGCTGTGAAGGCCCATTTTATTGGTTAGACCTACTAAACGAACACACCTCTACACTGTACGAGTTAGTGAGACATCTTGTTTGATTGACTAAACGAGAGCAGATCCGAATGAAAGTGTTTCGTTCCCTCTGTGAGAATGTGTTTCATTGGATTCAGTCTGTCAAATCCCTCGTTCATTTGGCTCATTCTAAAGCAACATTAATATAAAAGCTCATCTCAGCATGTCCAAAGTTTGATGACCTGTCAATCCACCGCTGGTAGCATGGCAACAGATCTCCCAATGGGAAGGGGAATTAAACCTAATTGCGCCTGATTGGCTCCTGCCGACTCCTGATTAAGTAGCAACTCCTCTATTAGCATAGTCGCGGGGGAAGGAGCTTCTTTAATGGCCTGTAAAGTCGGACATGGCAAGGACCGAACAGTCTACAGCAATATGCTCTCTAACAAAGGAGAGAAAAAATCCTCAAACAAACAACAAAGATTTGTTAATGAAAGCAGTTTTGTACTGTTTTACTAGCAAAAACAACAGAAAAGAAACATGAAATTATTATTAATCCAGGCATAAGAATGGAATTTACTTTATAGCGTGAAATGTCACAGAATTTGGCAAATTTGGCAAAAAATTTATCAAATTGTAATATGAGCTAGTGTGTGTAATTATTAAACAGCAAAAAGGACTTCTATTTAAATATGTAATCTGATTGTTCTGTGTGTCTCTGAGTGAATAAGCGGCATAGTTTCATCTATGTCGGCCTATGGTGTTTTCAATGTCGGCCATCTTAATATATTATGAGGACACTCCACATGAACTTCATCTCCAGAGCTGCTTTGTCATTAAACTTAATGAGCATTTCACCATTTCATGAGAAACACAAAGATATTTATGTCAGTCTGCCAAAATAAAAGTTTAAATTGAAAAAAAATTATGATAGAAATATATAACTCTAATATAGTAAAATGTACAACTGAAAGTAATAATAATAATAATAATAGTGAGGTTAGATTATTATTATTATAAGGAATATCATAATCAAGAGATTTTTACATTCAAGTTTTAATTCATGCAGTTAAGTTGTGTGACAGTATTTGATGGAAAAAAAAAATGTTTTATTGTAAATGATTTGTTATATTTATTGTTATATTTGTTAAATATTGTATTTTTTTAGAAATATTGTTATATTTGTTATATTTTCATTTGGTTAAATATTGAAGAATGATTCAATTGATTCAATTCAATTGTCAAAAATGATTTTGGGAAAAAATAAAATTGATTTAATAGGGCCCTAGACGAGCACAAAATGCAGGCCAGATTCAAACCTGTGCTTCCCATATGAGCACCAAGGCATTGTATCTGTAGCATTTGTACGTACCACTAGATCACTGTGTTTTCAAGCATATGTGAGTGCAGTCATATAAGATTGTATGTTTTCTTACCTGGTTTTCCAGTGACCAGGATGTTTTTAGCCACTCTGACTTTGTCCTCAGAGTTGCGAGCCCAGTCCACCATTCCCCTCCATCCCTTCATTGGGAAAGTGATATCTGCATTTCCTGCGACAGGCCGCTTGTGAATACTCAACACTGGAGGGAGAATCCAGAGGGAACTGTAAGATCCATGGCAACACCAATATCCTGACTCACTGCACAGCGATCACATCTCAACTAGAGAAAGTGTCATGCTGTCAGACGACTCTGCCATACAAACTCTCTCAGCTCAAACTCTTTCATTCTTTTAAGATCTCAGCTTTCTGCTGCCAACCATAATCTCTGTACCATTTCACACCGACAACATTTCAATCACAGAAAGAATTTACAATACTTGTAAAAAAAACCATTTTTTATTTATTTATGAAATACGGAAGAGGATTAGGGCCAAGCAATAATAATAAAAAAAAAACATCTCGAGATTAAAGTTGTTAAATCTTGAGAAAAAAGTCTAAATAAAATGTTGAGAATAAACTCATTAAATTACGAGAAAAAACTTGTTAAATTTCAAGAAAAAAGTTGAGATAGAATGTTGAGAATAAAATCGTTAACTTATGAGAAAAAACTCGTTAAATTTCAAGAAAAAAGTCGAGATAAAATGTTGAGAATAAACTCGTTAAATTACGAGAAAAAAACTCGTTAAATTTCAAGAAAAAAGTCGAGATAAAATGTTGAGAATAAACTCGTTAAATTACGAGAAAAAACTTGTTAAATTTCATGAAAAAAGTTGAGATAAAATTTTGAGAATAAACTCGTTAAATTACGAGAAAAAACTTGTTAAATTTCAAGAAAAAAGTCGAGATAAAATTAGGGATGTCCAGATCCGATCACATGATCGGAAATCGGGCCCGATCACGTGGTTTCAGACTCGATCGGAATCGGACGTTACCTCCCGATCAGGACTCGGATATATATGTATTAGGGGTGCAACGGTTCTCAGTAAAAAAATCGAACCCTACGGTTCTCCACTTACGGTTAGGTACGCACTTGCACCGCGGTCCATCTCGAATGACGACGCATCTATTGGTTAATATGGTTTGTTTAAAATAGCAACGTGGAAAACAGACAGAGTTCAAATAATGTATGTTTCAGTCGATGGATGCGCAACAACGATAATCAAAAAGTGTGGACAAAACAGTCACTCTTTGTAAACTGTTAACTGCGAGTGCCGTATGCACTAATGTCCAGTCATTTACGCCGTCATCACCCGGGTGTTGATACAGGTGAGACCTGAACAGCACATGTTGCTGTCTGTGTTTAAACTAACTCATTTAAGCCTTGCTGATTTAAACCTTCAAGAACAAGACGCGAAAGAGAACTCGCGCACTGTGAGAAGATTTGTGTGCACTCATCCGAAGCGCGCACACGCTTATTTCAGTCAGCGCGCAAATACTGAGTTCTCTTTCAAGTCTTGCGCTTCAGCGGACAAATTCATACAAAAATTATGTCAACATGCCCGTCTTAGCGAGTATCCTAGCAAACATAGTCGGTTATGTCTTAAGTGAACGTATATTAGTTGAGAAAGACAGCGCATGTGTAACAGTATATGTACTGGATCGTGCATGTCTTATAGGGAAAAAAAACTATTCCTGCTGCCTGTTTTTAATGTTAAATCAAACAACAAATAACAAAGAAATCACTCACTGCTCTTGACTGAATAGTTTTTGTAACTTCAATAATGATTAATCTTTATTTATTTTATACAGTAAAGATAATATGCAGTGATATTTTATATTTGATTACTTTATCCATTTTCTGTACGTGAAAATGATTGTTAGATTCCTGAAAAACCTGAAAAGCACTGTTCCTGGATCTGTTTTTTTCGCTCTTCTTTATTCTTTTTCATGTATTATAGAAGTATCGGATCGGGACTCGGTATCGGTAGATACTCAAAATCAAATGACTCGGACTCGGACTCGAGGGCAAAAAAACGTGATCGGGACATCCCTAGATAAAATGTTGAGAATAAACTCGTTAAATTACGAGAAAAAACTCGTTACATTTCGAGAAAAAAGTCGAGATAAAATGTTGAGAATAAACTCATTAAATTACGAGAAAAAAGTCGTTAAATTATGAGAACAATTTCATTAAATTATGAGAAAAAAAGTTGCTAAATTACGTGAAAAAACTCGTTAAATTTCAAGAAAAAAGTCGAGATAAAATGTTGAGAATAAACTCGTTAAATTACGAGAAAAAAGTCGTTAGATTATGAGAACAATTTCATTAAATTATGAGAAAAAAGTTGTTAAATTTCGAGAAAAAAAGTCGAGATAAAATGTTGAGAATAAAGTCATTAAATTACAAGAAAAAAGTTGTTAAATTATGAGAACAAATTCGTTAAATCATGAGAACAAATTCGTAATTTAACGAATTTGTTCTTGTAATTTAACGACTTTTTTCTCATAATTTAATGAGTTTATTCTCAACATTTTATCTCGACTTTTTTCTCGAAATTTAACGACATTTTTCTCATAATTTAATGAATTTGTTCTCGTAATTTAATGACTTATTTCTCGTAATTTAATTACTTTATTCTCAACATTTTATCTCAACCTTTTTCTCGAAATTTAATGACTTTTTTCTCGTAATTTAAAGAGTTTATTCTCAACATTTTATTTCGACTTTTTTCTCGAAATTTAACAACTTTAATCTCGAGATGGTTTTTTATTATTGCTTGGCCCTAATCCTCTTCTGTAATGAAACTCAAAAAATAAATCTGTGAAATAAATCTTTCATAAAGCCATTTGTACTTTATGACTGAAAGAATGAATATTATATATTGAAAGTTATTACATTCAATGTAATGGAACAATTTACATACAAATGGTTTTACGATTGATTTACTCAAATTTGCTTTCTTTGTGTTTCATGACTTTCCAACTAACCAAACATCCAAGTAACCAACTAATTAATCTCAGCCTCAGAAGTTGTGTTTACAAGAAACCGGGCTGATATAATGACATGTTGGAAATTACATTTTTTCTAACTAACTAAATACAGTAACTGAGTCCCCACCCCCCATTTTTATTGACAGAGACAGCAGAGAGGGTTAAAGAAATTATTTTGAACGAGATTGACTTGCAGTGCAGGCCAAACCAGAACCAAATTATGCTGGTTCTTAGCACCAGAAACTTCTTAGAAAACCATTAAAGATTTTCTCATTTAATATAATGCCCCTTTTACAAAATGTAATGTAAGTCTCCAGTGTCCCCAGAATGTGTCTGTGAAGTTTAAGCTCAAAATAGCCCACAGATCATTTATTATAGCTTGTCAAATTTGCCCCTATTTGGGTGTGAGCAAAAACACACAGTTTGCTGCTCCCGGCCTGCTTTCCAAAAGAGGGCAGAGCTTTAACAGCTTGCACTTCGGTTGCTCAACAACAACAAAGGTGGAGAATCTTACGCAGGCAAAATGACAATTGTCAGTAACGGTGTTCAGCCTTACATTGTTCAAACCGGAGTCGGACACTGATGGAGAGACTCAGGAAGAAGTTACAATTTATAGAATGCATCTGGATGTTTCTGAATGGTTAGTGGATAAATTTATGTAGTTGCTGTGGAGTTGATTTAACTCAATGACTAGCATGTGCCATCATGTTAATCTTTTGTGCAAATCCATCACTGAATTGACCCTTGTTTGTGACTCTACTACAACAACTCTTCCTCTTCTCAAGCAGCCCAACATGGCCTCAGCCCTTTGTTGCATGTTCTCAGGGGCAGGGTTTATGTAAATTTTAGGGTTAGTGATGTCACTAACCCGGGAAGAAACTTGTTGTAGTCCCTACCAGCCATTTGTTGTAGTCCTTAAACAGCAAATTCTTTAAAAGAAAATAACTTCCTTTGCATTGAACTTTGAGCATCGTAACTTTGCAGATGTTGTTTATGCACTAACAGCAACATTACACACTAATTAAAGTTTAAAAAAAAAGTGAAATCATAATCAACCACCCCTTTAAAAAATCATATTGACCCCAAATTTTTAAATTATATTGTATGCTGAACATAACCACTAGTCCTCTGCTCTGAAAACACATCACAGTTTTTGTGTGGAGTAAAGAAGAGACATTAATTGTTTTGTGAATAAGAGCGAAAATGAATTGAACTTGCCCTCCCACGCTAGAGCCAAGCCTCAATGGGTGTGTGTGATAACTGTTACTAACTACCTCTCATGACATAGTTCTATTTTCAGTCTGTTGATGAATGTGTGCTGTAATGTATCGATGTATTTGTGTCTTAAAGCTGTATGTAGGACTGACAGGTCATTGCTGTAGGACAGGTGTTGCCACTATGGGAGAATCAGAGCTCATAGGCAGCTCAGTGATTCAGAGGCAAACAGAACCTAATACCGCCCCTCACACCCCCTTTTAAACTCTACCAGCTGCGGCCCACAACATATGACCATGGCGGTTCATCTTCCCACTGTTTTTGCAAACCCGGGTGTTCAGTAAACCAGAGTCTTCTTTGTGCAGGAAATACGTGCGTGGTTTAGAGTGTGATTCGAGAGCTATAGAAATGCCTAGAGCTACACATAGTTATTGTGTGTGTGTGTATATATATATATATATATATATATATATATATATATATATATATATATATATATATATATATATATATATAATAACAATAATAATAACTTCAGGTACTTGATGCTTCATCACTATTGTCTATTGTTAGGCATGTTAAATTTTGTGTTGAAAATGTAACCTAAAAAAAAAAAAATTACAATAATTTAAAACTACGAGAAAGGGTCAAAGGTAACTATCCATGGAGATTTGAATTTAACCCTGAGTCCTAAAGACCTTTCCAAAGTATTGGACACCATGCATCTAATAATTAAATACTTTACATTCTAATTTGCCTTATGTAAATCTCCAGTTCTTTCTTGGGTTTGTAGCTGCAACTTCTAGGCTGCTTGCCCAAATATTCAACCCCTAAAGTAAATTACCATCATCCTCTGACATTATCGCAGGGGTGTAAACTGAGCTAAATGGCAGCGGAAACTGACCCAGATTGTCGGTGACCTCATAAGTATCCTGGAAGTCCTTCATGCGGAGACTGATGACGTCCACAAAGTCCTCCACTAGACGAAAAAGCTCCTTAACATTGGGCCCCAGCTGCCAGAAAGAAAAACAGAGCTGTATATTAAAACGTTTGTTAGTCCTTCTTTCACTATGTGATTCTGTAAGTGCATTTTAAATATTTTTGTAAAAAATAATAATATATTTTTCTAAAAATAACATGATAATCATGCAGTTTTGCCGCTACACAAGCTTAATGATATCCTTCCTTCAGAATGTAAACTGAAGCTTGCGTTAAGACATAAATTGTAAACTAACTAATGATCTAACTAAACAGCAGGAGACAAACAGCTGAAAGAAAGATGTGCAGTGAAGAGAAGAGAATTAGCCAATTAATCACCTTTAGAACCAGCTGAAACTTGCATAATTACTAAGTGAAAGAGAGTGAGATGATACCAACATTAGAAAGACAGAATGAGTGAATGCTGATCGAGTTAGTGGAAAAATGAACGAATGAGTGAATGAATGAATGAATGACAGAGACATAGAGAGGAGAGAGGAGAGAGAGTGAAGGCTGACTCACCAGTTGTGCTTCCTCCCACCTGTCCCTGTTTTCCTCCATCAGTAAGTTACTCACTGACTGCACAAAATTCTGTGAACAAAACCACATGAAAGAAACATTCAGGGGCAATCAGGATCAAAATCGTCCTTTATTTGGAACTAAGCAAATATCACTCCACTAACCCTCATGTCTGCATTACTGGGGCTGTAGTAGGACCTCCTAAATATCTCCGTCATGTTTTTCAGTACATCTATGATAGCCAGAAGGTCTCCACTGTAGCTTGTTCCATCACTGGAGGTCACTCTCAGCTTGGTCATAACTTCAGAGACCCCGTCTCCCACAAGCCCTCTTTGAGCCTTGGAAAGATGATCTCTGGTCTGGAGAAGGTACAAAACCAGTCTTAGCTTTGGAGACACTTCTGGTGTTAGCCTAGCTAGGGTTTAGTTTGGAGATCGCCTACCAGTGTTTGGATACTTCGGTAATCATTTGAGACGCACTTCATGTACGTCGGTTTCTCCCAGTATGCAATGCCCTCATCATCCAACGAACATCGCCGAAGAATTAGTCCTGCATCACAGAAATGGGACATCATTAACAGATCTTGAATAAGGATTGGTTAAAAACTGTATGCTACATGTTGTTATTGTTGCTTCCTCTTTTAAACCAAGCTTCTGGAGCTGTCCATGGTCCTGAAAACGTTGGTTTAGAAAGTTATTCCAGTTTGTGTTTGCATGAGTCATGTCTTACCTACAGCATTCGGAGGGCAGCGGACAGCCGCTGTGTCCCCTGCAGGTGTTTTCTTCCACACTACGTTAGAGAAATTCTCCTCATCACAAATCTCATGCGGCTCTGCATACAACAACAGAAGTCAGAAAAGACAGAATACCCCAATCAATCCCACAAAAAATGTGAGGTCTTTCAAATGTCAGCAAAACAAACAAAAAAAATAAGTTACATCAATAAAACATAGTTGTTCCAAAAGAAACTTTAAGAGTAGAGTAGAAAACAGGGGTGGTCGATATGACCATAATTTCACGATAATGGTTATTTTTTTCTGGAAATAAGGTTGTCAACATTTTAGATGATGTTAAAATTTAGCAATTTTTCATTATTTAAATATCACAGCAAAAACCACTACTGGCAAAATCAATATAAGTAAAAGGTTCTCAAGATCAAAGAAACTAAGGTTTAACATTATATTGACGGTCCCTTTAACACATTCTATTGACTATACGTAAAATTGCACCTACATGTCTACTAACTCTCATTAGAGTGTTAGTAGAGTATTAGTAGACTGGTAGGGTTAGGGTAAGAGTAAGTTGATGTACTTGAAAAGTTACTTACACTCATAAAAATAAAGATTTCAGAGTGGGGGATTTGTAGTGATGCCATAAAAGAACTATTTTGGGTTCCCCAAAGAACTTTTCAGTGAACAGTTCTTAAAACAACCATTTTTTTTTTTCTTAGTGTGAAGAACAAAATTTCAAATAATCAAATAACCCTTTTCCACTAAAAAGAACCTTTTGTGCAATGGAAAGGTTCTATGGATGTTAAAGGTTCTTCATGAAGCCGTCAATGCCAGTATACAACCTTTATTTTTAAGAATGTATAGTCAGTAGATTGTCTGTTTGGGGGAGCATCAAAATAAAGTGTTAGCAGATATTAAGCAGACATTCTACTAATACACTAATGACAGTTGGTTGACATGTAGTTGCAAAGTTACTTATAGTCAACAGAATGTTCAAAAGGGACCCCATCAAAGTAAAGTGTTAGCGAAACTAATTACATGTAATAGGACAAATAAATACAATAGGCAAAAATTTAAAAAAATTCAAATTTTTCAGGTAGGTCTATGTAACAACAGAATAAGAAATGCTACCAAAATTATATCAAATGTAAAATCAAACACTGCATAATCTTCACTGTATGAAATTAATACCTAATGAAATAAGACCTAATGCCAATATGTAATATATTGACACACTTCACTTAAAACAGGCATTTTGATATAACTTTGTGTAGATTTGACAGTTTAAGTGCAATAAGTTGCAAAAAAAGAAAGAACTGAGGAGCACATTACGATGCTAAAGAAGTCTCAAGTCGGTATTTGCACTCTGTTCTGACAGTTGGTTTTCTGTGCACACAGAAAATTGTCTGTCAGAACAGGGAATTGAGACCCCTTTCGCATCTTACTGTGCATCTTACCTTGCAAAATTTAAAAATGCATGAAAATTATAAACTTCTGTGACCCCGCAAATCTGCAAAGTCACATGAGCGTAACCATGATAGACGGTGATCCAAAATGTATACCAGTTGTCAAATTTCTAACAGTTTATTGTGTCTACAAGTATATTGCCCAATGAATTTTGGCTACAACCACATGATTGTCTCACCTGGACATCTCTTCTCATTGCAACGCCTAACTTCCTCTCTGTCCCCTGGGCATGGCTCTCCTCCAAAAAAGGGCCCATAACACACCCTTTGTCTCTGCTGGCTTCCTCCACCACATGTTTTGGTACAACCATCCCAAGAGCTCCACAGTTGCCACTGGCCATCCACAGGACACTCCCTGAGGAAGCAGTCACGTGTCTGACGCCACTCGCCCTGACACTCTAGGCCACCATACGAGGGCCCGTTACATTCCCGAGTGCGCTGCATTGTTCCATTCGAACAGGACGAGGAACAGGAGCTCCAGCTGGACCACTCATTCCACACTCCATCCACTACAGAGGAAAAGACATGAACTTAGAAGAAGAAACTGAAGAATATTCTGAATATAGAGGATACGAAGCAACATTAGGGAGACAAAAGAGAGGGATTGAAAGTGGAGCATGATAAGGGGACATTATTGAAAGATAAATTGCAGGGGAAAGGAAGGGGAGCTTTGGGTTGCCAAACTCTAGTTCAGTCCGCAGTAATTTAAAGCCTCACTTAATCACCATCATTTGCTTTGAACTTCACAATGGTTCCTTTCAATCTTCTTCTCCTACAGTGCCTCACATTAGGCTTTAATTGTGCTTCTTGATGGAAGTCATTAAATCTGTATGAGAAAGTCTGTATTTAAAGACCTAATGATCACCTGGGCATACAGCAATGTTGCAGAATTTGGTCTGTTTCTCCGGACCATCACAGGGATTTCCTCCGAACTGTGGTGGCTTGCAGGAGCGAGTGCGGTCCCTGTAGCCACGTCCGCACGTTGAAGAACACAAGCTCCACGGAGACCACTCATCCCATGCCCCGTGCACTGCAATCAGAGCGGCTAGGGTATGATTTATAGAGAGAAAAACGCACCTCGACAACACACACACATGCACTAAAGGAAAACTAAAGAGGGGTTCACACTGACAACAATCTGCAGCACTTTTAATTCATTTATTTTCAATGGGAGTTGCCGATTTCCTGATGTCATGAGTGATCGTTTGGGATGAGATAAAGTTGAGAAACGTTTAATGAGAGGCGACATAATGGGTGACTACCAATAGGAGTGAAGACATTGGAGCACATTGAGTAGTATGCATTGATCGTTGTTCATCTTGTTCATGATAAGATGTACTGCTGCAATTTTACGAACATTTTACACTCTATTTTTAGCAGCAAGAAATCTGATTCCCTATGCAATCAGGAGAACATATTATTTTTACCAGTAATACATCACATTTGTGATCAGATATTCAGAAGCTATAGCCGTTTACGTAGCCAACCAATAATGTTACAAAAGGAATGCCTACTAGAACACTGTGCTGAAAAGACTGTACAAGACTCAAAACAGTTTACTTGTATTGCTATTTACTGGAGAAACTGCAGCACGCAAAATGGCCGCTCTAGTAATGGAAGTCCCGCCTTCTAAATAAAAAAGCCAATTAGCAGGTGGTAAGGTCATAATATCAGTGCAGCTACTGTTAGACACTCCAGTTCCCATTGAAAGAACTGCACATGCCAATTAGCTAGAGCTAGAACAATCAGAAATATATGCAATTAAACATCATTTGAGCATAAGAAACAATGTTTATGAGATTAATTTTTCCTGATTTGAATGCATGGATGGAGGCGTTGCAAATATGGCCATCAAGTGAACTTACTTTTGTTCCAAAGGGACTTTGCAACTAGCAACCAAAAATACTGTACAAAACAGCTGTCAGTGTGAACAGACTATTACTGGGAATGTAAAACACAAACATACATGGAACTCTTAGTGTTCAAAGACTACTACAATTTTCAGCTGCAATTTCTGAATGTTAAAGAGCAAATCAATCACTTTTTTTCTGCATAAAATGATTAGCACTTAATACAACATTGTGCTTGGCTAGACACTTGTTTTTAACTGAATAACATGTTTTGTCTGACCCCCTGAGATGCTGAAATGGTGGAATGAAAAGAGACCGCCCTACATGCAGTGGGAACTATAGGGACTTAGCTGACAATGCTGCACTTAAACCCATTACCATCTTACCACGGCTCTCCAGGATCCAGGGTTGAGAGGGGAGTAGCCGTACATGGAAGCCCAGGAAGAGTTACCCTCAGGTGGGCAGCGACTGGAAGGTGAAGTGGCAAAGCTAATGGACCTAAGTGGAGGTGGGACGGGTGATGGGTGGTGGATAAGGAAGATGGTGGGGGTGAGGAGAGGCCTGAGGTGGGCTGTGCTTACCTGGACACACAGCAGTGTTATTGCAGGGTCTCTGTTCGCGCAGCGGCCCGCTGCACTGCGTACTGTACGACACGGAGACGCAGAAGCGTGTGCGGCTCTGCCAGCCCTCACCGCACGTGGCCGAACACACGCTCCACGCAGACCACTCCTCACCCGACGGAGGATCCACTGAGAGGGACGGGGGGAAGTGGGGGCGGGGATGGGATGGGGTAAGGTGCGGAGGAAAGGGTAGGAAAAGGGCCAAAACTAATTAGCATGCAGGATTAGCCATCTCATCTAACAGGGGAGGCTTACATCATTTCATCGCTGATTCCAAATCCTCAGCATTTACCCGTAGTAGAAGTTCATGCTTTCAGTTTTAGGATATGTAAGTCAGCCATCTAAACAAGGATTTTACAAGGCTGTCCAATAAATCAGACTTTAATATCTGAGCAACTGGGAAAGCCAAGGAATCATGCTATAATCCCAAAGGAATAGGAAGATATTAAATGTCCAATAGGAAACACTGTCCTGACATTCCAATAGATAATATGGGCTGTCATGGATATCCAATAGGAAGAGTTAGGCTATCATTGCCATCCAGCGGAACGAAATGGAGAATCAAGAATGTCCAATAGAATGATATTGAAAGTCAAAACGAAAAAACTGATAAGGAGGGAAAGATTTAACCTGATTCTGACAACATTAGAGGCATTAAACTTTTTAGTTTCCATACTAAATAACAGTTGTTACTATCTCCTTCCAAAAGTAAAATAAAAAATTGTAAAACCATGGCAAATTTAAACCGAATTTCTGATTAATTAAGAGAAAAGTTAACTTTTAGAAAAATTCATAGAGCAAAATGGCATTCATTTTGAAGAGACTCATATTGTAAATATGATGACATTTCATGCAGTACTCACAAAGAAAAGACAAAATACAAGGGATTACATCATATTAGAAGGACAATATTTCTTTTCTTTTAAAGCATGCAAATCAAGCATCACCACCCCCTTGTTCTTGTTTGTTTTGTTGGTTACGACCCTTTCAAAACTTGTTTAGCTTCCTTGTAAGCAATGGTGTCCATGATTCATGGATATAACGATGTTCTGCCATGAACCATGCCATAATACACATGACAAAGACAAACAAAACTTAAATCACACGGACAGGAGCATAAAAAAACAAGGCCATAGCCACATACGCATCCAGTCTACTCCCCTGTATGTGAACTAGTGAGTGAAACGGCTGAGAGTGTGTGTATGTGTGTGACCCCAAGCTGAAGAGGAGGCTGATGCCACCTGTCTTCTTACCTGTTTGGGAAGACTGCTGTCCACTGCGGGTCTTATCAGAGTCCTCTCGTTTACGGCTGTCCACCGAGCGCAGGGATTGGCTACGAGTGCCAAGTCTGCCTCTGCCTGCAGGATGGGGTGGGGTTAGCAACTACAGTTGACTTCTGATCGGGCAGTGCTGTGCGACCTGAACATCTAGACCAGCATCAGCCATGCTTGGGATTTTGTGTGAAGTTTAAGGTTACATAGCTGAGTAGTGGACCTATGTTTGGTTTGATAATCTCCATGCGAAGACTCTGAGAGTTTGGACACTTCTGAGTTTACGTGACCTCCAAACGTGTGCTTTGAACATCGAAAAGTGTGCTGAAATAGGGCAAGATGGAGCGAGCAGTGGATGGCGGATGAAAAAATAAGCAGACCATGCGGAACAGAGACACAGACAATCGAGGTAAAAACATCTGCAGCCGATGGCCTTGACCATGGAGTGGGTTATTTACTCATGGCCTCCATCCATACTGAGTGAAGATCTACTCACTACAGTCACATTCACACTAACTTGGTCAGTGACGCCCTTACCAAGCATGGCCTCTTGCATTCCTTTGTATTTCACTGGACTTAAACCCTTGCCTTTTGAGGAATACTGCCTGTAGCCTATGGGTCCAATGAAAAGCACACAAAAATGCTCATTCTATCATCGGTCTATCATTGTATTATCGTTATTGCTCTATCGTTATGTCACACAGGAAGCAGAACATATTTTTTTTTACAGTGAAATGTGAAGAATGTAAAAAAAATGAGGTGTCAAATAGTGATAGAGAGAGAAAGCAAGAGAAGTGGATGTGTGGACAGTCACGTGCATACATATATGAGCGTAGAACTTACCAATGCACGACTGAGCGTTGCAGGGACGACCTTCTTCCAGAACACCCTCGCACAGGTACGCCTCCTCGGGAGGTGATTGACAGGAGCGCGTGCGCGTCTGGACTCCGCCCCCACATTCGCTGCTGCACTCCGCCCAGTTGCCCCACCCACTCCAGCCACCTGTATTAAACCCACACATAGACACACGAACAAGCCGTGTGAGCGTAATTCCCAAGAAAAAGCCATTTCTTAATAAATTTCCATGACACAAATTAAATTTCCATCCCTGCTAAGCAATAATGTTCTGATTTTGTAATCCATTATGATGGCACTAAGATGTAGAAATGGACCCATAAATACCAGTAGGATATGAGTCCCTGTGTTCTGCTCCCTCATGAATGTTTAATAGCAGACATTGCTGCCTGTCTGATCCCGGAGGCCCCGACAAATATGTATTAATCTGCATGAATAGAACATGAAGCTGGACCATGTCCAACTGCAGACATTTTTAATTACTCACAAATCAATTGTACGGGGGAGGGTACGTAATTCTACACTCAGTGCAGCTCTACCAGGAAAATGGGAACTGAAATGAAAGTAAAAAAAAGAATCAGATACAGCCCATATTTAAAATGTCCATCAGAAGATTTTTGCATATATTACATGGGGAGGGTCCATTTACAGACAATGTACAGATCAGTTAATGGGGTCAATGGTATATGTCGGATATAAGAAACCTAGTTGAAAAAATAAAACCAAAGACCATAGAATAACACAAGAAGACTTTTGAATGGGAGAAAGTGCAACGCGCAATATGGCGGAATAAGTCCCGCCTTCTAAATAAGAGTCAATCGCTGATTGGTAAAGTCATCGCGTCACTGCAGCAGCCGTTAGAAGCTCCGGGTCCTATATAGAAACAGTCAGACGCGTGCCTCCGAAATCCGACACAAGAGACGCGTACTTAGGACTGCGCATGTGCATTAGCTTGATTCAGCCTGAAAAATAAATAATTTTTTTTCATGATTCGACGGATTTATGAGACAGTTGTTGTCAGATTTCATTGGTGAAATATGAAATTTAATCGAAAGCTTGGCAAACAGCTTTGGAGAATTTGATGTTTCCCCATTCAAAGAGATAGGAGCTGCACTTGCATGCCCGAGAGGCATTTCAAAAATAGCTGCTGAGTGAAATTACTTATCTTAAAGGGCCTTTGATAAAACCTAGTTAAAAAAAAGTTAAAATTATAAAAATGTATTTAAATGAAGTGCAAGGTTCATTTTGGTTTCAGATTTTTGAAAATCTTTTTGGAGCATTTTCAAAAACTCATAAATTTTAATATCAAATTTCACTTAATGACTCTATAAATGCCAAGTGGTGTATAAAACTTCTTAATTTCGAGAAGGTGAAAATAATGTCAAATATAATGTTTTTTTGTTTTGTTTTTTGCTTTTTTTTTACAATTATCATGGACTTTTGGATCATGGATAATACGAAGTTTATACATTTTTAAAAATTATAATAAATATAATTTATGTCAATATTTTTTATGAATTTATAGCCTTTATAAAATTTATATTTGTACTGTAAAATATTTATTGAATTTATATTATCTATAGGCAATCAGGCTAGGACAAGGAGAAAAAACAAAACAAAAAAAACAGTACACATCATATACATACATTTTTATTTAAACCCCAAACAATATTAAGCAAAGTTAAGTGGCCAAAAGTGTTGTCCGGCCTAGGAAAACTGACATCTTCACCTTTTATTCAAACATTATTAAAAATGTGTTAAAGATAATGTAAGAATATTGCATAGTTGTGCTAGCAGTCTATTGTCAATGAAACATGCCAAACTGTGCAGAGATCATTTTTGACCAGGCTGTCATACAAAGAAATTATGAACACATGCAAATACCTTATAAATATAAATACCTTAAATGATAAATACCTTAACCATATTAGATGTTTTGTTCTTCCCTAATATTTAAAATATTCAAAACATATACATTATTTCCCATCACTTTTGGCCATTTCAGAATGAATAAAAATTAGGAATTGCTGTTTAATGTATTTTTTGAAAGCCAGACAAAAAAACCAAAACATGACTGCCACATTACTGACCCCATATCAACTGAACCCTTCCCATACTGTTACACTTGAAACAACCCTCATGCAAAGCCCAAGTTAATACATTGTGCTACATAAAGGCCAGATATAAAAACAATTTATGCCTTTTCTCCAGCGCTGATACAAATCTTCCAGCAAGCTTTTGCTGAAAAGCAGAATCAATATCTATTTGTTTGAGCAGGATGAGCGATTAATGGCAAATTGTTTACTTGGGGTGCTGAGATTGGCTTTGCCGCGTGTTGTGCGAGACACATTCACCTGATAAAACATAACGGATTCTAATCTTCAGTGCCACGGCCTTGAATATACAATCAAACGTCCTCCTTGCACAGCAAGTGACAATCGCATGCAAAATGAACCAGGACGGCTCTCAGCGCGCTGCCCTGATTAATTCCATCCACCAATCACGCTTCAAGTCAGATGGCTTCATCAACCAATCGCACGTGGCATAAACAGCATGCTTAACCAATCCCTGCTCCACGGGGGACCGTAAGTGGTGAAAATCAGTCTTAAATAAGCTTCTCGGCTTCTGTGCTGAATGACTTCTACCATATTTAAAACAAATGCGAACATGAAAGGACACTAAAAATGGCTGAAATGAGTAGAGTGAGAATATTTGTAAGGCAAACAATCTTTAAAAAAGTGAACAAGGACAAAAAAAAAAAAAAGATAGGAAAAAATAATATTCCATTTAGAGATAAGATTTTCTCTCTCAGTGAAAAAGGATGGGAGAGTATGACCTTTTTTTTTTTTTGGCTTAATAATCACTGGCTGAAGGAGAAAAGGGGGAGCAGAATAATGTAGTGTTTTCTTTCTCTGTCCCCAAGGACATTTTTTTATGCTTTCAATAATTTAGTGTGCTTCTCTTGTTCGGTGGTAGCTCCCTTACATCCAGACTCTTTGCAGAGAATGCTATATCATCTTTAAACTCTCATATTCGTCCTCTGCTCGGATGTTTCTTTTATTCATCAGCCCTTCCTCTATCATTCTGTCTTTTCCCCTGTTTTCAAATTGCAGCTGCAGCATGCACCTGTTTTTCAAAGGATGAGTGTGCGGATATACATCATTCTGCCCATCAGTAGCTAAATATCATCTTGTTGGAAGGCTTAAGAAAACCCCAAAGTGACCTTCACTTTCCTTCAATGGTGGGCAGAAGGTCTAATAACAGCTCAGGTGACAGTGATCTGAAATCATCAAAGATCTCACCATAATCTCACCCGCCACAGCCCCTTGCATATCTGCTACAGGCCAAGGTCGGTCAGTACTTCTAAATTACACCCTACATTCGACTTCATGCATTGTTTTCTGGTTGCCTCCATGCATTAAAACACAGACTGTGGATCAGTGATGGAAAACGAAACATGGGAAGTGCTGACACCCAGAGGATGCTACTTGTCATTGGCATCCATGCCGGCAACAAAAGAAAAAAGGAAGATTTTAAATTAATATTTGGTTCAGAAAAAATCTTATCTGATCTCTTTAAAAAAGTTTATTTAAAAGTATTTTCTTATTGATGTAGAAATGAAATGGATAAAATCTAGATTTCTGACAGTGTTTGAACAAAAAGAAATGAGCCATCCATCATATCACACCTTTTTTTTTTTTCTCTCTGTCCGTCTCTATCTGTCCCTCTGATGGCTGAAGCTCACAGGTCTAATCCACTGTTCTGTGCGTGTGCATTTCTGCTGTCAGTATCCTGCTTAGAATAAATATTTGAACAGCTGTGCTTACACATCTCATTGATTAACCTCACTCCAGGGGCAGGAAACACAACTTAGGTTTGCACCCTTGCCGCTTCACATAATCTTTCTTCTCTTGCGCTGCAGTGCCCAAAATAGTCCACGCGAACCAACACTCAATTAAACAACCAAAATGTCATACTCATGAATTTTAAAGTGTTAGTTCACCCAAAAATGAAATTTCTCTCATTAAGTACTCACCCTCATGTCGTCCCAAACCCGTAAGACCTTTGTTTGTCTTCGGAACACAAATTAAGATATTTTTGATGAAATCTGGGTGTATCTGATCCACAGATAGGCAGCAACCACATTAATAAAATAGTCAACGTGACTACAATGGTTCAACCTTAATATTATGAAGTGACGAGAATACTTTTTGTGCGCAAAAACAAAACTGACAACTTTATTCAACAAATTCGTCTGTCCCCTGTCATAATGCTATGCTATTTTCGTTCTTCAGTGTTTACGTCCGAAAGGTGGCTCAGTATTGGTCGGATCTGGTCACGTGAGCAGCATGACACAGGAGCCGGCCAATACTGAGCCTGCGTTCAGACCCTATAGTTCAGACATAAACACTGAAGCTCTGCAACGAAAATAGGGTAGCAGTACGACAGGAGACAGACAAATTTGTTGAGTAAATTCGTTATTTTTGTTTTGTTTTTTTGCACACAAAAAGTATTCTCGTCGCTTCATAATATTAAGGTTGAACCACTGTAGACACGTTGACTATTTTATCGATGTCTTTAATACCTTTCTGGACCGCAAACGGTGCAATGTTGTTGCTGCCTATGTGTGGATCAGATACCCTTTGAATTTCATCAAAAAATATCTTAATTTGAGTTCCGAAGACAAACTAAGGTCTTACGGGTTTGGGACGACATGAGGGTGAGTACTTAATGACAGAAATTTCTTTTTTGGGGGGTGAACTAACCCTTTAACAGAGTTTTCTGACCAACAGGGCATACCAATTTGCAACGTTTCACTTTGAGATATTTGTTGACTTTAAACTGTGGAATAATGTTCTTCTGACATACTTTGACAGATTTAGCTGTCATTACATGCTGCAAACGATGTATTTGGCTCTTATTTAAACCTTTTGAAGTGCATAGAACTAGCAGTCAATGTTTTGAAGTATCTGATTTGGGCTACTGATGGCCAATGACTTCACCAGTTTAGAGCTCATGATGACAAATGGTCGATTTAATGCAGATGTAACCATAATACAAGATAAGGGATTAGGGGTAGTCGTGGCTGGTAACCCGAAGGTTGCAGGTTCGATTCTCAATACCAGCAGGAAATGGCTGAGGTGACCTTGAGCAAGGCACCAAACCCCCAATCACTTCCTGGACTCCACATCAAAATGGCCACCCACTGCTCTAGGTACGTTCACTACTCACTCCTAATGTGTGTGCACTAACTTGAATGGGTTAGATGTAGAGGACAAACTATGGGTTACCATACTTGGCCTTTACATGTCACAAGGCAGAAATAAATAAATAAAATGGTGAAATGAAATCAACACTTTTTAATTTGCTAATAATACACTGTAACAACTGGTGTGTAGACAAGCAGATTAAGATGAAGACGAATAAAGTTTCAACACACAGTTTAATAGCATAATCCAGACAAATTCAAATCCAAACATGTGGCAGGGTACACACACATAACTCAAAACGAGTACAAAGGAACAAAGAAGGGTCTTTTCATTCATCTTAAAATAACTTAAAGTTTCTTATCTTCCCAGCAAATATGTTTACTCTTCATATACTTCAAAGATGGAAAATACCTGCAAACAAAATCTTTTGTAAAAACAGAGAAATAAGGTTCTGTCCTCTGACACTTAGATTTATAGATAAAGAATCTACCCAGAACCATCATTATGTTAAGAAAATATTCAGCATTTTTGTCATCCAACAACATTCCAAACACAATATGATATCTAGAAAAAAAGTAGGCAGTGATTGGACCATTGTTTCCAACCAGTAAGAAAATATTTGAATGCTGCAGCAAACTACATTAGTCTAATTGATTTCTCAAAACTGGCAACCATCCAGATGAGATTATATGTGGTGGATTGTTAATCTCAATTAAAACACAATTATTTTTTTTTTTTCCTAATAATATTTGTATTCAAATAATATTTGTTAAAATTTGTAAATAACAAAAATGGGCTATGTATATTTACTCAAAATTCACACACTCACGCACACGTGCACACACACACACACACACACACACACACACACACACACACATAAAACGGTACAAGGCTCTCAGTAGATTTGGGAACTGACACAAAGCAAGTCTAAACAAATTAAACTGTTTGTTCTGTTGTTTCTTGTCTGGTTACACGATGAATCACATTCTCTCATTGGCTCACTAATGAGCAATGGGCCTGGGTCTTTTTCTATCTCATAGGTTCATCCTGGTGACCGTGATGATCACCACTTCTGCTGTCTTTCAATGGTCACACAATGACAATAGCAGTGAATTCTCATCAGCAGAGTGTATGCGCTACAGGATTACTGACTGTGTCAGGTGGGGAGCTCAGAGTCCACACTGTTTACTGATGAGCAAGTAGATAAACAGATCAAAAGTACGACAGAGATATGAATAGGGGTTTGGTTGAATGTTCTTTGGTTGCAGGTGCGGGTCAGAGAAGTCGACGTTTCAATTCCGAAGATGGATGCCTCTCCTTGGCAGGAACAAAAGGGGAAAAATCTAGCTCGAATCAAAAACACCTTCGCTAAAAGGATCAGATGGGCCTCCCACTTTTCTCAGGCCCACAGATGAGTGGAAAAATAACAGGCTTTTCTTATTTTCCCCTCGCACATCAATCTTCAGCAGAGAAACATCTGCTCATAAGAGCAAAAGGACGTAAGTGCACATGTGAACACACACACAAACATAAACGTAAACATGCCATCTTGGTCTCACTTCCATGACTTTTAGCACTTGTGATCAGTGACCACCAAAATGAATCATCACACTCTGGGGCTGAACACCAGAACGGCATCTAACTGTCCAAAACTCCAAGACATTTACAGAGAAATACATGTATTTTAAATAAGTCTATTCTAATTTTAAATGTACAGTATAGGCTGCATATGAAAGTGTAATCTTGATACTGATATATTTTAAGGTTGATTAAAGTGTCTAAACGAGTACACATAGGGAAATACAGTATTTAAGTCTGCAAAATCATTAAAAAGACAAATAATGAATAATAGCATAATCGTTCCACCAGTCAACTGTGAGAAAATGTGTTTTGCTTAAAAAAGCTACTTGAAAAATTCACTTATGAATGATTACACTTAATTTCTTGAGGGTACATCTTGTAAACCTGTCTTAATATTGCAGTTCATTTAATTTAATTAAGAGCGAACGCACAGAGTAACGTCATAACATCAGTTTCAACACAGTCAAATGTATCTAATATGATAAACAGTAACGTTAATAATCTCATCCATGAACATGATGTCTGCTCGAGTCTCGTCCCACTGGCTGTGAGGTGAAGGCAAGATTCCGTGCACAAACTCAAGCGTCATTAAGCTACGCCTTTGTTTTGAATAGGTGACTTCTAGCGGCGAAAAATTGACTTATTGTAGCTTTAAAACACAATATATGGCAATCACAAATCATAAAAGGATTTTGATAAATGATTATGAATCCCAGGTGAAAAAAAGTACACTTCTATAATGTACTTAAAGTGCTCTTTTTTTGTGCACTAAATTTGTACTTAATATACTAAAAATTCTTCTTTAGTACTTCTTAAGATCATCTTAAGAACATCTAAGTGTACTCAACTGTGCTATTTTGAGACAGCATGAAATATGAACTTCAATGTGCTTTTAATATACTATCTCTGTATTTAAAAAATATATTTAGCTACCACTTGTAGTACACCATGGGTTCAAATGTACTATAAGTAGTAACTAAATATATTTTTAAAGAATAATTTTTAGTATATTAAGTACAGAATTAGTGCATGAAAATAGAGCACTTTAAGTACATTACAGAAATGTGCTTTTTTAAAGGTCCCGTTTTTCGTGTTTTTTTGAAGCTTTGATTGTGTTTATAGTGTGCAATATAACATGTGTTCATGTTTCGCGTGTAAAAAAAACAGTATTTTTCACATAATTGACTTATCTGTATACCGCTGTTTCCACTGTCATAAAAACGGGCTGATGACTTCCTTGTTCTATGAAGTCCCTCCTTCAGAAATACGTAATGAGTTCTGATTGTGCCAGCGGTTCCTGTGTTGTGATTCGACAGCAGCTTAGCGAACCTTGCCCGGAAAGGTCACGCCTCTTACCATAACGTGGAGATGCTCAGTGTTATTGTAAACATGTCTTTAATTTTACCCTATCAATCTGAGCCGGAATCAGACCCGGTGATTGGACTGCGGGATGAAAATAACAGCGTTTCGACGACATGGCGACAAACACACTCTACAAACGCAACTCTTGTGTATTCCTGTGGGCGGAGGTTAGTCAAAAAACTGTTTTAGTGACGTCATTAAAGAAGGAAGTAGAGGGATGTAGTCCAAACTGGCCATTCGATGTAGGCGACTTCTGTTAAATAAAATATCTTGCTTGGCATTGAACTTTGAGCTTTAAAATTTTACAGATTTTATTTATACTCTAACAACAACATTACACACTAACTAAAGTTTGAAACATGGGATCACGAAGAACGGGACCTTTAATATATATGTAATATATTATATATGTAACTTTTATATATTTTTATATATTATATATGTTTATATAGTTTTATATATTATATATGTAACTTCTGACCATTACAGTAAAGCTAGTTCATTTCTAATCTGTGGCCTAAAAACTGAAATTTCTTTCTATGTGTATATACAAAATGTCTTGCTATGCTAAAACAGCCCTTAAAAAGTCATTTTTATACCAATGAATTTCCATCAATAAAATGAACACCTGAAGCTACTAACTTGTTGAATATGAGTGAGTCAGTGTCTAGTAAACAAGCCTTTTTACACTAATAGAATGATAGATAAAGGCAGTGTTGCCAAGTCCGTAGTTTCCCCGCAGAATTGGGCTACTTTAACATTGTTGCCGCGGGCTGTTTTTTTATGTCCGTGGGTTGAAGCAACCCCAAATAACATGATATTTCACCCCTGGAATGCAAAATTTACCAGGGGAGCCCTGCCTAAAATGTGGATTTTACCCCACGGAAAATGATATTTACTGGGGAATCCCCTGAAACGCAATTGGGCTTGTTTTGAGTAGCAATTGGGAGAGTTTTGTTGTGAAAACCTGGCAACCCTGGATAAAGGTGCATCTAAATTTTTTTCCACGTGTCCTCATAATCTTTAATCAAAATAACCTTCCCTCCCCCTTGCAGTGACATCTCTTCTCTGGTTACGTTTTTTGGCGCAACCTGTCAATCACATGAGACCGCAGTAATAGCAAACCACAATACAATGATCCAATCAATTCCTGATGGACAAAAACAAGTCCCGTCCTACATTTTCTCTTGTTCGAGAAGCAGTTTCACTCTGATATATGTCATGTAAGAAAGAAAAGACAATGGCAACTTCCATTTAAAGTCGACTTTAAGAGAGAAGGAAAAAATATGCATTATGCATTGGTTAGTAAACTTGATTAAAACAGCTTTCAGACTGGGGATTTGATAGAGTACATACTGAGTGTTCACTCTGAGTTAATGTTCCTATGGAAACCACTTTGGTGGCACATGTATGTTCCAGAGCCTTCGATGCATTAGGCATTCTTACATGCCATCTGTGGTGCCTCTCAAAAGTATGAGGCTTTATCAGACAAATAACCCCTAATCCCCCTAATCAAACCATTCATCTCTCCCCTCTCAATCTCTCTTGCTCGCTTTCACTGGGTCAATCTCAGCATGTTAGTAGAGATTTTCTATCTTTTATAGATTCTATTTTGTATGGACTGCAGGTTAGATGTGACTCTAGAGATGTGAGAGGGGGTAATCATACAGATAGGTCGGGGAGCTCTTTACAGCACTGTTGTCTTTCGCTCTCCATCACAGACACACACATACTCCCACGCACAAACACAATAGGTCTATCTGCAGGAGCATGTGTTCACTAACAAGCAGCTCCCTTGGACTTTTTAAAGCTCATCCAGGGCCAGACACCAATCTGAGGTGTGTGTATATTTGTGTGACTAATTTTAAGCATTTTGATATCACAGTTAGATCCTAGATCAACCCAGATCAATCTTGTTCTTTATTAACAACATATTAAATGAAAGTGGCATGAAATGGAAGTTCCAATAGTCTTTTCTTCTTAATGTGATGTATATCTGAGTGAAACAGCTACTCGAACAAGAAAAAATGTAGTCTTGATTTAGTCCATCTGAAATTGATTGGATGGTTGTGGTTTGCTATTGCTGCGATCTTATGTGAGTGACAGGTTGTTCTGCCCTTGCCAGTAAACATGTCATCAAAGAAGGGAAGAGATGTCATTGCAAACTGGACAGACTGGCTTGCCACTGGTGTACCAACGGTGGTCCAGCAGCGGCAAAACGTTGGTGGCGTACGTGCCACCCAAAAAATGCTGGCAGACCGACGGCAAAAAAAATGCTGGTGTGCCGAAGGTGGTCCGACTGTGTTTAGCCGCTGACTTTGTGCCGCTCAAAAAACGCTGGCGGTCATTGTTAGTTGGGAAGAGAGGGAAAGTTAAAAAAAAAAAAAAAAAAAAAAAAAAAAAAAAAAATATATATATATATATATATATATATATATATATATTATTATTATATAAATTTTTGATCACAGTACATACATATACAAACTTTTAGTCCAAAAGTGCAATTTGTAGAAATACACGTTTACCTCAGATTTCATTAGATAGTATATAAGCCGGGCCTTACGCAGGATTTCATAATTACCGAGGTCAGAAAATGTTGTTTGTTAGGGGGTATGGGGGCATGCTCTCCCAAGAAAATTTACATTTCTCTGGTGTATATATATGCATTTTAAGACCTTTTAAAGCCAACAAATTGGATAACAATAGCTTTAAAACCATGTCAACAAATACATGCTGCACAGTTTTGAGGCAGCTTTAATCGCATGTATAGTAATTTCATGACTTAACTTACAACAGAACAACGACGGTCATTGCTCGTAGTTTCTTTTGCCTTTTATTTAAACTATAATAAAGTAATTATGCAGCGCGCGCCGGCGCATTTGCGCATGCAATTCTTGAGTGCGCGCCGCGAGCACAGTATAACAGCTGATTGAACATTAATGTAATTTTACCTGACAACATCTCATCTGACCGCAGTTCACTGTTGTTCAACTGAAGCTCCCTCGTCGTCACCTGTATCCTATCTTTTCCTCGCTCGTTTGACTTGCGCCTGGCGCTGAGGCGAAGTCGGAATGCGCGTCTGAAAAGTGTCCCGTTTGTTGTGGTCGTAAAGGGTCAGTTCTATATAAACGCAGCGTTTTACTTGGCGATGTTTTAAAAAGGGATTTTTATTTTTGGTATTTTATATGGTGGTTTGTGGAGTAGCATCACCCGGGGGGATATTTTTTTTTTAAAATAATTCAGCAGAGGCAGGGATACATAGACCAGAAGGGGTGAAATCCCCCCCATCCCCCCTACAAATCGAACCCTG
Source organism: Megalobrama amblycephala (assembly GCF_018812025.1). Classification (NCBI taxonomy): domain Eukaryota; kingdom Metazoa; phylum Chordata; class Actinopteri; order Cypriniformes; family Xenocyprididae; genus Megalobrama; species Megalobrama amblycephala. The sequence continues at coordinate 21,260,132 of NC_063056.1, read as the reverse complement.
TATATATATATATTATACAATATACATATGTATACAGACAAATTAGTTATAATAAATTCTGCGATATCAGTAACACTGAAGAAAAAAAGATTTGTCAATTTTGATTTCATGGTGACTTTATGTGAGTGGTTGAGGTAGCTATAGCCTAATAACTGCCTTTTCTGCCTCTACCTCTTCTTCTTTCCTGGGCTAATAGGCTATATTATCAACTAATAGCAAAAACGTTTTAACGTTTAAAATAGTTAATTCCAGCGCCAGATCGCCACTTTTTTTTTCTTTTTTCTTTTTTTTTTTTTTTGAACGCAAATGAACATCCTATAGGTGACGTGCCGGGCTCCGTACATTTGCATTAGGTGCAACATCTCGCTGCACCTAATGCAAATGTACGGAGCCCGGCACGTCACCTATAGGATGTTTTTAAGTGTTATATATTGGTGGTTGTGTAATATTTTTTTTATCACTTTGAATAAGAACTATATTGTTTGTTTGATGCTAATTATATAACAAAAAGAAAGACTGATTAAACTAAATAACAGCCTGTGCTTGCAAAAATAACATTGTATACGTTTATTTTTTTAAAATGTTTAAGTTAGTCATTTTCTTTCCACATTGCTAGAAAGGTAAGATACATCATACATGTTTTTTTTATTATAGAAATGCAATATAGCATAGAAAACGTCCTGTTGCAAAAAATAAAATAAATAATGCAGTCAACGATGCATATATATGCAGTAACACCTCTGAAGTAAACTAACATTGGAATACCCTGAAAGTTACCTTCGTTTTTTGAATCGAAAGTTGAGTTTATCCGCTTAGTTACCCTTAAACAAACGTGGGTATGTCACATAACCTGTTTTCTGTAATGAAGCACTGTTTGATTTGATTGGAATGACGAACTGTTTGAAAACACCCATGTGATCAGAAAATCCGCCCTCTTACAATACTTACCAGGAAGAGACTCAAATGTGTATTTTCGTGTCAAACTGGCTCTCGAATGTTTCGACAAAAGCAAAAACAAATCAGCGATCAAAATTTAGATTTGCTGGAGCTTAAACAGTGAAAATGGATTCACTATCTGTTGAAGAACTTTCTTGTCCCGTGTGCTGCGACATCTTCAATGTTCCTGTTATTTTATCTTGTAGTCACAGTGTCTGTAAAGAGTGTCTTCAACAGTTCTGGAGAACCAAGACAACTAAGGAGTGTCCTGTCTGCAGGAGAGCCTCACAACATCAACCTCCAATTAATCTGGCATTAAAAAACTTGTGCGAGTCATTCAGGAAAGAGAGAAATGAGAGGCGTTCATCAGGGTCTGAGGAGGTCTGTAGTTTACACAGTGAGAAACTCAAACTCTTCTGTCTGGAGGACAAACAGCCTGTGTGTGTAGTGTGCTTTACTTCACAACAACACGACAATCATAAATTCAGACCCATCAGTGAAGCAGTTTCATCACATAAGGTAAGACAGATTTATGTTTGAGGATTGAAGCTTGTCATTAATAATTTTCTCAGTACCAATTTGCTCATATTACATGCATGAACATTTTACAGAAATATCTGGTGATGTTCACATCAAATTCTAGGAGGAGCTCAATACAGCACTGATGTCCTTAAAAGTGAAACTTAAACACAAAGAAAACATTAAAGAAGAGTTTGAGAAAACACTTCGACACATCAAGGTAAGGATGATTCTTTAACATGTTTGCATATTTGATAAGAACAGATTAATTGGTTTGTCTGATATAATGTCATGTTCCTTTATTGACTGGAATACAAAATGTTGAATGCAGGATGACACTTACATATGAATGTCTTAATTTTTGCAACCATTATAACATTTAATTTAATTGACATTTCCTCAGTTTTAGAAATTTACTTAATTCATATTAAGATGTTTATTTCACTTAATCGTAGTGTGAGGGGAAAAATTGTAACCTTTCACTAAGGGTGGTTGATATGACAAATTTTATATGAGTTATTTTGTTTTACAATAACAATGTATATCACAATATGGTTATTTTTGCTTTAAATAAAGTTTCCATTTCAAAATTTTGATACCACTGAAATTTCAATATTACAAAAAAAAGAAAAGAACTGAAGACAAAGAGAGAGAAACTAGTGAAATAAGAACAAAGAAACTAACTAAAATAGGACAAAAACTACAATAGAACAAAGACACAAATGAATTAGACCTACCTGAAAAACATCAAACACTAGATAGGCCTATAAACACACTATATACATTGTAGGCTATAAAGTAATCAAATGTACAAAAACACTGCATAGTCTTTACTGTGTAAATTAAATATACTTTTATACTTATAAAAGTTACAAAAGCTATTCATTCAAGAGCAATGAGATTGTCTGATTAAAATTAAATGACACAGACGGCAGCAGGCTTATTAGGCTGCTATCACTTTAAAGTTGGCATGAAATCAAAATTGACCCTATTTACTTTGTTAGTGCATACTACTAGTCTTGTGGTGAACAATTAATCCGTGCAAGTTAATACACCGAAAAAAAAAAATAGTTTGTCGTGGTAATCTTTAATCAAAATCTGAAAAGTTACATTAGTCCTTCTCTATTCAATTTTCCGTTTCACTTGGAAATACGTCACAACACTGGAGAAAAGACGTTTGCAACTTGCAGTTCATGGGGACTTTAAGACCGAATGCACTGATCTAATATAGCCTATTAATATACATGTGCTTTCTTTCTCAACTGTTTACAAGGATACTCGCATTTTGACACATACGAGTGTGAATTTGACCATTCAAGCCCAATAAGGCGCCAAAAACAACTCCGTTCAAGGCTCACATGCTGTATGAGTAGTGGCTTCATATTGCACTTGAACGATTTAAAATCACTTGTTTTTAAACCGCAAAGCTTAAAATGCATTCAAATATTAAGATTTCATGATGGCACAGTGAGCATAACCGCGATAGAGATGTTAGTCCAAAATCTCTACCGATTGACAATTTTCTACTGGTTAATTGTGACTACCAGTATTCCACCCACCCCTATCTTTCACATAAATCGAAGCCTCTGATTTCTGGTCGCTGTGGGCGGGACTAACGTGTAAGAAGAAGTCCCATTGGCTAGTGCTCTGCTCACCTTCCACACTCCGCACTTTCCAGTGAATCATGTTAGGCACAGACAATGTGATTATTAATATTTATAAGCCCAATTGTTGACAACCTCCCCCTTGAGGGAAGATGTGTTTGACTCTTGTAAGTTAATGTTGTATAGATGAAAATATTTTACATTTAAATAACTTTAATAGAGTTGTTATTTGTTGGACCTTTGCATTATTATTTCACATATTGTCTTTTTCGCAGAAACACAGAATGATCAATAATGTCTCAAGCATCACCAGCATCCTGGAGGCCCACTGCCCTGCAAAGTTTATATCCAGCCTGCTTCAGCTTATGATTTTCAAGTGATCCTTAAGAGCTTGATTAGCTGGTTCAGATGTGTTTGATTAGGGTTGGAACTAAACTGGAGCTAAACAGTGGCCCTCCAGGAGCAGGATTTAGTGAGATGATAAAGTTCTGTTTAAGTATGAAAAATGTGCATTATCATATTTCATTTTCATAATTATTAAGGTTCATAAAAAAGTAATTGATTGACTGGTGTGAAAAGTTCAGTTGTTTGGCTTTCAAATGATATCACATATGAATGTATTTAAAAAAAAAAAAAAAAAAAAAAAAAAAGAAAGTTAAAGTTGTAGTTAACTAACGTCTTAGTTGCACATGTACCAAATCCCAATTTCATTGCCTGAAGACAGTTCATGACATCACATGTGGAGCACCTGCGAGTATAAAAGGGTATCTGTAGTACTCTGCATCATGGAGTTAACGCTATGGGGAAACAATACACACTACGCCATGCTAGCATAGTGCTAGCGCCACTAAGTACCAGCTCTAAGGCAAAATGGTTCATCTATATCAGCACCTTGACAAAGCTCTTAGGGAGTAGCCTACCATAGGGAGTATATTCTGTGACCTTCGATATTACCACTACTTCCAGGGGAGGGAAGGGATGCAAACACAAGAACAGCATAATATAATTGCCTAAAACTCCCGCTATCGAAACTCAACCCCTAGGGAAACTACAGGGGAGCTTTAGCTCCATTTACATACCCTAGAGCAGTTAGGGGAGAGTGCTCAGGCCCTGTTTGAGCAAAGATACTTTACCAGGATTTAAAAAGACTCCATTCACTCGTCTAAATTATAGAGTGCTATAATAACAAGGAGATATGTTATCAGGCATCTTTGCTACTTTTCAGGTTCTTTGAACAAGGATCATACTTGGAAGAATTTACGTGGTATCAACCAAAGGGTAGCAGATGACCCTACTTTAAGATGCAAAAACAGTTGGGGAGGGAGGTAACTAAACAGGGAATACAAATCATCCACCATACTCCAGTTCACCTTACTCATCCCTGAGGAGTGTCCTAAAAAGCTGCCTACAAAAGGGAGTATGCAAGCCATCAAATCCTCAGTAATTAGGTTTTCCGGCTGTAACCTTTGATGGTGCTGCTTCTCCAAGGGGGAGCCTACATCCTTACTCATACTTAGGAAAGGGAGAAAAATAAGAGAGGATAACACAGTGGGACCAGTAATTCTAATCACCAAGACCAGGGGTGCCCAACCCTGTTGCTGGAGATCTACCTACCTGCAAAGTTTAGCTCCAACCCTGATAAAACACACCTGAATCAGCTAATTAAGATCTCCAGGAACACTTGGTAATTACAGACAGGTGTGTTGAGTAGGGCTGGAGCTAAACTCTGCAGGAAGGTAGATCTCCAGGAACAGGGTTGGGCACCCCTGGTCTAGACTCTAAACCCCAAGGGAGCCACAGGGAACTTGGGCCTTACTTAAAGACCCCAATATAACTGGGGGAGAGCAGCTCAACCCCCACCTTAAGTAAAAGCACTTTACCTAAGACCTGCTATGGCTATCGCTCTATTCTTTCCTTTAGGCATAAGACCATAGTATGCAATTTGCCTCAGCGACAGCAGGACCCAAGTTACAGGGCACAGTCGCTTGTCCCTCATCCCTCAAGAAGAGTGCCAAGCTTAAGCGGAGCTTCCTCATTTTAAACTTGTCACAATGGGTGCATCCAGCACCATCGAGTTCTGAATGCGGGTACTCCACTCCCAAACACACAATGCACATATCATGTGTGTCCTCAGGTGTCCTGAAAGATTTGTTGCCTGATTCCATTTTGATCACCTTCACCACGTTAAAAATAAAAATGGCTCCTGAAGAAAAAAAGCTGATGATGTGTATAACAGGCACCCATTTATACTCAAGAGGCGCTACACTTTTGACGTCATGGACTGTCGTCAACCAATGAAATTGGTGTGTTTCGTACAAATGCTTCAGACACCAGTAACGTTAATGGTATTCCCCATAGTGTCAACTCTATGATGAAGCAAAGTTCTACTTCGAAAGGACATTTACCAACTCACTCTTCATGCTGCTCCAGAATAAGTTGAGTGTTTGAGATGATTGAAGTGAATGTAAATTTATTTCAGTTTCAAGCTGAGCACACAGAGCGTGAGATTAAACAGCAGTTTGAGAAGCTTCATCAGTTTCTCAGAGATGAAGAAGAAGCTACAATCACTGCATTGAGGGAGGAAGAGGAGCAGAAGAAGCAGATGATGAAAGAGAAGCTGGAGGAGATAAACAAACATATCTCAGACCTTTCACACACAATCAAAGACATGGGGGAGATGATGAAAGCCAATGACATCTGCTTTCTGAAGGTCTGATTTCAGATCATTGGTTGATCACTGATTCATTGATTGAGTTCTTGATGATAAATTGTGTGTTTGTTCTGCAGAAGTTTCCAGTCTCAATGGAAAGGTGAGTGATCTGATCCTATCTCTGGTCTCTCTGGTTCTGATCTAAAGCCACTGCAGCTATGACTCCTGAATGTTCTTCCAGAGTCCAGAGCTCTCAGCCTGATCCACAGATGGCTTCTGGAGCTTTGATCCATGTGTCATGTTACTTGGGAAACCTGCCGTTCAGAGTCTGGAAGAAGATGCAGGACATCGTCCAAAACAGTGAGTCTGCAGAAGAGCTGTGCTCTTACACATACAGTGGAAATGATGGATGGGGCTCATATTAAAAAACTTGGCATTCAGTGTGAATAATAATAACTAGGTATTTTATGTTGGCTTGAGAAATTTAAATAGTTTTAAAGGCATGAAGTTTGTAGGTTTTAAGGCCATGCTGTCGCTCAGTAACTGATAGATTGCCATGCATTTGTTATGGTGTATTGCTAGCATGTTTTTACATGATCCTACTAGCATGTTTTAGCATGTTTATAGCATGCAAGCATACTTTAGCAACGTTGCTAGACTTTTCTATTGTTTTAACATGTAGCTAGCCTGTCCTAAGTTAGCTAGCTCATATTTGAAATGTATACAAATTAAAAAATGTAGTCACAGAATAATAATAATACAGAAAATGTTAATACTAATATTAATAATAATTTCTCAAGCCAACATAATTAGTCAGGCACAATCAATGGTAACAAACTATTTTAAAACAAAATACAGACTATAAGACCCAATAAAATGTAGATGATCAGATGCTGCTGCATATTAGACACATACCTTCTTCTACAGCATAATTCTCAACAGATTGAATTTATTTTTTTATTTTTTTATTTTAACTTTCCCAAATTTCATTTTCTCTTGATGGGACACAAATGTCTGAATCACATATTTAATGTTTGTAGTTGGTATGATGTACCATTAAACACTGATAATAAAAATTAATGTGAAACTAATAACAACACTGACAGAGATCAGAGGAAAATGTCTGATATGTTTGATTAATATTAGGAGTGTAATTAATTTATAATAATCTGATCGTGTCTCATCAGCTCCTGTGATTCTGGATCCAAACACAGCTCATCCAGATCTCGTCTTGTCTGATGATCTGACCAGTGTGAGATGGAGTGGTAACAGACAACCGCCTCCTGATAATCCAGAGAGATTTGACCTCTATTCCTGTGTGCTGGGTTCAGAGGGTTTCAAATCAGGAACACACTGCTGGGATGTGGAGGTTAAAGAGGGTTTACGTTGGAGTCTTGGAGTAACTACAGCATCAAACCAAAGGAAGGGACATGAATTCTTCAACACTGATGTCTGGAGTGTGCGGTACGGACTGTCTGAACGGTTTGGCTGTCGTGTTAGACAGAAGCTTGAGAGGGTGAGAGTGTATCTGGACTATGACAGAGGAACAGTGTCATTCTCTGATCCTGTAACTAACACACATCTACACACATTCACAACCACCTTCACTGACACACTCTTTCCATTCTTTCGTTGTTTTGACCCTCTGAGGATCTTACCGTTCAATAGTCAGTAAACGTTACTACTGTAGCTCAGGATCTTCCTGCTTTTAATATTTAATCCATATCACATGAATAGCGCTGGGTTTTAATTTTGTGTACCATATGTATTTTTCAAATACCGCCATACCGGTGCGTAGCTGAAACAATTGCTAAACTATAAGAGCGCTATGTAGAGGGGACCTCTATAAACTGCATACCCTTTTTTACTAATGGTTATAACTTTTTAACAACAATAAATAACCCACACAACGTACTCTCTTTAACATGGCAAATATTATAGAGTCCTATGATTTTCTTGCTGCAGAAAACATGTAAGGAATAAATGAAAAGCAGAGCTGTGCAATGAATCACATCACAATATGGACTAGTGTCTGTGAATACAATCCTAATTCCAGAAAAGTTGGGACGTTTTTTAAATTTGAATAAAATGAAAACTAAAAGACTTTCAAATCACATGAGCCAATATTTTATTCACAATAGAACATGGATAACATAACAAATGATTAAACTGAAAAATATTACAATTTTATGCACAAAATGAGCTCATTTCGAATTTGATAAAAACGTTAAAAAACTTTTCCGGAATTCGGGTTGTATTAAAGCTCAAAAAGACAGCTATTAAAATCTGAAGTCTGCATGTTCTGTGTGCCTCTGTGTGAATGTGTGCCAGAGTTTCATCAACTACACATTGAAGCACGTAGGGCTGTCGCAATAACTGCAATATTGTAATACCATGATGCTGACGAGCCAACAGCAGAGGAATGGAAGCAGCCTCCACAACCGCGATGTTCACATTTTTTTCTTTTTTTTTCATAAAGCCCTTCTTGTTTTACACTTCATGCACACGTACTTAATGTTAAACAAGCTAATAATAAAAGTAAAGAATGTAATTCCCCCCCCCCCCCCCACCAAATGGCTCTTTTTTTGCATTATGATTTGTACAGAGGCTCTGTAGTATTGCACTAAACAAGCGTGAACAGACAGTGAGTGAGAGAGAGATTGACTGAAGGCCTGCGATTTGAAGACCTGCATCTGTCCTTTTTCAGGTAAAGTTATATATTCATGAAAAAAATAAGTTTCCATGTCTGAAGAGGAAAGCGATATCTTAGTAGCATCATTTAAAGGTTTAAGGATATTTCCCATGAATGGTGTCAGCGCTGGTCAATGCATTGAATCAGTGCCATGGGTCTCTATGAAGCTTCAGCGTTACCCCAGCGATGTCTCAAGCCGATGACATCACTTGGACCAGGCCCAGTTTCTTGACTCCACCCCCATGTCAAAACAATGCCATAAAGTGAAACGCACAGAAAAGTGAAGCCAAAGAGAAAACGGTATTGTGAACTCACACTTGACTAAAATTCTGATTAAAAGGAGCGTTAATTATTAATTATGTTAATTAAATTAATTAGTAGGTGTGACCGGGGAAAATATGTCAAAAATTTAATTCGGCTTGAGTTGCGAACGGTCGCCCCAGATGATGTCGATGCATGTCCTCTCACCAAATCATGTCCAAGTCGCAATATCAAAAGAAAGATATTTTATAAATAATATATTTTGTACAAAGAAAATGAAGCGTATAAAATTAAATTGTCATCATTTACTTACCCTCATGTTATTCCAAAACTGTATGGCTTTCATGCTTTCGTGGAACACGAAAGGAGAGTTCTTTGCTGTATGGCTGAAAGAGTTCAACTCAAAAATGAATCATTATCATAAAAAAAGGAAAGTTATATGTGGCTAAAGGAAAGTTATATAGGTGGAACATCATGAGGGTGAGTATATTGACAGCAGTATTTATTTATTTTTTTTGTATAAAAATTGTAAAAATTAATTGTGACATTCATTTCTTGTCAAAGCATTAAATTCTTCACAATTTTCTTCCAAATAAACATCCCTGGAAATTTAACCAATACAATTTTTTTTGTAATTCTATTATACTCAGTGCTAATATTCTCTTTATTGTAATACAGTAATTTTTAATTGCCACAAAACACCTGTTTTCTACAGATTTAGAGCTATTAAGATAGTATTAGCCTATTACTTTTACAAACATGAGGCAGTGTCATTGTAAACAGAGATGATATAGCTGAAACAACTTCAGTCATAAGAGTAAACAATGAAAAACTGATATTCTCCAGAACAACAATGTAACACCCTCTTGGAACAACAACTCTCAAAAATCCCCCGGTGAAAGTGTTCATGAAATAGCGATGAACCCCTAAAGCAAGCCAGATATCTAACAAATCCCCCCCCCCCCCCCCCATCCTCTGTGAGTGTTTACAATGGACTACTCACAGTCTCATAGCTAACATACATTCATAAAACACATATACACACCCTAATGCACACCCAACCTGGGGCATTTTTTTACTATCAAGCATAGAGGCAGTAAAACTGCTTAATTAAACCATTAATATTTCATGAGCTCTGGAGAGCTGTGGAGGGGCCATGAGCTAGCATTGGCAACGTTAAGAGAACGAGAGCGAGAGAGTGAAAAAGACAGACCATCCGTCCAGTAGAGATAAGCACTGTGCTTATCCTTCTCACAGCAGTGGGAGCAGTTTTATAAGCTGCACATTTATAAACGATTGTGCCCCTGGTGGCCATACATGCTCATAACATATACCCCCACACGCAGTGACAGAGTGCCGCCCGCACAACCGTTTACAGCCATCCACAATGAAATGGCTCAGCATGAAACGGCTCACTAGTGTGCAGGACTGTGTGTGTGTGTGTGTGTGTGTACGAGAGAGAGAGAAAAGAAACACGACTATAACAAAACATTGATAAGTTAAATCTTGTTATTGTGCCTGATGAAGAACTGCAGACTATGGGGGCAGTCCATTTAAATTCCTTCGTTTAGCAACATTACAGCCAAGCTATTATGAGCTCCGCTCTCACTTCAAAGCACCTTGCTGAGAAATAACAAGTATGTGCTTTCATCTTGCTTAACCAAAGCTCTCTGAGACACATCGATCTCGAATAATGAAAAAGTGCAAGTCATGAGGACAGGATTTTCTTCTCTCTGTTGTTGTCACCTCACACCTCTTTCTCACTTGACTCCTCTTCCATTCTGTCTCTCAAATCCAGCCCGTAATCTGTCACTGCTCTGAGCTGCAAGAGATGAATTTACTCATCTCCCATGATGCCTTGCCTCTGAGCAATGGGTCACATTCACACAATAGTCACGCCTTTAGCATTTTAAGATGGAATGCACACTCTCTCCCTCATGAGTCCCTCTATTTAACTCTCCACTTTCCCTCTTAGGAATCAGAGGAAGGTGGGCCACTTCCACCTAAGGAGGATGTGGGAGGAAGCACATCTCCAAATTGGCCGCACATAAAACGGACAGCCTGCCATTAAGACTGAGCTGGGGATATCCATGAAGTGATAGGTCTTAGAGAGTAGCATCGTAATGATGCACAGCCTGTCTTTCAAAAGTCATCTTTCATTTGCCTTTATATCCTGGCTCCATCCAGTGGGCTCAGCCGGACATTCCTGGCTTGCCTCCCAAGCTCATGATCAATTTATGAGATGTTCACTCTTTATCATGTCCTCCGTCCATCTATTCATCTGCCTTGCTTGTCTTAGGGGCCATTCACATAAGTTCTTGCTATACATGCATTAGACAGTGTCTTTGACTGTTGTGATGTCATTCCTGTTTTTTTTTTTTTTTTTCTTTTTTTTTTTAAAGATGCTGCAGAGCTCAACAATGAGGATGGGCCATAACTAATGTTATCTAGCTGGCTAACAGATGCGGTTTTGTTGAAATTACAAAAATAATTTGTGATAAGAATGTTGGTAAAAACACATCGGAAACATCAAGAATGTGTTGTTGAAAATTACAAACCAATATGTAATGTTTTGCATCGGATGCCATCGTTTTCCAGCAAAAGTGTGTTATGCATTTATGGAGTTACATTTATACACTAAAAAATATTTTCATGATTTGTCATCACAAAATTTCTTCTTTTGTCAAATCAACTTCAATTATTAAGTTAAATAATTAAGGTTAGTTAAACAAAAAAACTTCATATTTAATGAAAAAATATAAATATTTCTACTAAATATATACACTGCTGTTCAAAAGTTTGGGGTTGATAAGATTTTTTTTAATGTTTTTTGAATGAAGTTTCTTATGCTCACACATGTAGGCTGCATTTATTTGGTGAAACATTTAGTAAAACTGTAATGTTGTGAAATATTATTACAAATTAAAAGAACTCTTGTAATTAACAAGACATAATGTAATTGTAATTAACTCCTGGAAAGGCAAAGTTGAATTATCACATGATCCTTCAGAAAACATTCTAATATGCTGATTTTCTTATTATCAATGTTGAAAAATATATATTTTTTCTGGATTCTTTGATGATGAAAGTTAAAAAGAACAGCATTTATCTTTTGTAACATTATAAGTGTCTTTATTGATCAATGTAATGTATCCTTGCTGATTAAAAGAATTGCTCATTCAAAAAATCTTACTGACCCCAATCTTTTAAATGGTAGAGTAAATGCCTTGCTAATCTGTTAAATTGATAATTCGTTTGTGGTGAGTCCAGTGAAAATGTTGACAGGGCAAGTAAAAATCTGAACTGCTGACTAGTTAGAATGTTCTCTGTATCAGTGTTTCTATATATTATGTATAATGTCAATTTTACTTACATATTCTATATATGTAAGCAAAATGGACATTATAACGAAAATACACCTAAATTCATCTCCATTTCTTTTTTTGGAAGGCAAGAACATATTCTGTGAGAACGGCTCTTTTATCATCTTGATCAACTGTTTAACAATCACTCATATTATCCATAACATGCCTTTAGTGCTTATTTTTTTCAGCCAGTTTTGGACACTGTAAGGAGTGGAAATCTGTTTTTTGAAAAAATGAAGGCATATAAGGGAAGAAGAAGAAGAAGAAGGAGGAGGAGAAAGGTCACATAATGCGATGGGCTGAGTGATCTTCCACACCAATGGCTGTAGGGGTTGAGTTTCTGTGCCACATCCACTCTTGGAAAAGAGATCACATCATAGCTCTGAACTCAGTAACCGGCCCCATTCCCTTCCTAATAATCAATCTCCAAGCGCAGCACCACTGCTATCCCATGTCACTCCTAGAGTATGTCTGCCGCATCAACTGTCCCACGGGCCGATCCGATAACCCTATCTGAACCCTCACAGGATCACACATGGCGCCAAGAAGCCAAGGTCACCCAGCTAGGACTCATCAGCTGAAACCTAAAACTCCTTTTTTCTCTCTTCTCTTTTTTTAACCTCCATCAGTTCTCTCTGAACTCTCATTTCTTCAGCCTCGATTGTTCTGTTGCTTTGCAACTATATATGACAAGCTACCAACTCCACAGTGGTAGAACAACATTTTTTAATTCAATAACCATTGAACCACGCTGAATTATAACGAGATAAAAACTGTTAGCTCACCACTTGTGTCAGTGACAGTGGTTCCTTCTTTCACAACAGGGATGCAGTTCTCCAAGTAGACCCCATCTCGGTAGCATCCATTGGTTTCTTTGTCCGGCGGAGGCTGGTCCCAACATTGGCATGGCGTCTGCATGATGCCACAGGGCCGATTGGAGGTACTATAGGTCAGGCAATCCTCCAACCATTGGCACAACATTTGACAGGCAGCCATGCTGGGGTTACGCTTCCCAACCACAAGGTACTCCACCTTAAATTCCCCATCCCCATTCCTTGACCCGGCACCTACTCTGGGCAGCCCTTTCCGGATCTGCAAGAATTGTTTCCCAGCTTCCAGGAAGGCAACGTGGGTAGAGGCATCGCACAGCTTCACCACCTCGTCGAAGCTCTCCATTCCGAGGAAGGTTCGTGTCGTCTCCAAGAAGGAGTCAAACTGGAAGGTTCGGTGTTGTCGGGGAATGCAGTCTCTGGTTGGTTTTGTGACCTTGATGAAGATGGTGTAGCGCCGCGGGTCGGGGTTCTGCAGGGTCCAGGAGCAGGGCGTACTGGGAAATACAGAGGACGAGAGGAAGAATCCAAAGAAGCGACTCTGGACCAGCGTGGAGCAGGTGTCAGACTCCGGACCAGAGGGGGCAGCATTAAGCATGTCCAACCGCAGCAGTTGAAGAAGAGGTATCAGCAGCACCAACGATGAACAGTTCCGTAAAAATTTTGATATCATGGCTGTAAACGACAAAACGGTTTGCAGAAAAGGGTGAGGCTGAAGATATCTGAACTCTTTTTTTCCTGCGTCTTTTCTTGTGAACGTAGGATCAACAGCCTTGTTTTGTTGACAAGCCAATATTCTCAGATGTTTGCGGGACCATCTGAACCGACAGCTCAGGATGAGAGGGAACTTTGGCTCATTGATCCAGTTTGCTGTCCATGATGCCAAACGCCCTCAGAGAGATCTGCAGGATTAGAGAAGACAGAAAAAAGACTGTATGAGCCAGATGGGAAAACAACAGCAATTATCTATTGACCAGATAAAAGTGAACATAATAACTTCAGAAGTGTGTAGACACCGACATGGCTGACTATGGTACTTAGGAATTACCACGCTGGGCTTTATCGATCGAGAAGTGCCACACCTGTGCTTCACATTCAAAAAGAACTCTTTGTTCCCTGTGAAGCAGTCACTTTCTACAAAAACGTCATCCTCAATCTTGTATTTCATCAGTGAGCTCAATAATTTGTCCAATTATGGGGCAATCAATTACAAAAATATGAACACCTGCTGTCATTCATTATTTCCAGTGCATTTGCTTCATGCCAAAATGATCAATAGCCTCAGTCCTCAGCAAATCATTAGGCTAAAAGCGGCTGGATCATCTCTCAGATGGGCCTGATTGTCATTTTTTTCCTGACAATTGAGTGTCTTGTGCAGTTTTACAGCACTTAAAGACAAGAAATATGTGAGGTCATATGCAAGAGCAGTAGACAGACATCTTGGAGACTATTCTGATGTAATCGCAACATTTCCATGTGTCATTAGTCACTTTACAAAGTGAGCACCCCGGCACCAGGCTCACCCCAAGAGCCATATACTATACAGGAAGATACCATGCAGATTTTATTCTAGGTTAATCATCCTTATCTAAAGGCATTAGCTTTGTTCCTCATATTCGGCATGCTAAGAAATGAGACAAACCCAGACGGGGAAAAAAAAGTGCACTGAGTCATATGGGTTTTAAATACGTTAAATACTGGAGGATTCTGGAAATGGATGAAGAACAATGGGAAGCTTCACATTAAGTGATGTGATATTTATAATAATCATCATTTCTTTAATATGCGTAATGAATATGTTCAGCAAACTTAGTACGTTCCATCCTCTCAGTATCTTTAATAAATATAGCAGTCGCTATCTCTGTATATAGCAGAGTATTGTCTGAGATTAGGAGTTTCCACATCCTGGATAATGCTGTTATGAATGTGTGTGGGTGAGATCGATGTGTGTGTCTAAGAGAGTGTGCATTCTTTAGCAAATGAATGAAACCAAAAGATGTGTGTGTGTTTATCTGTGTGTATTACAACTACAGAACTGAATCCATTTTTGTGAATGTGCAAGAGTCTGTGTAATTCAATGTTAATTTTTGCACTGTATTTTGTTTTAGTCATACTTCATCTTTCAATGAAAATGTCCTTTCAGTCAGTAATTTATTCATTAATTTTAGTTCATTTTACTTTACCTGAAATAGCATATAAATTTGAGTGAGCTAAAATACCCCTTTTGCAGCTCAAGCCGGGCAATCCCATTATGACTGGATTATTTCAAATAATTCGGTTTATATTTTTCTATTTTCTTCTATTTCTATTTCTACTTCTATTTCTCTTCTCAAAACTTTGTTTGTGCATTGTTCTTGCAGCAATGTTCTCCATACAAAAAAATGCTATTATGTATATTAAACATTATGTTATTATATTAAATGTATATTAAACTGTATGTTGCCTTATGATATTCATTCAAGTTTCACAAGCCTGATTCACAAATGTTTTCACTGAAGCAATGTCAACTTGCTGTTCAATAATTGAGTCAGATTCAGTTTGGACACCCCTGGTGTAAGAGTTTGTATTTTTGTAAAACACTAACTCCCAAACCTTAACCTCTTTCACTACAGATTGCAATGCTGGAGTCCTAGTGACACGGCCTAGAGTAAAAAAAAAAAAAAAAAGACAGACCAAAATACGTGGATGTGACTGACTGCGCAGGTGGTTTCGTTTTTTTATTGGCAGATAATATAAAAAAAGCTCCAGTTGATCTCAGCATGACCTCAAACATTGCCTTACACAGACACACACACACACAATGGCACATATCTGTTTGGTCCAAGATAAGCTATGTTCAGGATGCTCAGAGCAAAAGTCTTCAAGTGAAAGAGTGGGTGTTTTTTGAACAGAATAAACAGTGCTTTTTATGCCAGTGGTATCCGTAATGAAGCTGGAGGGTGTAATCATCTAATCCATGGCTTAACTTAGCCTTGATGTTAACCAGGACATTCTCAAGGCTGAACAGGGGCGGTTATAGACTGTTTTTAGGGGGCTTTGTCTGTTGTCTCAGCACCCTTAAAACTATAATCACATATCTGAAAGATCAGGCCAATATTGCTTTAAGAAAATTTATAATTTTCACATGGTTTTTAAGTCTTATCACTTAATTCAGTACTCGCGCGCTGTGATAGATCGTTTCTGTGCACGCACACAAAAAGCCGCCTCTCAGACAGCACAAGAGTACACACAAAATTATGTTAAAATGCACGTCTTGATGAGTATCCACGTAAACACAGTTGGTCATGTCTTAAGTGAACGAAAATATCGGATGTGTGTCCATATAACTGATGTGTGTATTAGGTCTTAAAGGTGCCCTAGATTCAAAATTTGAATATACCTCGGAGTTCAGTACATGGAAAAGACATACATTGAGTTTCAAACTCCATTGCTTTCTCTTTCTTATGTAAATCTCATTTGTTTAAAAGACTTCCGGAAAACACGCAGATCTCAACATAACACCGACTGTTACGTAACAGTTGGGGTGTACGCCCCAATATTTGCATATGCCAGCCCATGTTCCCAACATTATGAAAGGCATTAGACAAGGGCAGCCAGTAACGTCTGGATCTGCACAGGTGAATCAACAGACTAGGTAAGCAAGAACAACAGCGAAAATGGCAGATGGAGCAATAATAACTGACATGATCCATGATAGCATGATATTTTTAGTGATATTTGTAAATTGTCTTTCTAAATGTTTCGTTAGCATGTTGCTAATGTACTGTTAAATGAGGTTAAAGTTACCATCGTTTCTTACTGAATTCACGGAGACAAGAGTCATCGCTATTTTCATTTTTAAACACTTGCAGTCTGTATAATTCATAAACACAACTTCATTCTTTATAAATCTCTCCAACAGTGTAGCATTAGCCGTTAGCCACGGAGCACAGCCTCAAACTCATAGAGAATCAAATATAAATAAATACTTTACTCACATAATTCGAAGCATGCATACAGCATGCATGACGAACATCTTGTAAAGATCCATTTGAGGGTTATATTAGCTGTGTGAACTTTGTAAATGTGCTGTAATATAATCGAGAGCTTGTGTGGCAGGGAGCACGCGAATTAAAGGGACGGCACGCTGAAAAAATCAGTGCATAGTTAATGATGCCCCAAAATAGGCAGTTAAAAAAATGTATTTAAAAAAATCTATGGGGTATTTTGAGCTGAAACTTCACAGACACATTCAGGGAACACTTTAGACTTATATTACATCTTGTGAAAAAGCATTCTTGGGCACCTTTAAAGTGACAGCAGCCTCATAAATCTTCTGTTTCCTATGTTAATAATGTTAAACAACAAAAGAAAAAGAAACTAAATAACTTCTGTATCTGTGTATTTTTACTTTGTATAGTAATACCTTTTTCACAAACACTGTAAAGTACTGTTTATTTTATTTCTATCTTTTTTCTCTTGCATTTATTTGTGCTATTATTGCTTGTTGTTATTATTTTATTATTTTCTTTGTCTTTTTTGCTGTGATCCGACCAGGCCAGAAGAAAAAAATTCCTCAGTGTCTAGCAATTCCATATATATATATTATTTTTTTTAACAGTAATACTTGATAATAATAATGATATGAAGACAATTTTCTGTTGGTCAAACAGTAGCCTAAACGTGTACTGGTTTGAACTGTACTGCAGAAAGACTGGTATCATTATAACGTTTTTGTATTGACTTGGTACCAATTTAAGTACTGGTTGGGTACTTTTGACTTACTATATAGTAATATATTGGTGCCAATTTACAAAGAGGCACCTCTTGGTAGGCAATGTTCTCTTGCTACACATTCTCACTGAGGGCTAAGCCCCACTGAAGATCAAATCCTAGAATTGTCCCTGAGGCTGAACCACATGAAACACCTCTACTGATGCAGGGATGAGCACTCGTCCATTCTTCTCTTCCCCAAGAAATGTAACTATCCTAGCATGTCCTGTTGCGCAGTGGCCCCTCATTACAGACATGTCTTGTTTATTGATCGACAGCAGTGATACAACAAAAACTGCTATTCGGTTATTTGAGCCCAAGCTTTTACGCACCATGTCACTCTGGGAGAAAAGCTGTAAAACTTACATTTTGGATACAAAAGAGCCTGGTAAAAAACAGATGAGTCTTGACTGGTTTTAGCTTTAAGGCAAATTCACACTGCACCGACAGACACAGACCAACGGCGACAGTCACCAGATTACAGCATGTCACTTCTCAGACATTCCAAGGCTGACAAATGCAGATTCAGCATGTTTAATCGGCCAAAACATGCTTTGACAGACGGCAACAGACAACAGTGTCTGTTTCCGTCTGTCGCTGTAGTGTGAATTGGCCTTTAAATGGATAGTTCATTCCAAAATGACCAGTTCATCATTTACTCACACACGTCATTTAGCTGAATGTTGCAACTGAAACAAGCTGAATCATATTTCTAAATATCCTCTTCTGTGTCCACAGAAAAAGGAGAGTCATACAGATTTTAACCAATATGAGGGTGAGTAAATAACATTTTCATTTTTTGATGAACTAACCTGCCATTGGTGGATAGATAGATAATTCGCTTGTCATTGGCATTCATAGTCAAATACATTTCCTAATCTGTCACTCGCGCATGTCAAGTAGGGGTGTGCCGCAGAGCCAATATCTACGGTGGCCCAGTAGTTGTGCACAACACAACGAAATTAAAAAAGCAAACATAAGTTCACAACACAACGGAATAAATCCACAACACAACGGAATAAAGCCACAACACAACGAAATCGAGCCACAACACAACGGAATAAAGCCACAAGACAACGAAATCAAGCCACAACACAACGAAATCAAGCCACAACACAACGAAATCAAGCCACAACACAACGAAATCAAGCCACAACACAACGGAATAAAGCCACAACACAACAAAATAAAGCCACAACACAACGGAAATGCTCCCGACCACTAGGGGGCTCTCAGTGTTCGGTATTGTTAGTATTCCTTCCAGTGTTTTATAGAGTCGGCAGTGATATGAATGCCACGATTAGTTTCAACAGTATATAACCACTGTATATCAACATTAAATATTAATTCAAAATCACTTGAGTGCACAATAGCTTCATATTTATACCCGTGAATGATTTGACGCGCTACCACGGCGAATGATCTGGAACGTCTAACAATTCCACCAAGTGGTTAAAACGTATAATTTGTATTCATTAAAATTACTTTTAACATTTAAAAACAGACATGTTCAAATTACAAAGCTTGTCAGTCTTTGGAATTTGGACATGTCTGTTTTTAAATGTTAAACAAAGTCATTGTAATGAATACAAATTATACGTTTTAACCACTTGGTGGAATAGTCAGACGTTCCCTTCATCTGTGGTAACGCGTCAAATCATTCACAGGTATAAATATGGAGCTATTGTGCACTCAAGTGATTTTTAATTAATATTTCATGTTGATATACAACGTTTACATACTTAAAACTAATCATGGTATTGATATCTTTGTAAGACTGTCGACTTTATAGAACATTGGCAAGGAATACTAATATTAATGAGCTCTGAGAGGCCCCAAGTGGTCGGGAGCATTTCCGTTGTGTTGTGGTTTTATTTCGTTGTGTTGTGGCTCGATTTCGTTGCGTTGTGAACTTATGTTTGATTTTTTAATTTTGTTGTGTTGTGCACTACTGGCCACCGTAAATATCTGTGACAGTCCCAAAATTATTTATACCTGTATTCGGATAAATCCAGAAGTGGGCGTTATGGCATTATGGAAACACAGGCTGCTTCTCACATACTATTAGCAGCCTTGGATTCTAAATAGGCTATGCCGGAAAAAAATTCTCAAGCAGAAAGAGCTCATGTACAGCCACTAGCTTCTGGGAAGGTGGGTAGATAAAAAAGAGAGACAGTATAGAAAATACAGGTATTTTCTCATAGCAGGATAATGCCATGATGGGGCCTGCTTTCCACATTCATTGGGCAGAAAAGAAGCCATTGAGGATCATTGTGATGTCTCCAAACTCTCGTAAAATACAAATACCTTCATTCATTTAGACTTCTGCCCTGTTACACTGTGTTGAGTTCTGCATGCCATTTCATTATCCCTTTCACTGTCTGTCATGGACAGCATGTAATCATAGCATATTATGGAAATGCTTAAAGTATCGCTGTTAGTTTGTGTTAAAAACTTGGGTAGGTAGAAAACGATGATGCAGGAGTTAGAGGACAAACTGACAAGAAAGAGAGCGACAGATAAAGTGAAAGACAGAGGGATAGAGAAGGGAGAGAAGACAGGCTGTCATGTCTCATGGGTTCTCTCGTTCATCGCCGTCTCTTTCCGCACTCCGCCCCTTATTTATTTTTTCTTCCTCTCAAATTAAAGAGCTACAATGACACCCCAGCGAACAAGGTTATTTGAGCAAACAGAAGGCAACAAGCATCGCAGCCTCTTTCAAGACCAACCTCATTCTCCTCTATTTGCGCTCCAATGTCTGTGACAACAAGCGCTAGGCCTCACGCGGTCGTGGAATTAAAGAGATAATTATCTGTCTCTGGTGATGAATGTGTTTACCGTGCTAAATGCCAGGCCTTCTTTCATCAACTTATAAACCGTTGATTTTCCTATCAGACAAAGTACAGGATGAGGAGGGATCTTGCATCAGAAAATAGTTAATGTCAAACAGAGGTTCTTTTGTTCTTAAAAAGTCCTTTTGAGTCCCTCTTATAGGGATAGTTCACCCAAAAAGTGATCATTTACTCAACCTCGTTCCAAACGTGAATGGAACACGGAACACGAAAGAAGATATTTTGAAGAATGTTCAGGTTCAGGCAACATTGAATTGATGGAGGGGGGTTGGTGGTAGTTGTATGGAAAAGAGCAGCTTATTCTGCAAAAAATTCTCTTTGTTCCATTGAAGAAAAAAAAAAATGGTTTCCAAATTATGTGAGGTTGAATAGACTTTTCTCTGAACTATTACTTTAATTTCAATGTTCAGTGCTTCCTGTGTTAACCTTAAGCTAGGGAAACAGATCAGAGGTTGCAGTATTCTTGCTTTGGAAAGGGGTGCGGAGCAGACTTATCTATGCTGTCTCAAGCTCTCTGTGAACTAAAGGATCAGAGCTTGCCTGGGAGATTTACTGAACAAAGCTAAAATCGTCTTTAAGTCTAAAATTAGGTGAGGGGTTAAGGAAAGAGATCTGCACAACCTTAAAAACACACTACTGTATAGTGTTTCCGCGATTTTGTACTTCTTTTGTACAGAATTTTACAGCTCTTGCAAGTCAGAGCTGTAAAACTTCTTTTTCTTCTCCATAATTTTTCAACTCATACCCATTTGTTTTAGATGTGATTCTTATGGAAGGTATTCCTAATTTTAACCAAAACCAAAGGGTCAAGGTCAGACTAGGTAACATGATACATTACTGTATAGGGAAAACCTGTACCCTCAGGGGTACAATAGTTTTTCACTGGGACAGTACTGTACCTTCAAAATGCACACCTCTGCACCTTATACCTTAAGGGTGCATAATAATACTTTATGGATGCATGTTAATGTATAAAATTACATTTGACCTTTTGAGTGTACTGCTCCAGTAACAAGCTGTACACCTGAAAGTATAGTGCCCTCCGTGGTGGATGCAATGACTACACCATTTGGAACCATACAATATTTCTGTCAGGACCACTATCGTCAAATATGATTGATAATGCATAGAGGTTGTATTGGCGGTATGATTCTGTTCTGGGCAAGAACTCTAAGAGCAGGGAGAGCAGCAATAACCCCCCCTAGGGTAACAGAACAGAACCAACATATGCAGATATCATTAATGTCATGATTTAGCATACACATATTTCAAGAATAAGTCTGATTCAAGGGAATCATAAGCCAAATCCTGATTGACGAGAGGAGGAGCTGGGGATGGAGGAGGGTAATTTGCTCCTGAGAAATGCGATAGCTGCTGATTATACTGATGAGTTTATATATGAATGCTGTGATAGGCGTCGTATTCCTATAGGTTGACGCGAGTCACCTAGGAGTCAGCTGATGCAAGCTTGACTGACGTGACCTGCCAGAACTGACGCGTACGCTTGATTTTATTTTATTTTATTTTATTTTAGAGGGCTCTTAAAAGCATTAAATGGACAGTTTATTTATTTATTTATTTATTTAGGGCTCTTAAAAGCATGAAATGGACCGTTTTTTACAGCTTCTTGCTTTTATCACAGCTCAAGATCATTGCCATCAGCCAAATCAGTGTTTTCATGACAGTTTCCTTCTGGCTCCAGTGTGATTAGTCACATGGCATTGCCTTGACTCAAAAGCTTCTGTGGTAGCAAAGAATTCAAATGATGCACAAGGGGTCCTGCACCAGCAGAACCATTGAATGGGAATGCTAACAGATAGCTTTCGCCATGTATTATAGACCTACTTGACCTAAACCAAACCTGTTGTTTCCTAACGCAAAACTCAGATGGACGTATCACACTGAGGTTGCTCAGAGACAGACAGGGGCCATAATGCTTTGACAAGACAAAAAGGAGGAGATGGACAAACTGGCAGGGGATGGAGAGAGTGTTAGAAGGACAAATGTTGAGGGGGAAAGAGAGAAAACTGAACATCTGTTTGTGTGATGATCTAACAGGCTGCGTCTGCATGCTCTCTTTCCCCTGGCACGCCTGCTCCGGCACTGTTTGTTTTCTCTGTCATGTCTGCCACAGACTAGCGCTTACCTGACACTAATTTCAATTAGGCGTCTAACTGTCTGAAGAAATGAATAAAGCTGAAGAGCCACATCAGAGACAACAACAGAGACTGTAGGAGACAGATAAAATATAAACAAATGGACACAACATCAAGTATTTAGTAGCGTCTAACCAAGTACGCACTGTGCTTTTTTAAAATGTCCTTTACGATTGTTGCGGTTCAAATTGTATGATATGAGCCCTGTGAGATCTTGTGTAAAAGCCAAGGCAGACATAAGCATTTTTTTTTTATGTCAGACAATTTATCTTAGGGTGCTTTCAAGGTACTAAACAAAAACTTAAAACCAACTCAAACCACACAAGGGTTGCCAGGTTTTCACAACACAACCTGCCCAATTGCTACTGAAAACTAGCCCTAAACTAGCCCAGTCCCCCAGTGAAAATCACGTTCTGGGGGGTAAAATTTAAGTTTTTGTCAGGGTTCCCCTGGTAAAAATTCACATTCCATGGTCGCGTCAACCCGCGGACATGAAAAACAACCCACGGCATCAGTTTTTGCGGGAAAACCACAGACTTGGCAACACTGAATCACACCTCAATCGTTTTAATGACATTTGATAGTAACTCTATCGCCCCCTTGAGTTCAGTACTGGACTGCACCTTTGCATTTATGTACTTGTGTGAAATATGGCTAAACAGAAGAAATTTTGTGGAAATTCCCTATATGGAGATGTTTTGGGCATGTATCATGCTAATTACTAACTGTGGACTCCCTCGTATAGAATAATCCAGATTCACCAACATCAGAATGAGGAAAGAACAAACCGAAGTGCATACGCACCTATTGTGAATCTGAAGCATGAGAATCATTTCTGCATGTATAAGACTTAGTGAATGAAACCCAATGTCTCTAATGAATCTATTTTAAGCTCTTTTCATTTCTGGCTAACATACATGATGCCTCAGCCCCATTATTACCTTCACCGACTGATTATATATGAACCAACAGTTCATTAAATAAATAGCCTAATTCCTCCTCTTATCCAGCTTCCACATCTGTGTGCGCTTTGTCCATCCATCCAGAAGATACCCAGAGGCATCATCCCTTCACATGAAAGAAAGCAATTATCTCCTCCCGTACACTACACCCGTGCAGGGGCTTGGAAAGGATACGGCGCTGAATACTACCCTAATTGGGTTTCATGCCGGCAGAATTTACAACATCTGTAACTCGGATTATAGTGGTACCAAACAAAGAAAATTACAAAAGTGGTTTTACAAACACTTTTATGGGCTGTTAATGATAAACGCATTCATTGCTGCAGTGGTTCGTCACAAACATTTACAATCAGGGGCTCAGTTAGCTTAAAAGGGGTCCTTTATTTCCGGAAGCAGGGTGACAAAATGAATCAAGCGTGGCTGGGAAAAACACTGGCCTCTGTGTGTGTGTGTGTGTGTGTGTGTGTGTGTGAGTGAGTGCATTTCAGCGTGCAGACAGTGTTTGGGAGAGTTCGGGAGATGAAATGGCTAATCGCTCATAATTCACACATCTCGCAGTGGGGCTGTTGCAGATGGCGTCGAGACTGTCCTCTTTTCTCTCCATCAGAATCAATCCCACAGATAATGAGTGCTTTGTGCCTGAACATAATCAGATACATATGAGAGGGAATTGTAGTGAATATCAAATCCAATCAAGCCATATCACGTCCACTGCAAATGAGCCAGACAGAGCATTTGGGTTTTAAGAGCAGGTTTTGTACCCTGAGCTGTTACGTTGTCTGACTGAACCCACTTGTTCAGGGAGCACGTCTCATGGGTTTGATTCCATCATCTTCCCTCGTGTTTCTTTCTTTCTTTTATCGTAATCTTTCTTTCTTTCTTTCTTTCTTTCTTTCTTTCTTTCTTTCTTTCTAGGTCCATCCATCCATCCATCCTCCTTTTCTTCTTTTCACTATTCCAATTCCTTTCTTTTGTCCATCTTTCTTTCTTTCTTTCTTTCTTTCTTTCTTCTTCTATTTCCATCCATCCATCCATGCTCCTTTCTTTCTTTTCACTCTTCCAGTTCCTTTCTTTTGTCCATCCATCCATCCATCCATCCTTCTTTTTCTTTCTTTCTTTCTTTCTTTCTTTCTTTCTTTCTTTCTTTCTTTCTTTCTAGGTCCATCCATCCATCCATCCATCCATCCTCCTTTCCTTCTTTTCACTATTCCAGTTCCTTTCTTTCATCCATCCATCTGTCCTTCTTTCTTTCTTTCTTTCTTTCTTTCTAGCTCCATCCATCCATCCATCCATCCATCCATCCATCATCCTTTCCTTTTTTCACTATTCCAGTTCCTTTCTTTTTTTTCTTTCTTTCTTTCTTGGTCCATCCATCCATCCATCCATCCATCCTCCTTTCCTTCTTTTCACTATTCCTGTTCCTATCTTTCATCGTTCTTTCTTTCTTTCTTTCTTTCTTTCTTTCTTTCTTTCTTTTGTCTGTCTTTGTGTCTCTTTCTTTCTTCCTTTCTAGGTCCATCCATCCTCCTTTCCTTCTTTTCACTATTCCAGTTCCTTTCATTCATCCGTCCGTCCATCCATCCATCCATCTTTTTCTTTCTTTCTTTCTTGGTCCATCCATCCATCCATCCATCCATCCTCCTTTCCTTCTTTTCACTATCCCAGTTCCTATATTTCATCCATCCTTTTCTTTCTATCTTTCTTTCTTTCTTTCTTTCGTCCATCTTTGTTTCTCTTTCTTTCTTCCTTTCTAGGTCCATCCATCCTCCTTTCCTTCTTTTCACTATTCCAATTCTTTCTTTCTTTCTTTCTTTCTTTCTTTCTTTCTTCTATAATCATCCATCCATCCATGCTTCTTTCCTTCTTTTCACTATTCCAGTTCCTTTCTTTCGTCCGTCCGTCCATCCGTCCATCCATCCATCCATCCATCCATCCATCCATCCTTTTCTTTCTTTCTTTCTTTCTTTCTTTCTTTCTATTTCCATCCATCCATCCATCCATCCTCTTTTCCTTCTTTTCACTATTCCAGGTCCTTTCTTTCATCCATCCATCCGTCCTTCTTTCTTTCTTTCTAGATCCTTCCATCCACCCATCCTCCTTTCCTTCTTTTCACTATTCCAGTTCCTTTCTTTCGTCCATCCATCCATCCTTCTTTTTCCTCTTTCTTTCTTGGTCCATCCATCCATCCATCCATCCATCCATCCATCCATCCATCATCCTTTCCTTTTTTCACTATTCCAGTTCCTTTCTTTTTTTTCTTTCTTTCTTTCTTGGTCCATCCATCCATCCTCCTTTCCTTATTTTCACTATTCCTGTTCCTATCTTTCATCGTTCTTTCTTTCTTTCTTTCTTTCTTTCTTTCTTTTGTCCGTCTTTGTGTCTCTTTCTTTCTTCCTTTCTAGGTCCATCCATGCTCCTTTCCTTCTTTTCACTATTCCAGTTCCTTTCTTTCATCCGTCCGTCCATCCATCCATCCATCCATCTTTTTCTTTCTTTCTTTCTTTCTTTCTTGGTCCATCCATCCATCCTCCTTTCCTTCTTTTCACTATCCCAGTTCCTATATTTCATCCATCCTTTTCTTTCTTTCTTTCTTTCTTTCTTTCTTTCTTTCTTTCTTTCTTTCGTCTTTGTTTCTCTTTCTTTCTTCCTTTCTAGGTCCATCCATTCTCCTTTCCTTCTTTTCACTATTCCAATTCTTTCTTTCTTTCTTTCTTTCTTTCTTTCTTTCTTTCTTTCTTTCTTTCTTTCTTCTATAATGATCCATCCATCCATGCTTCTTTCCTTCTTTTCACTATTCCAGTTCCTTTCTTTCGTTCGTCCGTCCGTCCATCCGTCCATCCATCCATCCATCCATCCATCCATCCATCCATCCATCTTTTTCTTTCTTTCTTTCTTTCTTTCTTTCTTTCTTTCTTTCTTTCTTTTCCATCCATCCATCCATCCTCTTTTCCTTCTTTTCACTATTCCAGGTCCTTTCTTTCATCCATCCATCCATCCGTCCTTCTTTCTTTCTTTCTAGATCCTTCCATCCACCCATCCTCCTTTCCTTCTTTTCACTATTCCAGTTCCTTTCTTTCGTCCATCCATCCATCCTTCTTTTTCTCTTTCTTTCTTGGTCCATCCATCCATCCATCCATCCATCCATCTTTCACCATTCCAGTTCCTTTCTTTTTTTTCTTTCTTTCTTTCTTGGTCATCATCCATCCATCCATCCATCCATCCATCCATCCATCCATCCTCCTTTCCTTCTTTTCACTATTCCTGTTCCTATCTTTCATCGTTCTTTCTTTCTTTCTTTCTTTCTTTTGTCCGTCTTTGTGTCTCGTTCTTTCTTCCTTTCTAGGTCCATCCATCCTCCTTTCCTTCTTTTCACTATTCCAGTTCCTTTCTTTCATCCGTCCATCCATCCATCCATCCATCTTTTTCTTTCTTTCTTTCTTTCTTTCTTGGTCCATCCATCCATCCATCCTCCTTTCCTTCTTTTCACTATCCCAGTTCCTATATTTCATCCATCCTTTTCTTTCTTTCTTTCGTCCGTCTTTGTTTCTCTTTCTTTCTTCCTTTCTAGGTCCATCCATCCTCCTTTCCTTCTTTTCACTATTCCAATTCTTTCTTTCTTTCTTTCTTTCTTTCTTTCTTTCTTTCTTTCTTTCTTTCTTTCTTTCTTTCTTTCTTTCTTTCTTTCTTTCTTCTATAATCATCCATCCACCCATCCTCCTTTCCTTCTTTTCACTATTCCAGTTCCTTTCTTTCGTCCGTCCGTCCATCCATCCATCCTTCTTTTTCTCTTTCTTTCTTGGTCCATCCATCCATCCATCCATCCATCCATCCATCCTTTCCTTCTTTTCACTATTCAAATTCCTTTCTTTCGTGCATCAATCAATCCATCCTTCTTTCTTTTTTCTTTATTTAATTTTCTTTCTTTCTTTCTAGATCCATCCATCTCATTTCCTTCTTTTCACTATTCCAGTTTCTTTCTTTCTTTCTTTCTTTCTTTCTTTCTTTCTTTCTTTCTTTCTTTCTTTCTTTCTAGGTCCATCCATCCATCTTCCTTCTTTTCACTCTTCTGGTTCCTTTCTTTTATCTGTCCTTCCTTCCTTCTTTCCTTCTACAGTGGACTATTACACAACGGCTCATGCGACAATGTTTAGACTCAGAGGAAGACCGCAAGGGCTGAGGTTGCCATTTGGGAAAGAGCCTAAAAAGACATGCTCTGGCTAATTAAAAATTAAAAGTCCACTCGGTCAGTACTATTGTACAAAGCTTTGATAGCACATGAGGCAGAACTAAGGTCTTGACCCCAGCAGCTGAGAAACTAAATGACCTCACATCATCCACGGGGTGACATTGACGCCAAACATTGCATGCTTCTTCTTATACACACACAGACACAGTATGGCTCTCATCAGCTCCATAACAGAACTAACAATCCCACTCTGTTAGCATGAGTCAGTTCTCACCCAAAGACTATAGGGGACATCTGCGGCGGGAGACGAAAGGGGGAATTAGTTTGCTAAGGACAACCATAACCAGGAGTATTGCATCATAATTCTATGACACACACACACACAAAAAGATATCTGAACTGTTTTTTGGTCTTGGATGGATGACTCTGTTTTTTTGTTTATCCAGTATAACATGTCCTACGTTTAAATGACACTCTTTTAGGAGAAAGGGAGAGCTGTCACACATAATCGGGCTTTAATGTTGCAGATAATAGCCTTTGTTAATGCATTAGCCAGAGACTGTATTATCATTCCATATTTTTTTTCCAGGTTCCTTCACTTTGACCACTTACAAATGATATAGGATATGATAGAAGAAGACATCCCCTTAAAAACATTGCTCATTAAAAACTGTAACATATTTAGATATGAGTTCAGCATATACATATAGTATATAATTAGGGAAAATTAAAGGAAAACATTTGCTAATTAAGTAATTCAGTATTGCATAAAATTGAAAACCATGTGCCACTACGGTTCATTAATACACTAATATTTTGAACCTAATATTACACTAATATTTTAAAATATTTTTTATGTAATATAAAATACTAAATGCAATATTCTATGTAAAATTATTCATTTTTATAATTTCTTCATTGGTTTCATAAATGTATTCTTTTAATTATATTATGTAAAAAAAATAAAAATAAATGAAAATACTGTCAAAATCCCCCATTAACTGGCAAAAAAAAACCCCCAAAAAACAAAACACTATTATTCAATAAATTGTTAAAAAAAATAACCTCAAAAACTTTCTGGTGTACAGTCAGAATTAAAAGTAAAATCTACATTTAGCCCTAAATATTTAGAAAATGTAAAATAATTTATAATATAATATATGTATAATAAGGAATATTTTGTATCTTTCACTCACCTTGTCTTGATCTCACACTCAACCACATACCATCTATCCCATACTTTGTGTCTTTCTGTCTCTCTATCTTTCTCTGTCTATAGCCTACTGACCTCACGGCTGCTCTAGAGAAACAAGCGCACGAGTGTGTTTGTAGATACGTGGGACTGAGGGTGCTCTGGGCGTACAATGCCCATCCAGTGATAGAGAGCCGTGGTGTCAGACCTCGAGAGAGAGAGAGTTCGGGTGTGGGAGTGTGTGTGCGTGAGAGAGAGTGTGGGAGCTGAAGGGACCCATTGAGCCAGAGTCCCTCGCCTCTGCCTTCATTAACATGCAGATGGGAACAGCTGTCGACACTTTGCCGTGACGGCTGAAATATTTACGACTCGCTGTTTGCTGAAAGACTCTCGGACTGACTTGCCCACGAGTCCATCCCTCGCCTTTTCTCCTCCTCTGCTGTTTCTCTTTGTCTCCGAGTTATCTGGGCCTCTCTTCTCGCGTCCGTTCTGAGCGCGGCGCTTTCGTTTGGTTTGATAATGGACCGTTTGAGCGACAGCTTTTAATCCGGCCTCCTCTCTAATCATATTTGCTTTTTTTCCAGTACATCTCCAGCTATCAAAATGTCACAGGCAGATTTACAGAAGGCCGTCCACCAAACAAAGCTTATTTCACCCCATCACTTTAGAGAGAGAGAGGAAATCCATATCTACTACAAATCAATGGCAGGAAATTTACGAGTTTTTCCTACAGACCAACGCAGCTAACATTTCACTACACGGGCAGGAATAAATGAATACGTAAACAAGGCGGATGGGTATCGAGAAGCGAAACGGCGGATATGGAGGGGGAGCTCTGTCGCGGGGTCAATGGCACTGGCACGCAGATGTCTTACGAACAAAAAGTCAATGAGTGTGTTAACATTACGCTCAGTGGCTAATTACATTAAATGCTTGCTGAGTTGATCGCAGTGCCATCAAAGCAATAAAAGTTTAAAGAATGATCCCTTCTTAGTCTTTTTCCTTTTTCTCTTTTGCTATTTGTCTCCATTCTGCCCTGCACAGCCTGAGGGGCCTGCCGTGGTTGCTCATCACAAAACTAAATAAAACACAACAAACCTTCAGGGCACAATTACCCAATGTCAACAATTAGTTCTCCATGCAGACACTTCACAGAGGGGTCTCTGAAGGCACGCACATGTCCATATGGAGCCCAAAGGAACTTATGTGTATCCTTAACCTCA
Organism: Megalobrama amblycephala; assembly: GCF_018812025.1. Taxonomy (NCBI): domain Eukaryota; kingdom Metazoa; phylum Chordata; class Actinopteri; order Cypriniformes; family Xenocyprididae; genus Megalobrama; species Megalobrama amblycephala. The sequence continues at coordinate 21,229,952 of NC_063056.1, read as the reverse complement.
CTTAAAAAATGTACTGAGGTTATGTTTTTTTTTTCTTTATGTTTCTTTTGAGCATGTGCACTTAATTTTCTAAAACAAACAACAAACTTTCACTAATTTTTCAGTGAACATAGTTTATCATTGAATGTATTGTACATGCATCACATTTTTTGTTTGTTTGTTTGTTTGTTTGTTTGTTTTTCACTCTTTTCCCGGAAGTCATGACCATTTCCACCACATCTGAAATTATGTATTGGAAATCATATTTTAAACTTTTTTTCTTTAATTTTGGAATAAAATGGCCAACATTTCTTGGTCTTAATGAAGCTAGTTTCATAGCTAGCATTGAAAATGATATATTCAGTTTTTGCATGATTTATACAAGTGATATTTACATATTTTGTTTCACGTTTTGTATTTCCTTTCAGTAATTATCTTCACTTGACACCATTTAAAAACTTTATTAGGGGCAAAATTGGACATTATGGTGGAAATTACAGTTAATTTTTTAATATTGTTTTTTTTTTCCCCCAAAAAATATATTGAAATGGTTTGTTTATTTAAGTAATAAACAAATAATATAAAATATAAATATAAAAATATAAATAATATTATCAATGATTTTTTTGATTAAAAATCTGGGACAAAGGTAAAACTGTAAAATCTACACATTGATCGCTAAAATAAACAGTGCAAATAAAGATAAAGGTGTGGTAAAAAATCATTCATATAACCAAAAAAAAAAAAAAAAAAAAAAAAACTGTTTGTCCATTCGTGTCTTGCATCTTTTCCAGTGTCTCACGCATGACACAGCATTCTAAAAACAGAATTTAAGTTCAAAGAAGTGTCTCGAAACCTTGCTTTTTTCCCCATTCCAATCCCCTCGTATTGCAGTTTTCAATGCATAAGCCATTATGTGTGAATGGCCCCGGTAAATATTAGTTTGAAGCAGAAGAAACACACTGTATCGAAGTACTGCTACTATTTTTTGTAAACAACATCCAGCTAGAACCAGGTTGATCTGTGTTTTGGAACTGGTTTCATTTGGTTTCTAGCTGGTCCAAGCTGTTGGTTCAAGCTGGTTTAGCTGGTTGACCAACTGCACTACCAGCTGGTGAGGACCTGGCTGGGCTGGTAAAACATCTTGAACCAGCAAAAATAAAAAAATAAAAACATTCACCATGTTCCAAAAACCAGCTTGACCACCTTATGCTAGTATGACCTGGTTTCCCAGCAGGGTTTTGAGTGAGAAGCCAAGTCACGCAGACTCCACAGGGGGATATGGATGATTACACGCATTGACAGTACCGGTGGGACACTATTTCATGCCAGCAAAGACATACAGAGTAATCCAAACCTCTTTCTGAGGTAACCCCACCCCATCTGTCCTCAGTACAGTAAAGATAATACTAAAAGAACAGGAGGATGACAGGAGGAGGGAACGAGAGCAACTGAGCCATGTCACTATCTGAGGGCTGACACAGGCTATCACTGTCAGCGCCTGAGAGATGACCTCCTCCATCCATCAAACTGTCCCGACCTGAGAGCGAGAGAAAGACGAAGAGAGATTACAGCCTGTTTAATCTCTCTCGTTCTCTCTCATTAGAAAAGATATATAGTCCTATTATAAGAATCTGTGTGGACAATGTGGACAGATTGACATTTGCAAGACAGAGTGAAGTAGAGAATAAGTCCTTTAGAAGCAAGCTACACAAAAAAATGTGGGTATAAAACAGGCATGTTTTAGCCAACCTTGAATAGCATATTAATCTGAATTCTTCACGAACGGTGCAGTCACAGACAGGTACTCAATATGTGTTACTACGAGAACTGACATGAATTTTGCTTACATATTAAAAAAATCATCTATCTGCTAAATCTGTAAATGATGGTAAAGGTCAGTGTTTCAGACTGATTTGGAACTGGTAATTTGTCTTATTTGCTATACTATTCATTAAAAGAGTCATTTGTGAATTGGGACACACTGGTCACACTGTACATTTTTGATTCACTAGAAAGTGAACAGTTCATACGAGTCATTTGATTGTCAATTGGTGCTACGCTGCTCATGCTGTATGTTTTTGATTAAAGGGATAGTTCACCCAAAAATGAAAATTTGATGTTTATCTGCTTACCCCCAGCACATCCAAGATGTAGGTGTCTTTGTTTCTTCAGTAGAACACAAATGATGATTTTTAACTGCAACCGCTGCCGTCTGTCAGTGGTATAATGCAAGTCAGCGAGAACTTGGACTATAAGAGTAAATTTGTGCGAGAAACCGAAGAGTATTTCTATCATTTTTTTACCTCTAATACACCACTATGTCCAACGGCATTCACTCGATTCGTTTGGTCTGATCGCGCTCTGACAACGGCAGTGATGTCTCGCGCATATACTTCAATTAGAGCGAGACATCACTGACTACTTGTCAGAGCGCGATCAGACCAAACGAATCGAGTGATGAATGCCGTTGGACATAGTGGTGTATTAGAGGTAAAAAAATTATAGAAATACTCTTCGGTTTCTCGCACAAACCGATGGTTTCGTGTCTTAGGACATCAATGTGTCATCACAAGCCGCAGGGTTTAATTTGGATTTGTCTGTCGTGTTTTATTTACTCTTATAGTCCAAGTTCCCGCTGACTTGCATTATACCACTGACAGACGGCAGCGGTTGCAGTTAAAAATCATCATTTGTGTTCTACTGAAGAAACAAAGACACCTACATCTTGGATGCTCTGGGGGTAAGCAGATATACATCAAATTTTCATTTTTGGGTGAACTATCCCTTTAACTAAAAAGTATTGGTTCATAAGAGTCATTTGTTAATAAATCAGACTACACTGGCTTCAAATTCAATACAAATGACACTCACATTCACAACATGTCATCCAAGATGTTTACATCTTTCTTTTTTCAGTCGAAAAGAAATTATGGTTTTTGAGGAAAACATTCCAGGATTTTTCTCCATTCAGTGAACTTCAACGGCTACCAACGGGTTGAAGGTCCAAATTGCAGTTTCGGTGCAGCTTCATAGTGCCCTAAATGATCCCAGCTGAGGAATAAGGGTCTTGTCTAGTGTAATGATTGGCCATTTTCCAAAAAAAAAATAAACATTTATATACTTTTTAACCACAAATGCTCATCTTGCACTGCTCTGCGATGCACCACATAATTACATAATCACATTGAAAAGGTCACGCGTGAAGTCAAACGGTCTTTACAAAAAACATAAAACAACGATGTCAGTGATTTTGAAGTTGGAGGAGAAAATGAGATGAGTTTTTTGCCCAACTGCAGTACTTCCGCCTACCTTTCCAACGCAGTGCAAGACATGCATTTGTGGTTAAAAAGAATATAATTTTGTTTTTTTAGAAAATGATCGATAGTTTCGCTAGACAAGTTTCGTGTAGAGCCCTTCGAAGCTACATTGAAACTGCAATTTGGACCTTCAACTTGTTGGTAGCCGTTGAAGTTGGAATGTTTTCCTCAAAATCCATAATTTCTTTTCGACTAAAGCAAGAAAGAGATAAACTTAAAATTAAATTAAATTACAATTCTGAAGTGAACTAATCCTTTAATGTGGATTTCAGAAAAGACACATGACCCCTTCAAATCTGGGCCTGTATATGACACAAGGCATCATATGTGCAGTAAACAGAAATGCAGCTGCAGTTTGCCTGAGGAAAACCACATTTGTGCAGAATTCGGAAATTAATGGAATGGAAAGAAAGAGTTTTCACTGCCACAGATAAACGCTCTAATTCACCAGAGCCTACAAAAAGGCTGACATGACCAGATTGGACAGTCTGCACTTCCGGGAGCAGATGTTTTCACTTTTCTTCTGCTTTTCTCATCCGTGTGCTTGTTTATCGAAGGAGGGAAAAATACAAAATACTTTTATGATAAACACAGAGAGAAAAAAGCAAGTCTAAATTACTGGCAGATGTTCAAAAGACAGATTTGGTTACAGCATGTTAGCCAGTAAAAAGAATCACAGATGAGGAACACTGGGGTTTATCTGTTCTTGTTGCTTTTTATGTCTACACGGTCATAAAAAGCAACGAGAGAAGCGACGTCTGCCGCGATATGTTGAAAGGCCGCTATGAACTCAGAATTGAAAAAACGAACGACGACAGAAAATAAAATAAGAACGATGCGTCCTTAGAACACCGACGCAACAGTGACTTAAAGTCACAAACGTGTCTTCAGGTAACAAACAGTTACAGTGATGGAGTCAGGTATATCACAATAGCAAACACGCAGCGCTGACAGCTATTCAAGCACTACAACGGTGCCGAGAGTGACACGCGGCGCAGTGGGGGAGTTAACGACACTGCTCCGGAGACGCAGGCCTTCCGAGATTTGAGGGGGCTTTACTCCGCGACAGAGATGCAATGTCAGATACAGAGGATTATGCATGCACTTCACATCAAAGACAGCTTTGTTCTCACAAGAGAACACAGACAGGCGGAAAAAGAGCGACTACATTCATTCATTCGCTATTACAGACCCCTTTGATTGAAGTTTGTACACAAAATGGCCTTAAACCGGCACGGCACAAAGCCCCGAAAAGTCTTTAAAAGAGCTTTCTTGTACGAAATTGCGTAGGCACTCCAGGATGTAACGATTTTGAGCTATTCAGTCTTGCACACATTGCTGTAGACAGGGACTCCCTTTGTGTCAACAGTTTTAGCATGAATAACACTCTGTCTTTTCAGAAAACAAATGACTAAAGAGTAAAGGAAAGAAGAATTATAAAAAGTGAGTCAGAGATAAAAGCAAGTCGCTTTGCCTTCTTTTGTCTTTTTTTCCTAAATGTTCTTGGTTGCTGCAAATGAAGGGTCAAACAAATATTTGAAATGAAATCACAGAGAACAGAACACTCACCATCTGTGATATGTATCATAGCTTTCTCCTTCACTCTGTAGTTTTCTTTCTCTCTTTTCACCTTTAACTGACTCATTTTATGTTTTTAAAGGCGGCATGAAATGGAAATTGCGATCTTTTTTTCTCTATTGTGAGTGAAACAGATTGTCAAAAGAGATTGATATTATGCAATATGTGTGTATATACATTATATATATATATATATATATATAGTGAAACAGTGAAACAGATTGTCAAAATTGATATTAGCAATATGTTGTATATACATTATATATATATATATATATATATATATATGAAACAGTGAAACAGATGCAAAAGAGATTGATATATGCAATATGTGTATATACATATATATATATATATATATATATATATATATATATATATATATATATATATATATATTAAAGGTGAAAAGAGTGAAAGAAAACTACAGAGTGAAGGAGAAAGCTATGATACATATCATATATATATATATATATATATATATATATATATATATATTAAAGGTGAAAAGAGTGAAAGAAAACTACAGAGTGAAGGAGAAAGCTATGATACATATCATATATATATATATATATATATATATATATATATATATATATATATATATATATAATTTCCCATAAAGTATTGTGGGTTGCACAAGCATACTTTCCAAGGAAAATAATTCTGTAATTTTCTGACAGTTTCAATCATAAAACAAAAATGTAATTTTGTAATTAACTTGTGAACTTGAGGAGTTGATTTCATGTCTCCACTAAGACCTGTTGTTTAAAAGTAATTGAATAAATGGCTTGGAAAAGGGACGGAAGATCATTATCTTACTTTTCACTAAACATGCTCAGCGACATAGCATTGGAAGTCACTCCAATTCAATTATGTATCAAATCAACCACAACAAAAAAATCTCTGCACAGTACCGCAAATGTCTGCCAGGCTAATTTTCACTTCTTAAATAGTGAGAAATAGTGCTGAAAGGACAACATGCTATGTTATCTTCACATTAGAAGAACAGTGGCCTAATTTGACGCTTTGCTTAGAGGAAAGAATAAAATAATATTTACAGTGTGTAGGGGTGTTTGATTGTGGCATCCGCATGGGTGCCAGTGAAACAATGAAACGCCTCATGTGCACATGCATTTGACATTTAAAAATATGAATACTCGCATAGCCAAGAAAAAGCTTTCCGTCATCAAGCTCTAGTCGTACTCTGCCATCTATAATTAGCTGACAAAGGTGTCATACAGCTCCGGTGTCCTCACACTTGTGTCATCTGCCATCCTTCCACTCATGGAGTTTCACTGCATAATTTAGGTAAAAAAAAAAAAACACACACACACAGAGAGAGATGTATGTGTGTGAGAAAAGCATTCTCAAACAAGGTGTTTCCCTCCCTGAAGCAATCACAGGTTTATTTTAAGCTCAGATCTGTGAGATCGCTGCTTCATGGAGCAAAACCATAGAGCCTCTCTGACTCTGCACTCAGTCAAGACACAAAGGCCTCATTATTTTCCATGTACTTCACCTTTATGTGGGGTGACGACCGGTGAACGAGTCATTGGCCCTGTTTACACCTTAAGATGTGTTTTGGTCGATCGGATCACAAGTGGACGACGCTAAATACAGGTGTAAACAGGGTCTAAAATTATCCACTTTCGACCACTTCCAGACGAAAACGCATTCGACCTGATTGCAAAAGACTGCCTACTCTCCGCCTACTGACCTAATGCGTAAACATTATGGGAAGCACGCCAGCCAGACAGGATTTAAACTTTGTCGGCTGAAGACCCAAGTTTGGTTTGAAGATGAAATACATACCAAGCACAATGTTCTCTCACCAGTCCTGATTTCTAACTCACGCTCAGCGTTCAGCGTCATCTTGCGGCTGTCAGAGCAGAAACGAAAGCTGCTGCTCTCCATATGTTTTTCCGTTGTCTTCGCTCACGTTCACATGTGAATTGCATGAGCTTATTTCTTCTATTAGATCTGAAAAATCCCATAAGTTAACCCGTCTATAGAGCCTCCCCTCAAAGAAATCAGGACAGAAGTGGTCAAAAGTGGGAAAAAAAGTGTAAACGGGAATGTGTCTCCCTCGTCTACTTGTGATCCGATCAACCAAAACACCATCTGAATATCTTAATAACAGGTGTAAACAGAGCCAAATGAGGATGCTGATTTTGGTATCAAGATTTGTTCATCCCAGATTGCCTAAAATCACTGGAGAGGATAATGTGTTGGATCTGAGAAGATGGCCTGGGTGATTTATATATATATTATATATTATTATATATTAAGCACAAGGATAAAGTGATATTTTAACGACTATATCTATCATTACAAAGCAAAGGTAAGTCTGTGAAGCCAATGATTGGAAATGTGCACAGTGTGATTTCAAGTTCAAATTGGATGGCTGTGTTTCAGTCTCCATTTTTTCTAAGAGTGACAATGAACTAAGATACAATGGTGTGCATATTTTACACGCCCTTCAACGCGCATTTGGCTTTACAGAAGTCGTCGGCAGCACTGCACAGGTCACAGTACTTCACAAAATCAACAATGTCACCAAAGAAGTGTGTTTTTGGTTGTGAGGGAAAGTTAACCTTGCTTCCCAAAGAAGCCAGCGTAAAGTGGAGCTGGGAGTTTTGTCCTCACGCATTACATTGATGTGCTCTCGATATTTGTTATTAAAATAACCATAGAAACTGATAGTTGCAATCACTTTTTTATTGGTTAAAATGAATGGAGAATATCTTGTGTTTTCTGTGGCTGCTCGAGCCCTCAGGATCGGTGCTTATGTTTTCATAAACAAGGCCCAGTTCTACTCTGGATTTACAGATCATTTGAAACTGAAAGATGGAGCAGTCACAGCGGTAATGATCTCGGGTCATGAGTCGGAACCGCAGGTGGTGAGTAAAACTGCTTCATATGTCTGTTTCGTTGGCAATAGGCACCTAAGTGCATATAATGTAAACGACACGAACGTAGTGAATTCATAAATTCGTTATTCATCATTCACTATACGCTATATTCATTGTAGGGATTCAAAAGTTATCCAGGGATAATGCGATGATGTATTGTGTGTATTTAAATACATTTGTTTAGCTGACCATTGATAGCTTGCAGACGATCGCTACGCAAAAGCTGTGTGTGCTCGTCACTCTTTAGCTCTGCGCACACGGCACAATTCCAGGAGCTCGGATGTTTTCGGAAAGACTCAGTACAGCGTATGTATCTTTTATAAACATGATCAAACTAAAGACTTTTTGGAGATATGAAGGATGCACTACTACTCTATAGGTACTCAAGATTAACATGAGATTGACAGAAATTGTGTGTGATACCCCCCACAATAAGCATTTTTTCTTTCTTTTATTTATATTATACAATAAATATTTGCTACATAGAAACTGTTAATGGAATAGTTACATCTAAATTTGGGCCAGGGGCGGTTTCTTCATTAGGCCAATAGGGCGACGCACCACCAAAGTGAGAAAGGGACGGATTTTTCAATTACATTCAACCACAGAGTTACGCTAGCTGTCACTGCTAGGCTGTTTATTCTGCTTCTGGATATAGTCCAATCAGCGTCGAGTCACGCTCTGTGGAGTACCGCCTCTTTTTGGGCATTTCAGTCTGGCGGAGATTTGCCCCGAGTGCTCCCATAGACTTCCATTCAAAGAACTTTTTTTTCGAATTGCAGGCACTGCAATGCAATCTCTATGGGTTCCGGGAGGGCTCGCACTAACGTGCTGTCGTCATCATACGTAACCTTAACTTGTGCAGCGATTGGTGGAAACAAACATACCTCTATTAATAATTTTTTTTAAGCTGAAGTGACATTTAATAATTTCCTCAGTGCATAATTTACATTTCACAGACAAATTCTCCATCTGTAAAAGTTAGAAAGTTGAGAAAATATTTCCATTTTGCAGTCAGTCGTGGACGAGCCTTCAGTAAGCACAAACTTCCGTGAACTAGCGCCGCTGCGCGCCGAACAGACGGAGTTCAATCTGAGTAAAATACATTTTGCTCAAAATATTTGTTGAAAATTTGTTTTTGTTGGTGAACATAATTATGTCATATGTAGAATTTCGAACCTACAACTAAGTGTATTTGTACGATAGCAGTAACTGTGTAAAGTGACTATTCTAGGGTAATCAAAATAATAATTATTATTAGTCTGTTCTTTTGTTTTTATTTATTTTCATTTTTAGTTTAGTGTATTTAATTTCTGCTTCAAAAAACATTTTGTTTTTAGATTGTAAAGGTACAATTTTAGAATGTAGCCTAGGCCTAATGTGATTTGACCCCTTTTTTGCACAAAATTTATAGAATATACTACACAGTTACATTCATGTTTGTTTTTATAGCCTTCAATATGAACATTGTTTCTAGGACAATATTGGGCAGGATCTTAAATAAATTTTTTTTTTAATTAAATACAGATATATATTTTTTTTAGATCTCAGCCCTATGGCATGCTTTAAATACTGAATGTTCCATGTTTTAGATACATACATTATTATATCACTTGTTAAATGGATATTTAACAATTGGCCTATTCATTCCTGCATTTCTAAATTGTTTGTTTTTTTGGGGGTTTTTTTGGGGTTTTTTGCGCCCCCCCAAATATTTTTTGCACCAGCCGCCACTGATTTGGGCACTTCTGGTTTAAGCCCCACCCACATCCGGATTTATCCAAATCAGATATGCCTCATTTTGTCATTGCATCAAATACATAATGGCTTCACTGCATAACACACACATTTACTCTTTTACTCTTAAGCGACCAAAGTTGCATCATGCAGCACCAGAACAAACACACACAGTGGCAAAGCCATCTGTGCAGCTTTTGAAAACCAGCCATTAATACACTTTCATGGCAAGGACCTCAGATGGGATGCTGGAATCTGTGTTCTCCTCACACCTCATTCCAAGCCTGCTCTCCCTGTCTCTCATCTCTCTGTCTAAGATTCATTAGGCAGGAGCACAGGCCCTGATTTAGACCCTAATTAGAGAGCGAATGGCCAAATGCGCTGTGTTCCAGCCCTGATCATTGTGCTCAACGAGGATGGCCAGGGGCCACAGGCTCCTGTGCACAATCATACCACTAATCGGTTAGCACCTTGCAAACATACCGACCTCATTCGCACAACACCTGCTGCCCTCTCTGTACCAACTCCATCATTAGAGGTCAAAATAGTCAGCAACATAGTTTAAGGGATGTATGCAGCATCACGGAGTTTTAAGTGAACTCATGGTATAGGTTGTAGAGCCATAGTACGGCCACATTAAATGTGGTGCTCATGTTGGCAGCGTAGGTTTGAGTTTGGCCTGTAATGTGTCCCAATCTTTTCCCCCATTTCTATACCAAATCATTTCCAGTCTACTGTATATCTACACTACCAGTCAAAAGATTGGAATAATTAAGATTATTTAATGTTTTTGAAAGTCTCTTATGCTCACAAGGCTACATTTATATGATGAAACATACAGTAAAAACAGTAATACTGTGAAATATTATTACAATTTAAAATAATTGCTTTCTATTTTAATATATTTTAAAATATAATTTATTCCTATGGTGTCAAAGCTGAATTTTCAGCATCATTACTAAACATTACATCATTACAGTCTTCAGTGTCACATGATCCTTCAGAAATCATTCTAATATGCTGATTTGGTGCTCATTTATTAATAATGGTCCTTATTAATATTTGGTGGAAACAATGATGCTGTGTGTGTGTGTGTGTGTGTATATATATATATATATATATATATATATATATATATATATATATATATATATATATATATATATATATATACTTAATTACTCAAAGCTGCAAAATCAACATTGAAAATAATAAGAGATGTTTCTTGAGCACTAAATCAGCATATTAGAATAGTTTCTGAAGGATCATGTGACACTGACGACTGGAGTAATGATGCTGCAAATTCAGCTTTGCCATCACATGCAAAATTTTAATTTTTTAAAATATATTAAAATAGAAAGTTATTTTAGTAATAATAGAAAAATATTGATAATATTTCACAATATTACTGTTTTGCTGCATTGTATTTATAATCAAATAAATGCAGCCCAGCATAAAACATTTTTAAAAAAATTATTAAATAATCAAATCTTTTGACCGTGAGTGTATTCAAAACCCTTCCAAGTTTCTCTACTATGAAAAGCCTCAAACACTATTTTCAGACCATGAGGTGCTGTGTAAACCAAGGGAGAGAGCGTGAGAAGTGTTTCTGTGTATGTTGGGAACAGGAACCTGTCACAAACAGACTAGTTGAGAGGCTTGTGCATGCACAAATCTGGTGTGATAGTGCATGTATGATTGTGCTTAATAATGTGTCTCTTATTGAATCTTGTTCCTCTTTGGATTTGTGGTCATTTGGACGATAAAGAAATAAGAAGAGACGAAGTAAATGACAGAATAAGGATGTACAGGAAAAAGACAAAAGCGGGACATCTAGGTTAAAAGGCATGCATGGCTGCCCTCCAAAAAAGCCAATAATGCCAGCTTGCCCAATTTCACCCCAGCTCGTGATTCAGAACTATGCTGTCAGCCTGATCTATTTTTATTCTCAATGTATCAACCCTTCTCCTTTTCCTCAGATGAAGAAAACACAGCCGTCCAAATATCTGTGTCCACAGGGCAAGCGCTGCGTTCTATGTTTGCCTCTTAAGCTCAAAATTCCCCGGAGACTCGCGGCAGACATGTATCTAAAAGAGGCAGTCGGGCAGAACTGATATGACTGTGCCATTTAGATTTAACACAAAGATTGTGACATGCATATTTCACCAAAAAACCTTCAGAATGATGACGTATTTTCTGCGATGATACTGAAAGAAATGCAAAAGTAATGTTTTTTATTAATTTTCAGCACCCATTACTCCAGTTTGTCACATGATCCTTCAGAAATCATTCTAATATGCTGATTTATAATATAAAATATTATTATATTTATAATATAATAATAATGTGAGCTCAAATCATGTAGCTTATTGGAAAGCAATCAGGCATGCAAAAAAAAAAAAAATGGCTAAAATCCCATAGACTTACACTAAAAAAGAGAAAATCAGACGGATCATATTCAGATCATAGTGTAATAAAAACTTGCAGGTTGGGTTTTTCACTAACACACTAGCAACTTCCTAGCCACACCCTAACAACCAGCCAGAACACCCTAGCAACCGTATAGCACCAGAATATCACAGACTCATCGAGGTGGGCTCTTTTGACTTGGGCCAATGTACTGAGGACCTTCAGTACCATAGAGAGGCACATACAACATTTTGGCAGCGAGTTTCACCACTAAAAATATCTAGCTGTTATTATTATTATTATTATTTTATTTTTAAACTGTGTTTCTAATAAATCCTATAATTGTTGCTATTATTGGTGATGCTAATAAAAAACATATTATTAATATGTTTTGTAGATATTTGTAAAATAGTTTTGACATAGGTCGAGCACATCATAACCTGTTGTTGTGGAGCTTGGCTGTGTGCTTCAGACGGGCACAGCTCGCGCGTGCTGCAGTCAGAGGCTCTCGTGAGTCTCAAAGTGCGCAGTGAGGCATCTCCTGCTCCGTGATCGCCGTTTATTCCCCTATTCCCACGGAGGGAATTGAGCGCTGGCACAGTCCCCCCTACTGTACAAACACGGAACTTCTACTCACTCACCATCAGTAACTCTCCGCCAAACACCAGCAAACCACATCTATTATTACCAAACGAGAAGTTTCCATACTGTCGGTGTGTAATGGCGCATGCTTTCGACATTGTAAGCAGCATGTGGTAAGACAGTTTAACAGAAAGAGAGAGAAGAGGGAGCCGGTACTGTAGTTATTGTTCATTAATGTTTTGCTGTATCTTACTTTATATTGTATATATTGCAAATATTAGACTATTTTAATAAAATTACTGGCATATTATTATTATTATTATTATGTATATAGGCCTATTGTGTGATTTTACAACAGCAGGCAAATTAAGTACTCGGCAATCAAAAAATAGAGAGGGAGAGAGAAAAAGAGAGAGTTTGCCTTTTATTCTCATTGTTCAAGAGGGACATCATCACTGAACCGGACAAAACACGAGCTCTTAACCTTTTTTTCTTTCCATGTGCTGCTGAACGCTGTGCTGGCTCTCCATCACAAGTGTTTTGCTCTTAATATCAAGTGACATACGGGTTCTGTAATCATATTTAAAGTAGACTATGTCACGTGTGTTATCTCACATAAAATGCTTAAAAAATGAGCGAATACCAGATTCCATCTCACTGGAATTGCAAAATAGACAACGTGTTGTTGCAATTATAATGGTAAATCGATTTAAAATGCGATTAAAAACAGACAAAGTTGTGAAAAAACAACTGTCTTTTGTCGTAAAAATCTTAACTTGAGGAAAACTTTGTTCCTGGTTCATGTTGGAAACAGTTTTGCAAAAAGCATAAAGTATTAGACCGTCCATTTATGTTGTATAGGGGAAGCGAAGGAGACACGAGACGGGAAGGTGTATTCCCATTCCACAAGGGAGATACGAGCAGCAACTATTGCGCACAATGGAAAACCAATGGAAAAGACATAGACATCACCTGCTTAATTGCTTCTAGAGACGCAAAAATGATCAAATGTCGTTTGTTCTGAATCATGTTCTTATGTCAAAACTATTTAGTCCACTGGACACTGGACTGGTCAACAGCGCAGTTTGGTACACTGGACAGCGACTGACGAGAACCGCAAACACAGCATAATCCTCTTCAAACAGAATTATACAGATTTGTCATGTGATTATCTGATAAAGCGACAAAAGATGCAACAGAGTTGATGAGAATAGCCCTGCGTAAAAGGAGATATCACTCAATTATTGTTTACAAGGCATAATTGATATGATTCTATATTTAGATAAATGCATTATGTGTGAGCAAACGCATTTCATTCAGTAACCATGTAATGTGGGGTCTCTAATCACATTATAGATATCAGCAATCATAACCAGTGTTTACCTCCAAAAAGTTGGCGTGTCCCATCTGTTTGTCTGCACATAAAAAGCCTTCGACTATTCCTCCAACTTGTTCAGAATAAGTTCGGTGTATTCATTCTTTCAACAGGCAATATCTGCTTGAACAATGACACAAAAGGAGGTCTGTTTGCTCCAGTGGAATAGAGGTGCTCAAATGACCAAATAAAGCAACAAGCATCCATAAATTCACAGCGGATCCTGTTAATGTGTGTTTCTGTTCTGTCACTTGTGATAATGTTACTCTTTTCCCCAAATGTTTATTATTTAATCCAGAGCGCAAGTCGTAATGGTTCTCCCGTTTTCCGGATAAAAAAGTCCTCAAGTGGTGTGTGAAGGCTCCAGGGAAGTGTGCGGTGAGTGTAGCCCAGGCTGGGGTCGGGTGTTCTCTCGGTGCGTGTCGAGGCAGTAGGAGTCTTCCTCTGCTCGCCCGCTCTGTCCACACAAACTGGATTCAGTGTTTGAAGGCAGGGAGTTGGGCACTAAAGCATATATCCAGCAGCCCCCCCTTGTGGAGCAACAGCATTGCGTGGGTCACACAAGAATGAAGGAGACACAACGATGAGAAAGTGAAAATGAAGCGCACAGAGAGAAAGAAAGAAAGGGAGAGAGGGAAAAAGAGAGCGCGCGCGCACGGAAGCAGTTGTTTAACCCATTCAAAGCCGATTATAAAAAATAATAATTCTATATTACAAGAAATAATTAAAAAATATATTTGTGTGTCTATTTAATAGTTAATTAATTTATTATTTTTATTAATTACTTTATTTATTTATATATCTAAGTATGTTTTATATCACTTCTGTGAGACTTATTTTAAATAGTACTTCTACCTGCACTAGTTGCAAAAATGCATTTTTATGGATATTTATTAAACTGTTGAGGGGAAAACGTGATACACAACAATATGCGACGTCAATTTGAATGTAAATTGTGCTCGCACAGATTTTTGGCGCCAAACCACCGGAGGTGAGCTTGGAAAACGCGCTTCGGCTTCTCGCGGTTTCTCCAGCGTTTGGCTCGTGGGCGGCCACCTGCTCACCGCGCGCGCTCGAGCTGGAGACACTGGGTTCTCCAGCTCGAGGGCGGGGAGTGGGAGGCTTCTGATGCTAAAGCTGTTTCTCATGGAAGCGATCAGAATCTGACAGAAGCGGGGAGAGCAATATTACGCAAAAAAACATGTCGTCATGGCACCAGACGCCAGTTTCTTGCGCGCAAAGGATGCAAATCTAGATCAGCAGTTGGCGTCCTGGGCTACCTGTGCCATGTAAACATGGGGAAGTGTGAAATCTTTGCAACATAATGTGCGTAAGATCAGAATTACAGATTTTTTTTTTTTTTTGGTCCATACATCTACATTACATTGTCTCAGCATGGAGCATTTCTCTTTTTGTTTCACAGAAAAAAAAGGTCACATGGGTTTATAATGACATAAGGGTGATTAAATATTGAAAGAATTTTCATTTTGGGGTAAATCATTCCTAGAAGTCCCTCCCTGAGGTATACATATCACTATTTTGTTTTTTCATTGATCTATTTTAACTTCCAGTTATACTGCGTATTGAGATGTCAAGCACAAATGTGTCACCCTTTATGTTCAAATAACTTGTATTTATTTTAGTTTTGCCCTTGGCTTGGACATCACAGCAGGGAAAACCCTCTGATGTGAGATTGAAGGAGAAAAATGTGTTTCCGAGCAGGAGCATGAGTAAAGGTTTCCAGTTATTTTCTCACATATCCACATGAAATACAGAGATACAGTGAGATGCACGTTTGTAATGTCAACTTCAATCCCTTACCCCAACCCACACAAATCTTTATACACTCTCAGCTAACAGCATCTGCATTTTTAGCCATTATAAGTTTTTTTATTATTATTATTCACCATATTACCATAAATTTGTCTGTAAAATATGTAACCAAACATAACTGCAAATACAGTAATTACAGATGGGCTTCATTTTTATTCTTTCACATGCATATTTGACATAAAAATGAATGTCCTCATGTATGATAGATGCCTAAAGTAGCTCAAAGTAAGCGGTGATGCTGATGTCGTGTCTCAGCAATAAAACTCTATCCTCTCGTCCTGTCGACAGTTTCAGTTAGATTGGAGCTATTGTTTTGCTCCTTATTTAGTCTCAGTTATAAATGGAAGTGTACTGTGAAAAACATACACTTCTGCAAGGTTTCACCTTGGAAGTTCCTGTAAATGGATCTAATGTTAGATGAGAATCACTGATTTCGTGGAAGTATTCTAATAATAATCTGGAGGATACAAGAACGATCTGACATCTATAGAACAGATGAAGAGTTATATTACTTACGCCCAGGTTCATAGACTAGTCCTAGACTAAGATGCATGTTTGAGCTGCCTTAACTGAAAGCAACTTGTACTGACATATCTTATGTCACTGCCATTGTGTTATCTCAAGATGCTCACCAGTAATGTTTTTTTTTTCTTTTTTCAAGTGTACATTTATAAAAGTTACTAGAATATCCTAATTGAACTAAGGCCTAATCCTGGTTTAGGCTAAGCCCTGTCTGTGAAACCGGGCTTTAGTTGCCTGGTGGTTGAAGCAAAGGTCCTCCCTGCTGAAAAGGCCAGCTAGGTAGTGCTGAGCATAGCTGTGCATCTCTCTATCCATATCTGGTCTATAATTCAACCTTTAAAGGGTTAGTTCACCCAAAAATGAAAATTCTGTCATTTATTACTCACCCTCATGCCGTTCCACACCCGTAAGACCTTCGTTAATCTTCGGAACACAAATTAAGATATTTTTGATGAAATCCAATAGCTCAGTGAGGCCTGCATAGGGAGCAATGACATTTCCTCTCTCAAGATCCATAAAGGTACTAAAAACATATTTAAATCAGTTCATGTGAGTACAGTGGTTCAATATTAATATTATAAAGCGACGAGAATATTTTTGGTGAAAAAAAAACAAAATAACGACTTATTTAGTGATGGCCGATTTCAAAACACTGCTTCAGGAAGCTTCGGAGCACAAATGAATCAGTGTATTGAATCTGCTGTTCGGAGGACCAAAGTCACGTGATTTCAGCAGTTTGGCGGTTTGACATGTGATTCGAATCATGATACGCTGATTCATTTGTGCTCCGATGCTTCATGAAGCAGTGTTTTGAAATCGGCCGTCAATAAATAAGTCG
The DNA here is from genome assembly GCF_018812025.1 of Megalobrama amblycephala. NCBI lineage: Eukaryota > Metazoa > Chordata > Actinopteri > Cypriniformes > Xenocyprididae > Megalobrama > Megalobrama amblycephala. Next base: position 21,212,864 of record NC_063056.1, on the reverse strand, counting down.
TTATTTTGGTTTTTTTGGTGCACCAAAAATATTCTCGTCGCTTTATAATATTAATATTGAACCACTGTACTCACATGAACTGATTTAAATATGTTTTTAGTACCTTTATGGATTTTGAGAGAGGAAATGTCATTGCTCCCTATGCAGGCCTCAGGGAGCCATCGGATTTCATCAAAAATATCTTAATTTGTGTTCCGAAGATTAACGAAGGTGTGGAACAGCATAAGGGTGAGTAATAAATGACATAATTTTCATTTTTGGGTGAACTAACCCTTTAAGGCTTTAAAAAAATAAATAAATAAATAAATAAAAATTTTTTAAAGGGGTCCAATAATGCCTTATATAATGCCCCTTTTAAGTCTCTGGTGTCCCCAGAATGTGTCTGTGAAGTTTCAGCTCAAAATACCCCTCAGATCATTTATTATAAGTTGTCAAATTTTGTGTGTGTCCCTTTAAATGCAAATGAGCTGCTGCTTTCCAGAAGAGGGCGAAACTTTAACAGCTCACCGTTCGGTTGTTCAACAACAAAGCTGGAGAATCTCACACAGCCAAAATAATGATTGTCAGTAACAGTGTTCAGTCTTACGTTGTTCAAAACAGAGTCGGACACTGATGGAGAGACTCAGGAAGAAGTTACAACTCATTGAATGCATCTGGACATTTTTGAACATTTAGTGGATAAATTTATGTAGTTGCTGTGGAGTTGATTCAACTCATCGACTAGTATGTTCTGTCATGTTAATCTTGTAAATCCAGTGTTGAATTGACCCTCATTTGTGCATCAGTCCTGGGTAAAATGATGATATGGTAACAACACTACAACAACTCTTTCTCTTCTCTAAAGCAGCCCAACATGTCCTCGCCCCCTTTGTTGCGTGTTCTCGGGGGAAGGGTTTATGTAAATATTAGGGTTAGTGATGTCACTAACCCAGGAAGAAGCTCTTTGTAGTTCCTACCAGCCATTTGTTGTAGTCCTTAAACAGAGAATTCTTTAAAAGAAAATATCTCCCTTTGCATTGAACTTTGATTGTAACTTTGTAACAGATGTTGTTTATGCTCTAATAGCAACATTACACACTAACTAAAGTTAAAAAAGTGAAATCATAATCAACAACCCCTTTAAAAGACTTTCAGATAGGGCTTTGCTTTTTATTTAAAGTTGGCACAAAACAGAAGTTGTGATAGTCTTTCTTTCTTATTGTGATCTTATCATATGAATCGAGTGATTTAGTCCAAATTTTCTGAAAAGATTCAATGTCTTTATATGATGAACAGATTGAATTTAAGCTTTTATTCACATTTTGGCAGTGAGTTGGTGTTTGATTGTTTTTGGGGGTCATTCTCACATTGAAGAGCAATATTCAGTGGATCACAGCTGCACGGGAGGCCAGAAAAGCTGTATTGAGTCTTACTCCTGCCACAAAGGCATAGCGTGTGAAAATTTCTGCAGATTGAATACAAGTCAGACAGCAGGCAGTGTTTTGGTTGTGCTCAAGGGGGCAAATGATGGATGAAGGCCAACCAGAAACGAGTGAGCTGCAATAATCTAGTGGAGAGATAACTAAGGCCTGGGTGAGGCAGGAATGAACAAAGGGCATCAGTTTTGAATTATGTCTTATCTGTGTTAGTACCGTCTAACTTGTCATTTTCACAGCCCCATCTTGTTAGAAATCCTATTACAGACATTAAAGGCACGGCTGCTGGCATACTTGCATAAAATTCCCTCAGTCATACCCTGAGGTTTATCAGTCATTTGGATTCAGATTAGGGTGCATGGAAACTATGGCAAGAAGTGGGGATAAACAAATACTGTATAGAAATGTTAATAAAATATACGTGCAACACAAAATATTGTCGGTTACCATCAGTATGATGTTCATACCACAAGCTTCATGTACAACATGGCTCGGTATCTATGGAGCATACCAAAAAATGGTTTAATCATGCCTTATTTATGAAGCAAGAGGTTTTGTTGGTTTGCTGACTTGTTTGTTTGTTTGTCTTATACCTAAGGTGTTTGTTTTTTTCACTGGTGTGGCTGCTGTAAAGATGGTGAGGCTTTAGGACAGCAGTCCCTGTTCTATCTAAGCGTCTCGTCTTGCTGGAATACGGGGGAGGTTTGGACGTGTGAACGCACAGCACTGTGGGCCGCGATTCTGCTGAGAAAGGAAGAAGGAGAGGGGGATGAAAATATGTGTCAGTTTTAGAGTCTCAGATGAGTAATGCAACCATCTGCCTCTGCCTGTGAGTGTTTGCATGCGCAATCTCGTATATGGACCATCAGATGCACAAACGCACACGTAAACACCTTGTTAGAGAAGCAGTTAAAGGAATAGTTAAACAAACAAACAACAAAAAAGAGTTCCTCAAAGCACCATAAAAGTACACCACAAGTCTTGAAGCCGCACAATATTGGCATCAAAATTTCATTCACACTTACAGACACAGCCAGATCACTGAATCACTTGAATTTGAGAACCAGATCAGTGAACGAATCATCATCATGTGAAGAATTATTAAAAAAAAAAAAAAAAACAGTTCACAAACTGGACTGAACAAATTTGACTGAACTGACTGGTTTGTTCAAGATTCAGAATTCAGTTCACTGATTCAATAAACCAGTTGATTTGGTTAAAAAATTTAATTGAACTGTTCAGTTGAAAAAATTGATTTGTTCAAGAATCGCAGTTCAGCTCACTGACCCAATGAACTCGTGATTTGGTTTGCAAATTGGATTGAACAGTTTATTTAAACAGATTAATCTGTTCAGGAATTAGAGTTCATCTTACAGACTTAATGACTCATTTGATTTGTATCACAAATTGGATTAAGCAGTTCATTTAAATGGACTGATTTGCTCAAGAATTGGAAATTCATCCCACTGGCTCATGTTGATTTGGTTAACAAATTCGATTAAATGATTCAGTTTAACAGACTGATTTGTTCAAAAATCCAGTTTAGTTTAGAGTCAATTAAACAGTTGATTTGGTAAAAAAAAAAAAAAAAAAAAAAAACAAACAATTGATTGAACTATTCAATTTACTGGACTGAGTTCAGCTCAATGACTTGATAGGTTGGTTGATTTGATTTGCAAATTGGATTAAGCAGTTCGACTGAATGGAATGATTTGTTCAAGAATCAGAATTCAGCTCACTGAATCAATAAACTGGCTGATTTTGTTCACAAATTGGATTGAACAGTTCAAGTGAACTGAAGTCCGTTTCCTAAAAGCATTGTTTGCCAATTATGGTCAACTGACTTAATAATTCGGTTGATATGGTTAACAAATTGGATTGAACAGTTTAAATGAAATGACTAATTTGTTCAAGAATCAGAATTCAGCTCACTGATTCAAGGAATCAACTGATTTGGTTCACAAATGGGATTGAATGATTCAGTTAAACAGACTGATTTGTTCAAAAAATTGAGTTCAGTTTACTGACTTATTAAAACCGTTGATTTGTTTAAAAAATGGATTGAACTATTCAATTACTCAGACTGATTTGTTCAAAAATTAGAGCTCACTGACTTAATGAATCGTCTGATTTGTTTCGCAAATTGGATAGAACAGCTCAGTTGGACACTGATTTGTTCAAGAATCAGAAATCAGCTCACTGACTCAATGCATCATTGATTTGGTTCACACATTGGATTGAGTGATTCAGATGAGCAGTCTGATTTGTTCAAGAATCAAAGTTCAAGTCACGTTGACTCACTGAACCAGTTAACTTGGTTCACAAACTGATTTGTTCAACCGAGAATGCGCGATTTAGGCGGGGACCATGATGATGGTTTTGTCCAAACCCCAAGAATCACTAACTGCAGCCCTGATTTGATGTAACACGAAAAGAAAAACAATCTCTAAAGAGAGAGAAAAAAAAATCCATCTTCTGAGTCCAGCATGTTATAGAGGGGTCAGATGCAACTTGGCAGGGTGTAGCTCTGTTTCTGTGCTGAAATGTGCTGTGCTAGTCATTCAGCTGAATGCTCGCTCTGCTCTATTTGGTTTAGCATCCCTTCCTGACTGTTTTCCCTCCAAAGAGAGTGAGAGAAGAGTATCTCCATGTTCGAATGAGTGTCAAGACGGTTTGACCTCAGGCTAGAAAGGTCATGGTCGTGGAAACAGAGTAAGCATTTTATGTGCTATTGTGAAAGCCTGGAGGTCATTACAATCTTCCTCTCTCAGGGAAAACCTGTACACACACAAATATAAACAAACAGCCGGCCCATATGCTGTCACAGCTGAAAATAACAAACACTTTCACACCATGCATATGGACGCTTCTCAGGGTTAAACCCACCGGACTTCCTTTTTATGGATGGATATTATTAATCTTGCTGATCTACTATTCCCAACACACAAGAAAACTTCAAAAGCTAGCATATTTCACATGAAAGACAACCCGCAATTTCAACAGACTCAACGAATCAGTTCCACATGAAACAATCTGATAGCTTTGAATATGAGAATAATCCAGATGAGATGAACTTGCAGACTTGAAACGGCAACCATATGGTGGCACTAAATTCAGCAAGTAGACACATCCACTGTTCAGCTCTGAGGAACAGTGTTTGATGTGGTGTGTTAATAATTGTTTCCTTCTTTGCTCACTTCATCTCCTTTCATTTTTCCTACACATCTATTTTCCTCGTCTACCTATAGCCTTTGATTCTGTAAAGCTTGCTGATTCGTTTGGAACAGATACCCTGTTTAGTTTGACTCCTTTGAGATATATCAGTGTCACATGATCCTTCAGAAGAAATTCTAAAATGCTGATTTGCTGCTTTAGATGCATTTAATGTTATTTATTATTATTATCAATGTTGACAGCAGATGTGCTTAATTTTGTGGAAACCATGATGCAGTTTTCAGGATTCTTCAATAAATAGAAAGCTCAAAAGAACAGCATTTATTTGAAATAGATTTTTTGTAATAATATTTACTGTTACTTTCGATACATTTAATGCATTCTTGCTAAATAAAAATATTAATTTATTAAAAAAAAAAATCAAACGTAATAAAAATGTCATTAAAATCATATGTTGCTCCTCATTTGGAGATCAAAAATTACATTTTTTTTATTTAAAGAAATGAATGTACTATTTTAGTTCTATAATGTTTTTTTTTAATTTATTTTAAAATTTGTATTTTTATTGGATTTATGGTGCTAAATTATATTTATGCAGTAGTTATAATCCAATAATTCCCTTTTTTGAGCATGAAATTTCCAGCTTAAACAGTCATGTCTTGAATGCTTTGGAGACTGAAGTTTGGTCTCTTTTTAAAGAAGACACTTGGTGGATTATTGCTGAAGTGAAAAAAAGTTTTAAAAATGAACTTAAAGAAAGTTATATAAGTTCAAATTTATTGTTATGAAAAGTTTGTTTGGACGCAGTACCAAACGTTTCCACTAAATGAAGTTAGTTTCCCATTCATTTCCAATGCGGTCATTTTTGACCACGGGGAGTACCGGTGCAAAAATCATTACCAAGGTTTGTACTATTCCGATGAAGTTTTTTTTTTTTTTTTTTTTTTTTTTTTGGTCAAAAATAACTGAGGAGCACCAGAGGGTTAAGATTTTGGCTATTAAACTTTTTTTTGTCATTTTTGGAGTATAAGAGCATCTGTCCCTATTTACTTTTATTATATGGCATAGAGCAGCATACACTTCTACAAGTTTGGAATGGCATCAGTAAACAAAGAATTTTCTTTTTTTTTTTTTTTTTTTTAACTATTCCTTTAGGTAAGTCTCTATTTAACTCACCATCTAGGTGAAACAACTTAGCAGATCTTAAAAGATCTTATAAATGATTCATAATTTAGAACAATGCTGCTGTTTCATTTGACCATAAAACAACTCGATAAATGTGAGAACAAGGAGACTCTTTTTAAAAAAATCTGTTCTGTCTCCCTTTAGCTCTTCAGGAGGGATTTTCTCGCCCTGTTCTCTCCTATTCTTGGTGTTCGGTGAGTGATGGATTCAGTGAGAGGCTGGTATGGAACCTTTCCACACCTTTAATTAACAATATCTTTAACAGGATCAGTCAGCTAAAGCGAATTCACAGGACGCTGCTATTATACTGCATCTGTGCAATTCCTTAACCTTCAAAACACAAGCTCTAGCACCTCGCACAATTCCACATCCACTTCCATCTCATAGACATGCAGTAGAAAAAAGAAAACTTTTCATGCTTCTCTAAATTTGATCATTTAGAAACCTCTGTTTAAGGTTATTTGACTGTGACCTACACTTTTGGTTTTTCGGACGTGGACATTTTATCTAATGAGAAGCTAGTCTGCAATTCACAAAGCTCTTAATGGAAATTGGTCTGTTCATTGAGTGAAACTGTGAAGATGATATCAGGTTCCTCCTACTTTAATTCAGCAGTCCAAGGGAAATTAAGTAGTTGTCCAGAAGCACGGTGCAGAAATGAAGATCAAGAGAGAGTGTTTTTGAAATATTAAAGGGATATCCTGTTGAAAAATCCCTGAATTCGTGTTTGTCCAGTCTGGTTTATGCTGGTTAGAGATGGTATAGTGCTGGTCTGAGCTAGTCCCAAAACATACATTATGCTGGTGACCAGCAATACTGAAATTTTCAAAAGGGCAGTTCATCCAAAAATTAAAATTCCTCATGTTGCTTTATATCCGTTTGACTTTTTTTCTTCAGTGGAACACAAGAGGAGATATTTTGAAGAATGTTTACACTCCTGTACAATAAAAAAGGATGTGGATCAGGTATTGTCACGTTCAAAAAAGCATCATAAAATGATTTCATTCACTTTGTGCACTATTTTCAAAGTCTTCTGAAGCCATATGATAGCTCTATGTGAGCAACAGATTTTAATTGTTATAAAATGTTATAAAAACTCCTTTGAATGATTTCTGAAGGATCATGTGACACTGCTAAAAATTCAGCTTTACCATCAGGAATGAATTACATAAAAAAAAAAAAAAAAAGTTAAAATAGAAAACATTTATTTAAAATGATATTTTTTTGTTTTTACTGTATTGGTGAGCATAAAGGCCTGTTCACACCAAGAGCGATAACTATAAGGATAACTATAACGATAACTATATTTGCGTCCACACTAATGAATGATAACGGTCTGTTTATTCTAATCTCATGCGCTGCGGTTTTAAAGTGTACATGTTTTTGCTGTTCTTGTTGCATTTACATGGCTTTAACCAGCAGATGTCACATGCTATGTTTCGAGAGAACTAGTGTAATCGATACAATCTAACAGTAAATTTAGCTGACGAAGTCAGTATATAGTGGAATAAAAACAACGCCTAGTCTTTTCCACTGCAACTTCAAAGCTGAAGAAGCAAGACAACATGTTGTCGAAACTAGTGCTGGATACCTGAGGTAATTTTATGTTACAGTTTGCTAGCCTGGCATAATGATCTCATCATTCATAGGCTACTTCTCACCATTTATTCCGAGGGTAGGGTTTTATTGTTCAACAGCTGGGAAAAAAATCATTCGAAAGTGATATTGTATCTCTATATCGTTATCATTATAGCTGTGGTGTAGACAGTGCTATTCTTTTATATTTAGAATGATTTTTAAAACTATATATTTATCGTTATCTTTATAGTTTTTTTTCTTGGTGTGAACGTACCTTAAGTCACTTCTTTCAAAAACGCACAAATCTTACCAACCCCAATCTTTGGAACGGTCTAAATGAAATATGTAAGATTAAAGGTGCTAAAGAGGATCTTTTCGTCGACTGAGAAACCAAAGACTGTTAGTGAGTTTTTGAAATGAGCGCATGCGTAAGAACAACCCCCTCGTGCACGAGTATTGGAACACGAGTGTTTACCACCGGCATTCGCTGTGTTGTGTTAGTGGATTCATTATGTCGGACTCACCGCAGGTAACTCATAATCTGCAGTTGTTACTCCTGTCTCCTGACAAAAACATTGCATGCGGCGCCTGTAGAGTGTGGAAAGTTACTGGAGCGCGCAGCCACGCATGTCTCTCACAAGGAACATCATAGCAGTGATTGACAAGCCAGAGGGCCAATCCGTGCACGTCTCTCACAAGGAACGTCATGGCAGTGATTGACAAGCCAGAGGGCCAAACGTTTACGCGATGATCGCGTAAACAATTGGCTGATGTTTTTAAGGCCCTACCATGCACAGATGATGTATATTAATATTATTCCTTTCAGTGCACCTAATAAATAGTCTTTTATCAGTTAGTAAAGACAGTTTCAAGTAATATTGCAAAAATGTATAAAACAAAACATCCTCTTTAGCACCTTTAACTGGGTAAGGTTAACTGAGTAAGGTTAGGTTAACTGAGTAAGGTTAACATGAGTAAGGTTACCTGGGTTCACGAGCGAGGAAAACAAATGCATTCAAGTCACTCCTGACGAGGACAACAGTCAGAGGTTATGAGCAGTTGCGCACAGCAGGATGAGGAAGAAGACAAGGAAGCAATGTTGTCTCATGGCAGCAGGTGGAAAAATCTCCTGGAGGGTTTCTTACAACACTGTGGTAGAATAAATCAGTTTTAAAGGTACTGATCATTATAGAGAAGAACTGTGTTTGTGATGTTCAGTTTCATCATCTTCTGCCACTTCCTCCAGGGAGTCCAGTGCTAGACCATTATGACACATATCCTTCCTCAGGTATACAGTATGAAACTGCAACACCTCCACATTATTATCTCATAGAACAATCACTGTAAACGGGTCTCTTGCAACAAGATCTCTTTTCTTATGACATATTTACTGGCGAGAGGGCGGGACAACCTGTCACTCACATGAGATCACAGCAACAATGATCCAATCAATTCCTGATGGATAAAATCAAGTCCCGCCCTACATTTTTTCTTTATCGAGTTAATAATTCCACTTTGATATACATCACAATAAGAAAGAAAAATATCACAACTTCTGGTTCATGACGACATTACTTAATGAATATACTTATTTAAATGCATATTTAATCATTTATTCAAATAATACTTAAATAATATTTAGATATTAATTTTGTAATATGATATTATTATTAATATTAATGGTTCAAAAATAATATTCATTTAAAGTAAATAATAAAATATCCTGATCTCAGTTTTATGGTAAAATTGGGTAGTAATATTGTCGATCTCAACTAAAATTATAATCAGCTGAAGTTTTAATAGTTGTTATGATCTGTCTACAGACAACAGCTTTTAAAATAAATTTGAAATTATTAAAACTGCTGCTTTCTCAATGTCATTATAGTGGTCTGTGATCCAGGATAAATACCCCTCTCTCTCTCTCTCTCTCACACACACACACACACACACACACACACACACACACACACACACACATAGCTTTCTGCTTCTGATGACAAGTGGAGCCAGTTTGCGATGTCATCCATTCAGGCAAGGTGAAGCCGCCTGGGGAGAATTGGACTGCGCATTGCATAATTCACTACAAGATGCTCAAAACTGATAAAAGATTAATGTTTATAGAGTCTTTGTGGAGGCAAACAAAAAGGAGTGACGTCAAAAGAAAAGCGTACACTTAGATTTGGAACACAGATAAAGTAGTATGAAAAAACTCAGAAGACAATTATAGTGCTCAAAGGTCAAAGCCTAGGAGATATTTCTTCTAAAGTACAGTATTTTAGGAGAAATCAAAATATAAACAAAAGAGACTATTGTTGTCATACAGTATTAATTTGCATATACTCTATATAATTTGGTTTTGAAAGAATTTGATGAGAAATGTTTACATTTGAGATCTGAGAAGGGCTAAAGCAATACAATAGAGAAATTAAAGATCTTCTTTGAGATTTGTTTGTGTTATTTATTTTATTTTTTACAGAGTACTACTAAAGCGGAGGATAATGGCTTTAGAAACACAGCAAGCAGTCAATAAAAAAAAGAGCAAATGCATCAATATCTTTTTAGTAGCATTCTTGCTGTTAGAATCAAAGCTTTTTTATGAGAAATAGACAGTGTATAATCCTAATAGCCAATCGAAACCTCTGCAGTGAGTCCCATTCATAGATGAATATGATTCAGCATTGTGTCCCTGGGCATCATCAAACCAATCAGGGAACCCAGCAGACCATGTTTATAAGCTACCAATCAGACATGCCTCGCCGGCAGCTCTAACCCCTCAGTCGCTGTGATTTTGCCAAGCACAACATGTTCCAACATCTTTTGATGATCCTGGAACAACATTCCTGTCCAAAAACATAGTCCTAACCCTATCCCACCCCTAAATCTAACCCTACCCCACCTCTAAACCTAGCTCTACCCATAACTTATCCCTAAAATCAGAGGGAAATGATAGGTGAATAAGAATGGTGTAGATAGAAGACCCTAACCCTTGTTATAAGCTTAAACTTGACATTAACTGCAAAACTGTCCTTTAAATCAGATTGGTTAATTGGAATGTTGTTCCAGGATCAACAAGGATGTTGATCCAGGCACATGTTCTAATTGGTGAAATCACGTTCACCCTACCCCCTCCTCTTTCCTGCCTCTTTGACCTGCCAATCAGAGCCCCCCACTAATGATCCTCACATTAATGAAATCATCTACCTGTGCAATTCCACAGCAAGCCATTTTTGCTGCATCACAGGCACTCTAATTATATAGACATGATTCAGTAAACACCTGCAACAAGAATGTCCCAAAATATAATTCAAAAGGATGATTTCTTCATAGTGTTACAGCACGAGAAACCGGGCCAGGAAAATCTAGCGGTAACAGGAGCATTGATGTAGGCCTATAATTTGTGGTGGGTTAAATGACATCCAACAGTACCCTTACTTGATAGGCGTGGTGTATGCCGGAAAGTATAGCAATCAATGTCATTCTCGCATGAAGAAGAAAGCGACACAGTAAACAACAATGGATGACATACAGCAGATCTTGTTCTTGCTTTTCGGCATGTGGCTTTTTGTCACAACTTTAAAAAATGGCGCCTCTTGTGTTGTCATTCCCTTTGTAGCAGGCGCAAGTTCTCTGTCACGCAATCAACGCTCTGCAGTGAGTCTAGCTCCACAAAAGAGTGGTACGGTTCGGAATTAGGGTACATTCACAACTTCTGACAATGGAAAAGGCAAAAATTGCATACCGTACTGAACTGTACTGGGTGGAAAGGCATAATTCTTGAAGGAATGACTCTTGTGAATCTGCTCTTTTACAAGATGTAATATAAGGGTGTTTTCACACCTATGGATCGCTTGTTTTGTTCCGAAACAGGGACTAAATTTGTTACAATGTTGCATTTTCTTCTTGGTTCGGTTCGCTTTCACATGGCAACATTTCAAAGCGTACCAAAATGCGTTTAGGCAAGTCACATGCGAGTAAAACTGCCCTCTTATTGGTCAGAGTTTTCTTTGCGTCATCCATCAAAATAATGATTGACAAGTTCGCTCCATGAGATTATTGTGGCTTTATTTGAAACTGTCGAGACACACGCAAACACTTTATAAATGTAGCCGTCTTTCCCGCTGTTAAATTATATACTACATTCATATTAATACTGCGGCAAATTCAAACGCGCGCTCTTTCTCTCTCTCGGTCTGTCTCTGGTTTCCCAGCGCTGTGTAGTAGGCGACCTGTCAGCGTGTCGAGAGAGACTATATAGGCTACATTTTATAATGAAGCAGAGCAGGAAAAAGGCTTTGTCGGGACAGCATTCTCACACAGAGAAGTGCAATTACACAACAGCTCGTTGGTTTACATCTGTGGTAAATAATGTGCTCACTCACAGAATCAGACACTACCGCTTTTTATATCGCATTTTCCGTTATGAATTATGATGTCATTTGGTTCGTTGGTCCGTTAACTGGGTCGGATTGCTTTCACATCTCAAGCGAACCGCTCCAGAGTTCGTTTGAAAGCGTACCGAGACCACCTCTTCAAGCAGGTCTCGGTACGCTTGTTTGGTCCGCTTTTAGTGCGCACCCGAGTGCGATTGCTGCTTTCACACCTGCCCAAACGAACCGCACCAAAGGGGGAAACGAACTCTGGTACGATTCAACCGAACTAAATGAGGCAGGTGTGAAAGCACCCTAAGTCTCCAGTGTCCCCAGAATGTGCCTGTGAAGTTTCAGCTCAAAATACCCCACAGATCATTTATTACAGCTTGTAAATTTTGCCCCTATTTTGGTGTGAGCAAAAACACACAGTTTTTGTGTGTGTCCCTTTAAATGCAAATGAACTGCTGCTCCTGGCCCACTTTTCAGAAGAGGGTGGAGCTTTAACAGCTCGTGCTTCGGTTGCTCAACAACAACAAAGCTGGAGAATCTCACGCAGCCAGAATGACGATTGTCAGTAACGGTGTTCAGCCTTACATTGTTCAAACCAGAATCAGAGACTGATGGAAAGACTCAGGAAGAAGTTACAACATTTAGGATGTATCTGGACGTTTCTGAACGGTCAGTGGATAAATATATGTAGTTGCTGTGGAGTTGATTTAACTCATCAACTAGCATGTGCCGTCATGTTAATCTTTTGTGCAAATCCAGCATTAAATTGACCCTCGCTTGTGAGGCAGTCCGGTGTAAAATTACAGCATGGTAACAACACACTTCTACTACAACACTTCCTCTTCTCTAAAGCAGCCCAACATGGCCCAACCCCCTTTGTTGTGTGTTCCTGGGGGCAGAGTTTATGTAAATATTAGGGTTAGTGATGTCACTAACCCGGGAAGAAGCTCATTGTAGTCCCTGCAAGCCATTTGTTGTAGAGAGAATTCTTTAAAAGAAAATATTTCCCTTTGCATTGAACTTTGAGCGTTGTAACTTGTAACAGATGTTGTTTTTGCTCTAAGAGCAACATTACATGCTAACTAAAGTTAAAAAGTGAAATCATAATCAACCACCCCTTTAACACATAGAGCTAAACTATCTGTGAGATTTAAATCAATGGTTACTGAACCATTGATCATGTGAAGATGTGCAGTTAAAAATGTCAGTAGTATTTTATTTAAAGAAATGTTTAATTAAATGATATTTAAAATAGGCCTATATGTTAAGATCTAACAATAATAATAATAAAAAATCATTTAAAAAAAAAACATAAATACACCTTTTAGAAGAAATGTAAACTGAAATGTATTTATAATAAAAAATGATCTCATCATCAATTGTGTACCGTACTGTACTGTACTAAACCGTACCGCTTGGTGGAAACGAGCCATAATTACCCTCCCTAACCATGTGACTAACCAGCCATCCTTAAAATACCAGTAAAGTTCTCCTTCAGCTATGTTTTTGGGATAAAATTTGTTGCATATTGATGTGTTTGCTTGTTTTCATTGCCTTGCTTGGCTTTTTCACTAATGTTTTAATGTTTCTTAATAATTGCTGTGCTCATCAACACTCGGATCCAAGTCAAGTAAGGCGTGCATTAATTTAGCAAATTATTACATTACAATCTGTCCAAAGGATACAAATTATTGGCAGACATGGTGCACACACAAGAACTAACAAAATTATTATTGAATAACTATTATTCAAGATTTTATTGGACACTTTATGTGTAGGGCTGCCAATGTGTAATTTCAGCCTTTCAGTTCACTTTACTTCCTATGCAAGTGTGTGTGTGTGGGACTTACTCAGGGCTGATTAGATGGGCGTTTTTGCTGTGTTTAGTGATAATAATTACGAAGGCCCATCCAGATTGATCAGGTCCACAGAGCGTCTGAGCAGGCCACCCATAGGGACGCATGGTAGCGTATGGGCACATGCTGTGATGTGAGAAAAAAAAAACCTGGACAGGATTCCCAGAGCCTCTTCATAAACCCAGGGAGCGACAGGAAATCCATTTCTGTCGCATGCAATTACAGCCATGCTGATTCTGTGAAAAAAAGCTCCTTTTTTATTTATCATCAAGGCCATGGAAGAGCTGAGGTGGTCCGTACCCTGACAGCCAGGTTCACGGGGCAATCCAATTGTTTCTCACTGAAGCACGCCATCACGGTGACACATTCACACTACTGCGCTCGTATATGTACACAGAAACCCACATACACAGTCTCCACACTGTCACAAGTAAGACATAAATACAAGCAGTTTTTTGACAATAATACATACACACACAATCTGGTCAAGGAAAGCATATTAAACTGGATTCAATTATAATGAAGGACTCAAAATCTGGTGTATCACACTGGCATACAGGATACTTCCACTGCCCCTGTGGTGATATTGGCCAATTATTTTATGGTTAAATTTGCCTCTCTAAAAGCAGGGACACACCAAGCCGACGGTCGGCCGTCAGGCAGTTTTGTTCGTCGTACGACTAAGTTTTCTCAGAGTGTTTCGCACAGTCAGCTGAAGTTGGTCCTCATCGGCTTTTTTTCGGCCGATTCAACATGTTGAATCGGTGTCGGAGCTCGTCGGTCCGTCGGGCCATCTGATCATTCTGATTGGCTGAGGTGGCTACTGCCACCTGCTGGTTCGGAAAGGCATTTCGTCTTATGCAGGCGCAGAACGGACGTGCTACTTGGCCGTCGGCTGTTGAGTGTCGGTTTGGTGTGTCAGGGCAAGTTTTGACACAGACGCTGCCGACGTGAGCCAACCCCGCAGTCCGCTTTCGTCGCCACTAGTTCGTCGGCTTGGTGTGTTCCTGCCTTAAAGCTATTGAATCAAGTGGAAAATATACAGACTTTTTAATGTCTCACAGAGGCATTAAATGTATTCAAATGTAGATTGTGTTTCGGTGACTCTGATTACATCATTACACCAGTAGGAGGCGACCGGTGACTGTTTTTATGAGAAAGTGAGTCATTGAATCACTCCTTCAACCTATTTGTTCAAACACAACGATTAAAGGGATAGTTAGCTCAAAATTACTCATCCTCATGTCGTTCCAACCCCGTAAGACTTTCGTTCATCTACAGTCCACGCAACTACCACTTTGATCAAAAATTGATCAGCGAGCATAAACAGGAGCTCAACCGTACATGCTTGACACACGAGAACAAACCTCACTGGTTTTTGCAGAAGCTCAAACGTGCTGCGTAACACGAGAATGATGTGTGTGTTGATGAATGTTTATATGTGAATATAAGCCTAAATTAAATCCTAAAATAAATCTGTTCATCATAAAGCAACCGAGTCTCTTCAGAAAATATGGACTAAACCACTTAATCCATACATATGGATTAGTTTACAATCTCTTCAAAAGTGGCAGTTGCGCATGGACAGAAATTTCTCAAGATTTTATTAAAATATCTTAATTTGTGTTTCGAAGATGAAAGGGTTTGGAATGTCATGATGGTGAGTAATTAATGACAGAATTTTCATTTTTGGGTGCACTGACCCTTTAACTGCAGAACAAAACAAGTAACAAGTCTTTCATTGAGTCATTCATGCTTGTTCTTTAAGGAACAAAACAAGTAACTTTCAACTTTCAGTCAACTGATTCGTTCAAACATACTGATTCATTGAAGTCTTTATGAGTGAGTTGTTGAATCATTCAGTGACTTGATTCATTCAAAAACACTCTTACATTATTTTATTTATTGTATTTTATTTTATGATGGTGATGATGACGATAATAGTAATACTGTATTTACTGATAATAATGATAATAATAACTTTGAGGCTGAGAATAAAACATTTTTTTGTTTGTCCCTTGGCTGTGATTAGTCAGACATATCGTTCCAAATATAGTGTCACAGTGTTTACACTTTTGTCTTTCTTACAGTTGGCCTAATGGTTCTCTCTGCATATTAACTGAAACAGGAAAACCTTTTATTACTTAAAATAAATGACTCATATCACCTTCAAACAGGTATTAACCATCGCGGACAAACTAAAGACAGATTATACTCTATTGCTCAGTTAAGGACTATTTATAGTTAAGCTCATGTTAAATTATCTCACCAATAGTAACACACACTGTCTGGGCTGAATCATGAAGTCATCTTCTTTAACTCAAGACTGTACCCCCGGCCGGGCGGATTCCATGCCGAGCAGGAAGCAGAAAACAGCCCAGATGACATACATTTTCCCCAGTCCCTTTGCCAACCCCCCTTCTCAGTTAGTCACACACCACCACGCCAACACTGCCTCTGGCACACAGGAGCTGGAGCAGTACCAAATGATTATATACGCTTATTTTCATACAAACTCACACACACACACATATTGTCCCTCTCTCACGTACACCCGTAGACAGGGAGACTGTCACACTGAATACGACGCAGCATTATCATTAACATGCAATATAGCTGAGGGAGGGATGTATCAATTATATGGATTTATCATAAATGAATTCCGTGTTGTGCACACAATAGTCTCACTTGCTGACCATGTTTTATACGCACGGCCTCTTGTTACCGATTGCACCTGGTTTGCCAGAAGAGAAGCAGGAAAAAAATCCACCCAGCCTAATTAATGTACCGTGTCAGTAAAGCCTCTTTGCTTGTAGCCTGAAATCTTTCACTGCTTAATACAGGATAATTATGCTGAATTCTCCCTCTCTAATAAAGAAGAATGCTTTGAAAGCACTGGCAGGCTGAGCATCAGCCCCTCTGATGAGAGAATAAGAGATATGTGTGTAATTATTCACTTCTCTTTGTGCAAATGGCAAGATTACTGTACCGATCAGACTAATGCACCTGAACATACAGTACAGATATACATGAGTACAATACACAAAAGATTCTCTACAAATGCTCACACCTGTGCAGATGCACACACCAGGGTAAGAGGTGCCAATTTGGAGTGGAGCGAGGTTTTGCCTTTTTGTGTGATTTTGTCTGGTGCAAGGAACATTTAAAATAAAAATCAAAACATCTGAGTTTGATTATGCCGTCTCTCTCATAAACTGCTCAATCTTGAAACATGTCAGCAAAAAAATACCACAGTGATAATATTAATGATGGCACAAAGCAAAGCTGGAGCAAAGAAAACGGTCCTCTGGCAAATTTGGTAAATTATACTTGACACCGACCTCTTGATTATTGAACAACTCTATAAATGTAATATCTATCTAATACTATTAGATAGACTGAAATACAATATACTTCGTGAAATATTTTTGGAAAGATTACGTGTTTAAAACACAAAATTTTAGTGGCAATTAATCATGGATAAATGTGAAGGGGATGACTTTGTTAAGAACAACATGACACAGTATTTCTTTTCATTAATGAAACAATGTCTAAGTTACGTCAATATCTTCTTTCACAATTGCACAGAAATTGCGCAAACAAGATTTCTCATGATTTTTTTGTCTAGACTTTTTGTAGGTCAACCTGGAAGTTAGTATCACCCTGGTTCCCTTGACAAAAACCAATAGGATTTTTCCATTAGCTTTTGGATTACTGTAGTAGAACATAAGCGCTCTCACCAATAAAAGTTTGTGATTACACATTTTGTAATCTTCACAAGCAAACTTTTATGAAGTTGTGAAGAACACATACAACTGGCAGTAGTAAAGTTAACTATGGTCCACAGTCGGATGGCATCAGTTTCTGATAACTGATAACAGGTTGGAATGTTTGAGTTAGAATAGTTTGTAACACTTTTTTTAATGGTCCACTTTAGACATTCTACTAACCCAAACCCTAACACCTAACAGTCTACTAATATTATAATAAGAGTTAGTTGACATTTTACAAGAGCACTACTTATTCGCTCTACTAAGAGCACAAGTATAAAAATGAGGCTGTAAATGCGAACTAGCGAGTTGATGAATTTACCTGTTAAACGCTTTGACATTTAATGTCCCAACAACCTCTTTAGTCCCATTTAGAGTGGGGTTTTATTGATGCAGTTTATACCACAAAATAAAATGGGAAGCTTGTGTTAACCACAGACCTTGTTTCAGGCATTTAATCAAATGGAACCAGAAGTTCAAAAAGTATTTCCCCTCAGAGTGAGAAATGGAAAACCTGGCATGAAGTCAGAGCATTGCTTCACTACTAAAAATAAAGGTTCTTTATTGAAATCTATGGTACCTTTAACATCCATAGAATCTTTCTATTAAACAAAAGGTTCTTTACAGTGGAAAAAGACTTTTCATTGTGAAAAAAACGATTCTTTAGAACCTACTGAAAGGTTCTTTGGGGAACCAAAACTGATCTTCTATGACATTGCATGGGATTTAAACTTTATAAACTACATATTATATAGGCTCCATGAACAACATGAATGCCATGTTATGTTCAATGTCTTTGCGTTTTAATCAAATAACCATGAAATCAAGTGTGACTGTTTTACTAAGTGAAAGTGTCACTTCCCTGGATTTTCTCAGCACCATCCTCTCCACGCCCCGACAGGTCTATCCCCACTCCTGCTAGGTGAGAAGGAGATGACAAAGAAGCAGAAATTGAAGTTTCTCAGCAGGTGGGAGCCCACACAGCCACGCTTTGACACTTGTCTGGAGGCTAAATATAACCGCTTGTTAGCTGAGCATAGATATATCGATCCTTTGGGCTCCTGGCACCTGTCAGGGTGCTTTCTTTCTTCACGTGGCTGACGTGTCGCCCTTTGCCCAGTCACTCTTATTCACTGTGTGTTTATCGTATGGTCCTTCCCCAGCACTTGCTAAGGCGCTGATATAGATGTTGTCAGATCAGTCATCTGATCATATGCTGAACGATTCAATAATACAGAGTCTGATATATGTGACAAGGCATCAGCATTTCTGCACGGATTTGACAGACGTCTGTGAAAGGATGTCTTCACAGTCTGAGGTGTGATACACAGGTCAGCATGTCTGGCTGCTGCTAGTTTCTTGCTTAGCTACTTTGAAACTTCTAAGCTACAAGATACTAATCAAGCTTGTCATTTTACTGACATTCTTTGGCTTGATTCAATCATATAAATGGAAATAAGTTTTCTTAAATACTTTTGTTGTAACGAACTGATTTGAATAAACCTAGATACAGTTAAATGAATCTATTAGCAAAGCACACACTGCACACAAAAGATAGGGTTTGATGCCATTACATAAGCATTTACAACAAATACCCTTGATAAAAACAATATACAAGAATATAAATGTATAGATTTTACGTTTACTCTTCACCACAACGGTAAGATCCAAATTACCAACATAACAATCTCTTATATATACCAAAAAATGAATATAAAACAACATGAGTCTACATTTTGTCCAAGGCTGTGGGGCTCAAATGGATTAAATTGAGAACATTTTTAAGAATGGTTAAAAATTTTCTCTCTCACACACAAACACATACACGTTATCTTCACTTTGTTATTCATATTGTTCACCTACATTAGTCAACACCTACATTAACCAACACATCATTTAAAATATGAATGCGTGTTGTAGCCACTTCCTGTAAATCTGGAAACACAGAGCATAACTGGGCGGAGAGATTTCCAATACGGCCCCGCTCCTCTGAAGGTACCCTTCAGCCTGTAGCTCGGCACATGAGATCAAAGCAGAAAAATCGATACGCAAAACACAGGAATACCAGCAAGACGAATGGGCTTTGGATGGGGAAGTGAAGTGGGAAATGGATTTTTAAGTTGGCCTGGAAAGCATTTGCAAGTGGCATTTAAAACAGAGGGGGACTATAAGGGAGAGGTCGCTCGGGCAGTAAAGAACCTCTTCGCCAAAGTGCCGCATGTCCATTATGATCACATTCATTACACAAGCTTAAGCACCAACACATGCCCTGGCTTGTTGATTCCCAACTAAAGAGAGTAATGCAACTGTGCTTAATGTCAAGTGTCAAGCTTTTATTGAAAGTAATAAATAAGCTTGATAATTGAACCTGCGCTGATGGGACTACAAGGTTGTAACTAAATCACAATGCCAATTGCCTTATAACAAATTAGCCTCAACCTTGAGAGGATTTAGTGTAAAAAAAAAAAAAAGAGTCCTATAAACTTCCAGAACAAACCTGAAGAATCTCAAAGACATATAAGCTAATGAGACCAATGATTTCACTCACAGTTCTTTAAAAATGATTGAAGTGACCTGGAATCTAGTGGCATATAGATTCATTCTCCTCTCAGGGACAAATGTTTGGTTTCATTAGAGCAGGACCCTTCACTTCGATATTGATGCTACTGATAAAAGTTGTATTGATGCTTTCCCTCGCTCATTAGCCCTCTAGGATAGAATGCTAATAGTGTGCTATCCTGTTTTTCCACATTGACATTGGTGAGTGAGAAAATTAGGTTTCTAGTTGTTTCATCAACTATGGGCACTTTTGGCCCTGTGGACTTTAAGAAAGTAAGCTCTCTTAAAACACTTTTCACAGTCTCTACTTTGTCTACTAACAATGTCCAACATATAGGCTACAGGAGAATTCAGGAGAACAGTAGAATTTTTTTTTCTTTTTTTCTGAACATAATTGCAATTCCTTTTTCCTGTTAATATGATGTAGTGTTGGAGAGTGTTCTGTGGTGGAAATGGCATTTTTTGTTTACTTTTTTACTTTTATTTATTTATTTATTTTATATACTCCTTATCCTACTAATGTTTTATTGTTATGTTTTCACTTTCCA
The DNA here is from genome assembly GCF_018812025.1 of Megalobrama amblycephala. Taxonomy (NCBI): domain Eukaryota; kingdom Metazoa; phylum Chordata; class Actinopteri; order Cypriniformes; family Xenocyprididae; genus Megalobrama; species Megalobrama amblycephala. The sequence continues at coordinate 21,192,400 of NC_063056.1, read as the reverse complement.
TGAGGATATGTATCGTTTCCCCCCTTCCTTTTCATATTTTAGACAGCTTTAAATGCTTTGCCAAGAATGTGATCGACCTGTCACGTGTGATGTGTGTGAAACTCGTAGCACCATAATGACAAGGTGCGAACACGAGAGACTTTGAAGATGGACAGCGGGACGACTATCACGTCCAGGTGAACATCCGAGCATGCAGTCCCGGGCCATTATTTCAACCTTCGAATTTATCCAGAGGTAATTTAACTTTTCATTGTCGCTTTGAGTGCTCACGCAGAGCGAGGACTGAATGTAGTCGACACCGAAAAGCTGAAAATTACAAACAGTGTGCGAGTGCCAATACCCAGCCGGCGTTCCCAATGAATAAAGTCTTTTGGATTACACCAAGCTCCTGCTGTTCACATTTGTAATTCCAACTCAAATCTCTTTCCACTTCCTCCGTGCCCTTGCTTTAAAATACACGTTTGTAGCTGCATGAGCGTGTATCTTAAGTGATATACGCACCCCTAATTTCAAAACGCAAGCGTGGGACTCGACGCGAAAGTGCTCAGAGTGCTGACTCAGATGCAAATGTTGTTATGGCATAAGTGGGAAAAGATGGCCTTCTTCGTAAAAAGCGTTTTAGTAACATTCCATAAATGTGCTGAGCTTCTTCTCATAGTCCGGTCTGTGTATTTGCTGAGGAGGTTTGAGGAAAATGTGCCCCCGTAAGAGGTTTTCTATGCATCTGTGTTTTGGTGAGAAATGATAATGCGATATGTGGCATGTGATTTGAGCAGTTTCAGTGCAGCATCAATAAGAATAAACGCTCAGGCAAAGCATCTCACTCCTTTATTATCAGAACTCTCAAAGAGCATGCGGGATTCATTAAGTTTTCATTTTCATTCACTTAACGGAAGTAGGAAGCTAAGAACAGTATTATTAAATCTTAACCATGACAAAGTCTGCCGTTTAAAAGTGAAGTCAAATAGAAAAACAATCCACGCAAACTCCTCCACCTCACGTGAAATCACAAAATATTTTTACCGCCACCTCGAACTGCCTCGTGTCACCTCATTCATCTCTCCACAAAATTCCCTCTTGGCCTCTTGCTGGACCTAATCCATTATCTTTCACCCACAGAAACAATATCCCAGACTGCCGAGCGGCAGACATGCTTCTCTCCGCAGGATGTGAGTGGAAGACGGGGACCTCGGCATTAACCTTTCAGCCGGCTCCTCACAGAAACGCTTAAGTCCACAATTCATGTAAATCACCACACCACTGTTGGCAGCTCACAGAATAGACTGGTGCCGATTTCATTTCAGTCCTTTTAATTAATGTCATCTAATTCCTTCCCCCCATTTCTTAATTGTGTCAGCATTCTTTGAAGGAAATCACAATGTGTAATAGCAGCCGGTGGGAGCGCCTGACCTGGTTGCTTATTGAAACTTTAAACCCAATAAGGAGACATTGTCCATAGGGTGCAGTTAAAGCGAACGTTTCGTGCTGCCAGAGGCGACTGGATCATAAAAGCCGCTTTAGAACTATCCTAACAATGTTTAAGATGTTATACCGTTGGAACAAAATCTCCTCGATTCTCACGGCTAAAACTCATTAAGATTATCTTTATCTTTGTTTTCATCTCCTGCCCAGACGTTGCCTGCAGTGATGGCTGATTTCCTGAGTTTTATCCATACTTTATTTAAAGGAACTGTATAGAGAGGGCAGTACTGGTTACCCAGCATGCTTTGTGAAAAGGATCAAATTGATCTGATTACTCTCTAGAACAGTGGTTCTCAACTGATCTGGCCATGAGACCCACCATTTTTACATGGTCATGAAGCTGCAACACAAATTTTTAGGAATTTCAACCAAGAAAATATATTTCTCCAAAATGGTTGACACAAACAAGTAGGCCAGACCGCCTTCCATATTCAGCTTAGAAGGAATGTGTAATGCTTTTCACAGTTAAAAATGCTTATGGTGCGTCCTACAGCTCCCTTATTCATCTTACGAAAAACACGTAACTGACGCAATATTGAATACTTATGGTAGTCTGTCGGAAGTTACTGTAGATATTTACTTTATAACTTGTTAAATATGGATATTTTTCTTACACAAACGCATTGCTTCACTTTAGAAGGACTTTATTAATCCCCCGTAGCCGTGTGAAGTATGTTTATGATGGATGAATGCACATTCTTCAGCTTCATATTCGTTGCTTCCCATTCGCTGCCATTATAAAGCTTGGATGCATCAGGATATATAACTCCAATTGTGTTCATTAGAAAGAAGAAAGTCATATACACCTAGGATGGCTTGAGAGTCAGGAAAGCTTGGGGTAATTTTCATTTTGAAGTGAACTAACACATAAATTGTAACAATATCACTAACACAAGTTAAACAATTTTTATCCTATCCCCCAATCATCCTATAGTTTTTCATAATACATTGAAATTAGTAAGTTGGTATGAGCCACCACAGTCATCAAAAATATAGAAAATAGCACAAAGTAAAATAAAGTGGTATTTTGGGTTAAGGTTACGGAAACTACAGTTACCAAGGTAAATACACAATACTAGCATGAACTGTTAATAAAACATAAGAACACTGATCCTGATTAATAGAATGAACATCATATCCTATGCATGCAATACCTTACCAGCTATAACACACAATGTACCAGTTACATAATTTATATGACTTACTGATATAATGACTTACTGATTGACAACATAACTACGACGTTGCATGCTCACAATTTCATTCGCTGTATATATGTTCTAATGTAATATTAAGTTGTTGTTGTTTTTTTGAAACTTTGAACAAATTAATTGGTTCACAAAATGATTCACTCTTTCGAAGAGCTCAAAATGCCATGCATAAAACACCTTTTACAAACCAATTTCGAATGTTTAACCCTTTCGCACGTAAGTTTCAAATATTCTGTCTGACCCCCCAGCGTGAGTTTTTTAAGGCGACCGTTATTTAGAACGAATTGCTTTATGGTTTCCATGGTGACGCGTCATTGCTTGTTACGTGACACACTGCAGCACTGTATGAATGATGATCTGCTTTCATTTAATTTTTCCTTTTTTATTCAAAATATTCACAAATTTGTTAACTATAGCATGAAATATCTAATATTCCGATTGCCAAATATGTGAAAGTGGATGTGTTTTGCTGTTTAAACACCTTTATAACGATCGCGTTAGTTGAGCCATATGAGCGATGGGCGCCGCCATGTTAGTTTGCACCGCGCAGAGAATCGGATCTGTTGGATTTACAAACCGTGAATTTATCCACTTCTCCCGAAATACATGAAAGTAAGTGTGCCGGTGAACTGGGGAAGAATAGAGTAAGCTTTTAAGTTACTTTCACAATGTATATCTGATATGAATTAAACGTGTTGTCAAGTTAGAATGGAAAGGGTTGTTATTTCCGCTCCTATAGACATCATTGTGTATTTTACAAACTCTAAATATATTGTTTTGTTAGTACTCATGTGCATTTAAATGTCTGAAACCTGAAATGAACATTATTTGGTTGAAAACACTGTATATATGTGATATGAAAAGCGCTGCGCGCGTCCGTCTCTGGTTTAGCGCCAGTTAAAGCGCGCACTCACATTTGAATTTGGCAGTTGATCACGTAATGCACTGAACGTTCTAATCACACCGGTGTGATCGTACGCTCCTGGGGCCAGTCAAGACTGATCACACCGGTGTGATCGTACGCGTTAAAGGGTTAATGAATCTATTAAATGCAGTTAACAAATCATCTAATACCATTAAATACGAAGTGTCTGTATAATTTGTTATTTTGTTAAAGGTGCCATCGAACGTTTTTTTTACAAGATGTAATATAAGTCTAAGGTGTCCCCTGAATGTGTCTGTGAAGTTTCAGCTTAAAATACCCCATAGATTTTTTTTTATTAATTTTTTTAACTGCCTATTTTGGGGCATAATTAGAAATGCGCCGATTCATGTTGCGGCCCCTTTAAATGCTCACGCTCCCCGCCCCCGGAGCTCGCGCTTGCCTTAAACAGTGCATAAACAAAGTTTACACAGCTAATATAACCCTCAAAATGGATCTTTACAAAGTGTTCGTCATGCATACTGCATGCATGCGTCGGATTATGTGAGTATTGTATTTATTTGGATGTTTACATTTGATTCTGAATGAATTTGAGGCTGTGATCCGTGGCTAATGCGCTAATGCTACACTGTTGGAGAGATTTATAAAGAATGAAGTTGTGTTTATGAATTATACAGACTGCAAGTGTTTAATAATGAAAATAACGACAGCTCTTGTCTCCGTGAATACAATAAGAAACAATGGTAACTTTAACCACATTTAACAGTACATTAGCAACATGCTAACGAAACATTTAGAAAGACAAACACTAACAAATTATCACTTACAAATATCACTAAAAATATCATGTTATCATGGATCATGTCAGTTATTATTGCTCCATCTGCCATTTTTCGCTATTGTCCTTGCTTGCTTACCTAGTCTGATGATTCAGCTGTGCACATCCAGACGTCCTGCCCTTGTCTAATGCTTGAACATGAGCTGGCATATGCAAATATTGGGGGCGTACATATTAATGATCCCGACTGTTTGTAACAGTTGGTGTTATGTTGAGATTCGCCTGTTCTTCAGAGGTCTTTTAAACAAATGAGATTTATATAAGGAGGAGGAAACAATGGAGTTTGAGACTCACTGTATGTCATTTCCATGTACTGAACTCTTGTTATTTAACTATGCCAATATAAATTCAATTTTTAATTCTAGGGCACCTTTAAATTATAGGGCTTGTTTGTTTTATGGAGAGCTTGTGGCGAAACATTAAAATTTTGAAACGTTTTGACGTAACAAAGCCTTGTGTACATAGTCGACTCACCTTTGTTTCTCGACAGTTTTCTACATACACAGTTTTCTCACTCTCGGCTGCTTCCTATCAGCCAGGGATATGGGGGAGTACACTGGGTTCGGGCCAAATTCTGAGCTCAGAACCCTCTCCTCGGACAGTACGCCAAATACGTATTCTCTTTTACTCTATCCGATTATTTGCAAATGTGAACTTGTGAATTGTTATAATCATTTAAATGTTGGCTGTCCCAAAAATGTCACCATTTTGCTTTGCTCCAGTAGAACTGGTGTGGGATTCAAACCTACAACCTTCAGTTATGAGCTAAGGTGCTAAATGTATTGCAATATATTTTATTTCTCACCTTGAATTATTCTCCCATAAAAAGAGAATAAATAAAGCTCTCATTTTTCTGATTTGGGCTTAAGTGAGTATGTGTGGGTTGCATTATATCCTGTCAGACTTCTTGGCAGATTTACAGGACCAAACCCAGGTGCCCGTTGTCAGGGGTGAGTGATAATCGGTTCTGGTTTGTTCCGCTCATTTTTCAGAGCAAACTATGCATCATTACATTTCATTACATGCACTTTATTATGTATTATTATCAGGGCCAGATAACTGTGCATGGGTAATAAAATGAATCCAGCTGTACAACCCACTCCCACCCTCCTATCCTACCTTAGAGACCACGTCTCTGTTACAAATTAAAACTTTAGTCTGGGATGGCAGAGAAGGCACACTAAAATGATTTCTGCTAAGAACTTGGCACTGTATTTGTGAAATGAAATATAATTTTTATATTCTCTTAATGACAGCTATAGTGTCAGGGCACATGAGGCTAAAATTATTATAACAGTTTGAAAGGAGAATATATTAAACTATAGTGTAAGTGAGAGGGGTTTACTGTATGTTCATGTTGTTCATATGGAAATAAGCCAGCTGGGTGTGTGTCATACTGAATGGGGACCAGCTAGGTTTGAGTCCTGAAACAGGGGAGATTGGTCTGATGTGTGGTAATTTGAGCTCTCATTCAGCAAGATAATGCTGGAGGGTTTGGCGCCTACTTGTAAATGGCCCATGTGCATACAAAAGTGGTCATTTTTACTTAACAAATATTTGTGAGGTTACAGATTTAGCAAGGTGCTAAGGGCTACACAAAATAGAAAAGCAATTTTTAAGTGTGAAAATATTATTCACATTTATAGTATTCACAAACACCCTGCAAGCACAGTGGAAATTAAACCCTGCATGTTAATGCTAGTTTGCACTTATTTACTGTCTGTCATAATGCGTCCCCCTCTGTTTCTGCCCTATTAGACTTTTGATTCCTAATGATTTTGTCAAAGGACATTGACTGAGGGCCGTTTTGCTTTTTGGTTTTGGACAGGGCTATGTGAGTTATTCATAAATGAATGGTCAAGCAGGAGTCCAAGTCACTATTGATCGCAGCAACACAAATTATAGTTTAAAAGGGGTTTGCATTTTGTGGGAAATGTAAAAATCACCTGGGGAAAAAACAAACAGGCATTCAGATACATTCAGTAGTTAAATGCAAGAAATGTTGCAGGGCTACTGAACACATCTTAAAGGGGTGGTTGATTATGATTTTACTTTTTTAACTTTTGTTAGTGTGTAATGTTGCTGTTAGAGCATAAACAATGTCTGCAAAGTTATGATGCAAAAGGTTGCAAAGGGGGATATTTTCTTTTAAAGAATTCTCTGTTTAAGGACTTCAACAAACGGCTGGTAGGAACTACAAAGAGCTTCTTCCCAGGTTATAATACTATCCGCTTGTTAAGTCGTGACGTAAGGAACACCGTTTCCGGGTCCAAGCCTCGACTCGTTTCACTTGTGAATGCCATCGACGGCCGTTTATGAGCGCTATTTATTCATTTTAAACATCAATCATTTTAAAAAGTTAAACATTTTAAATACTTACAGTCTACACAACAGTCTCCGTGCTCACAGCCTCACAGATTTTAATATTTTAACGATTTATAAAAGATGAATCATTGTCTGGCCATCTGGAATTTTGGTATGGAGATAAAGGTTATGATTATAATTTTTTTGTAGTATTACACCACATCGTGTATGTATATTAGCACCATTTGTTGTTTTCTTGTGGTATGAGATAGAGCGTTAGGACCCGGAAGCGCTGTCGCGTGACGTCAGACTTAACAACCGAATAGAGGGTATGCACGTGACGTCACCGTCGACCGTTACGACTGCGGTCACGGCCACTGAGTGGCAAAAGACTGAAGGAGCTCGCACACCGGACGCGAACCTCAGCGCCTCGCCACATCTTTAAAATTCGAACGCATTGTTTTAGAACTATAAGTGTAAGCACACTGGCGGCAACATTCGGCGCCTGTCCGCGGCGCCCAGCTACGACTCAGAAAAAAAATAAAACAATGCGTTCGAATTTGAAAGACGTGTCGCGGCGCAGCGCTGAGCTTTGCGTCCGGTGTGCGAGCCCCTTGAGCAGCAGCATTGGTTCCCATTCAGTCAGTCACGTTCGACGTTACGTCGATACTGACGTAATGGGGTCTCGCTAGGGAGCCCAATCACCTCCAAGGATACAAACAAGCCAATGGGAATTGGCCTGTGAGATTTACATGCCGGGCCCCTCCCCCGGCATCCGGGTATAAATAGGGCCGGCATACTCACCTTCATTCATACTTTTGCTTCGGAGCCGATCAGTTCGATCGTCCTTCACTTCAAGGAAAAGAGTGAATTTCTCTAAGAGAGCAAACAGCAATTATAATTGCTACAGGACTCCTGTCAACAGCAATTTTAATTGCTATCATTCGCTCATTCTGGTGGCCTGCTCGAGTCTCTCCAGCTGTGGGAAAAGGCACGCTCAGCGGTGGGTGTGACGGCGCGCTGCCCACAGGACGGTGCTACGCCCATCCCTGGGTGCTTCGGCTGGTGAGGTTTACTGAAAGAGCAAGCACGGGCGATCAGCGTCTTTTTCAAGATGTCTTTTCGTCCGTGTGTTTCTGGATGCGGTCGTTTCCTGACCTCCTCTGACGGCCACGACCACTGTCTCACGTGTCTGGGTAGACCGCACGCTGAGTCAGCGCTCGTGGATGGTACATGCCCTCACTGCGAGGGCATGTCCATGTTGGTGTTGAGATCGCGCCTCTGCTTCTTTAACACGGAAGTGAGAGGCCCCTCTGTCACTACCCCAGTGCCAGCCGCCGGCCCGGTTAGTGCTCTGGGAGATCTGAGGATCACAGTGGGAGCCACTTCGTCGGGTCCGTCCCCACGAACCTCCCACTCCTCCACAACACCATGTGCCGTTGAGCTGCCGCCTGCTGTCGCGGGGCCCTCTTCGGGGGTGCCCCACGTCACTTTCGGCGCTCCGGAGGAGGATCGGATGTCGATCGCTGCATCGGGGAGTGGGCTGAACGGTTCAGAGAGCGACGATGACTCCGAGCTTCCGCCCTCTGGGATGGTTGCTCAGTCGGAGACGGACTCTGAGCTAACAGCCATGCTTGCCCGGGCCGCCGCGGGCATCGGGCTCGAGTGGAACCCTCCACCGTGTCCCGAGCGCTCGCGGTTGGATGACTGGTTTCTGGGATCGGGGCGCAGCGCTCAGCCGCGTCCCGCCCCAGTGCCGTTCTTCCCGGAGGTGCATGAGGAGCTCCAGAAGACCTGGTTGGCACCTCACACTGCCAGACTACGGTCCTCTGCCTCCTCCACTCTCACTACCCTCGATGGGGGAGTCGCCAGGGGGTACGTGGACATCCCGCAGGTGGAACGTGCGATTGCGGTGCACTTGTGCCCGCGGTCCGCGGCCACCTGGCGGAACCGTCCGCGTCTCCAGTCCAACGCGGGTAAGACCACGGCCGCTCTCGCGGCCAAGGCTTACTCCGCTGCTGGACAGGCGGCTTCTGCCCTGCACGCCATGGCCATCTTGCAGGTCCATCAGGCGAAAGCTCTGAAGGAGCTGCACGAGGGTAGTGCTGAACCAGGGTTGCTGCAAGAGCTACGCACGGCGACCGACCTCGCCCTCCGGGCGACGAAGGTCACGGCGCGCCCTGGGTCAAACGATGTCCACCCTGGTGGTCCAGGAACGGCATCTTTGGTTGGACCTGGCTGAGATGAGGGAGGTCGACAAAGCCCGCTTTCTTGACGCCCCCATCTCCCAGGCCGGCCTCTTCGGCGACACCGTCGAGGACTTCGCCCAGCAGTTCTCGGCGGTGCAGAAGCAGACGGAGGCCATCGAGCACATCCTGCCCAGGCATGATGACGCCACCAATCCGCCTCGGGCCGTGCCTTCGTCTGCTCCTCGCCGAGGGCGTCCTCCTGCGGCTCCGGCTCCTGTGAGATCGGAGCCCTCCCATCCTCCTCGAGCCACCCGCAGGAAGGCCACGCCCCCCGCCCAGCCCGCCAAACCGCCTTCCAAAAAGAAGAAGGCGGCGAAGAAGCGGCCCTGAGACGGGAGACCTGGAGGTTTCGGAAGCTGCGCTCTGGGAGACGGTGACCGCACCGCTCCTTCCCCCGGGACAGGGCCCGGGGGTAAATCCTGTGTTTTTTTCTTCTGTTCCGCCGCTGGCCGCGAGGGTCATATAAGAAGGTCTGCGCTGGGGGTGAGCGAGCCTTCGCTCCCTCTCTCTCAGCCACTCCTTCCTTCGCCATGGGCAGGGTCTTGGCGCCCCGGGAAGGCACTGCCTTCCCACGCCACCCTGCCCACTCGGAGCCATGTGAGTGGACCCCACTCACAGCCTCGACTTCGGGACGCACTGCCTCCCGAGTTGGGCCACAGTGCTCCATGCTGCCCCCCCGTGGGTACTTCTGTTGTCCGGATGGTTCCACTCGTACGGAGCTTGGGGGCGTGGCTACGCCTTCCAAACCCGTCCCGTTGGCTCATTCGGACAATCAGACTCGGCTACGCGATTCAGTTCACCAGGCGTCCCCCCAGGTTCAGCGGCATTCTGTTCACCTCGGTGACAGGTCCCAACACCTCTGTCCTGTGGGCGGAGATTGCGGTTCTTTTGGCGAAGGACGCAATAGAGCCTGTCCCTCAAGCCGAGATGAAGTCTGGGTTTTACAGCCCTTACTTCATAGTACCCAAGAAAGGTGGGGGGTTACGACCAATCCTGGATTTACGTGTCTTGAATCGGGCCCTTCACAAGCTCCCGTTCAAGATGCTCACAGTGAAACGCATTCTCACGTGCGTTCACGCCCAGGATTCAGGATCAGTACAAGGTCCTACCCTTCGGGCTGTCCCGGTCTCCTCTCGTCTTTACCAAAGTCGCAGAGGGGGCCCTTGCCCCGCTCAGGGAAGTGGGCGTTCGCATCCTCAACTACCTCGACGACTGGCTCATTCTGGCCCAGTCCCGAGAGCAGTTGTGCGAACACAGGGACCTGGTGCTCAGTCACCTCAGCCAGTTGGGGCTTCGGGTCAACTGGGAGAAGAGCAAGCTCTGCCCCCGTGCAGAGCATCTCTTTTCTCGGTGTGGAGCTGGACTCGGTCAACATGACAGCACGTCTCACCAACGAGCGTGCACAGTCGGTGCTGAACTGCCTGAACTCGTTCTCGTGGAAAACAGCGGTCCCACTGAAACAATTTCAGAGGCTCCTGGGGCATATGGCATCCGCAGCCGCAGCCGCTTCAGCACTGGCTTCACGACCGAGTCCCGAGGTGGGCATGGCACCGTGGCTCACTCCGTGTGGTCATCACACCGAGTTGTCGCCGCACATTCAGCCCGTGGTCGGACCTTGCTTTTCTACGGGCCGGTGTGCCCCTAGTACAAGTGTCCAGGCATGTTGTTGTCACAACAGATGCCTCCACCACCGGCTGGGGTGCCATATGCAGTGGCCAGTCGGCGTCGGGCTCCTGGACAGGACCCCATCGCCACTGGCATATCAACTGCCTCGAGTTGCTGGCAGTACTCCTTGCGCTGCGCCGGTTTCGACCGCTGCTGCAGGGCAAGCATGTACTGGTCCGGACGGACAACACATCGACTGTAGCGTACATCAACCACCAGGGTGGTCTACGCTCCCGTCGCATGTCGCAACTCGCCCGCCATCTCCTCCTGTGGAGTCAGCGCCGACTCAGGTCGCTGCACGCCTCCTACGTCCCGGGCGAGCTCAATCGTGCGGCCGACGCGCTCTCACGACAGCTCACGCTCCCGGGGGAATGGAGACTCCACCCCCAGGCGGTCCAGCTGATATGGAGCCGGTTCGGGGAAGCACAGGTGGACCTGTTCGCTTCTCGGGAATCCGCCCATTGCCAGTTGTTTTATTCGCTGACCGAGGGGACCCTCGGCACGGATGCACTGGCACACAGCTGGCCCCGGGGCCTACGCAAATATGCGTTTCGCCCCGTGAGCCTCCTTGCACAGACACTGTGCAAGGTCAGGGAGGACGAGGAGCAGGTCTTGCTAGTTGCGCCATACTGGCCCAACCGGACCTGGTTCCCAGAACTCATGCTCCTCGCGACAGCCCATCCCTGGCGCATCCCCCTGAGGAAGGACCTCCTTTCTCAGGGGCAGGGCACCATATGGCACCCGCGTCCCGATCTGTGGAACCTCCACGTGTGGTTCCTGGACGGGACGCGGCAGACTTGAGTGGCCTACCGTCCGCGGTAGTCGACACCATCACTTCGGCCAGAGCCCCCTCTACGAGGCGCGCCTATGCCATGAAGTGGAGTCTGTTCGTTGAGTGGTGTTCCTCCCGCCGGGAGGACCCCCGGAAATGCCCGGTCGGTGTTGTGCTTTCCTTCCTTCAAGAGGGTTTGGAACGGAGGCTGTCCCCTTCCACCCTGAAGGTCTATGTGGCCGCCATCGCAGCGCATAACGATGTGCTTGATGGCAAGTCACTAGGAAAGCACGACCTGATCATCAGGTTCCTCAGAGGCGCCAGGAGATTAAATCCCCCTAGGCCTCGCCTCATTCCCTCCTGGGACCTCTCCGTTGCCCTCTCGGGCCTCCGGAGAGCTCCCTTCGAGCCCCTTGAGTCAGCTGAGCTGAAACACCTGTCTCTCAAGACAGTGCTCCTGACCGCGCTCACCTCCTTCAAGAGGGTTGGGGACCTGCAAGCATTTTCGGTCAGCGATTCGTGCCTGGAATTTGGGCCGGACTACTCTCACGTGATCTTGAGACCCCGGCCTGGATATGTGCCCAAGGTTCCCACCACTCCCTTCCGGGACCAGGTGGTGAACCTGCAAGCACTGCCCCCGGAGGAGGCAGACCCAGCCCTTGCGTTGCTGTGTCCCGTTCGTGCGCTGCGCGTTTACGTGGACCGCACGCAGAGCTTCAGAAGCTCTGAGCAGCTCTTTGTCTGTTTTGGAGGTCAGCAGAAGGGGAAGGCTGTCTCAAATAGGTCCAGTACTCGTGTGTATGCCCGGTTGGTCTGCCCTTGTACTGGGCTAGATGTCCATATGCTGTGATTCCCCTCGGGTAATCCCATATGTGTTTGTCCACGGTAAGGTTTCCCTGACGGTAAACCCGTGTCTTTCCCTGGGCGGCTTCGCTTTGCCCCGTCTCTGATTGCTAGTCGTTCCTCCCGGAAGGTAGGACCTACATCAGAGATCTTCCATATGCGTTACTGTTCTCAGACCAGTCCATATGTGTCTTCCACACGTTACCTCCCTTCGCCCTTCGGGCAGGGTGTGGTCTCCGTAGCTTTCCCCTCCTCGGGGAACGCTTTCCTGGCGTTTTTGTCGTTGCTGAAAATCGAGGGATTGAGTTCCGAAGCACTCTTCCCCGTGGGGTAGGAACAGCAGCTTCGACTTCTCCACGGTAACGCCCTGTCCTCTCCATCCCACCGGTATGGAAGACATTCCTGGGCTTGCTCTGGGCGCTGGAGGGTTGCGAGTATGGGCCGCATTTGCATTTGGCATGCCTCAGCCTGCCAGCACCTGCCTCCCTAACACTCGTAACATGGTTCAGTTGCTATGGCGCTTTCCACGGGACCCCATTACGTCAGTATCGACGTAACGTCGAACGTGACTGACTGAATGGGAACGTCTAGGTTACTAGTGTAACCCCCGTTCCCAGAAGGAGGGAACAGAGACGTTACGTTCCCCTGCCATAGCTCTGAGTCACCGCTGAGCGGCCAGATACCTATCTCGGCTCCTCAGCAAAAATATGAATGAAGGTAAGTATGCCGGCCCTATTTATACCCGGATGCCAGGGGAGGGGCCCGGCCTGTAAATCTCACAGGCCAATTCCCATTGGCATGTTTTGTATCCTTGGAGGTGATTGGGCTCCCTAGCGAGACCCCATTACGTCAGTATCGACGTAACGTCTCCGTTCCCTCCTTCTGGGAACGGGGGTTACACTAGTAACCTAGACGTTTTCGCCGTGAATGTCGCGAAAAACACACAAAACACATCCAAAACGTGAAAGAGCTTTGTGACTGACTGTACAAATAACTTTGACACAAACCCTGAGGTATATATTTAAAAACTGCCGAAAGCAACAGGGGAAAAAAGCAAAATGGATAACTGTATTTCACAGAAACAGCTCGACTCCAGGCAGAGAAACATGTTTTAGTTATCATTTTGTGTCAAACTGTTGGATTTTGAGGTAAAATCATACCGTATATATTGTATAGTTATATTAGTTTGACAACTCATCAATTAATTATTTTCCATCTTATATTCTGCATAATTGGGTGTTTTTAAATAAACAACACTGACAAAAACTATACTATAAAACTATATATGTTTTAGGGCTGGACAATATGATGAAATAACATTGATATAAGTGATTACGTGGATTTAAACCTACCGATATTGTAGTTATATAAAATATTCACAGGCAGATTTGCTTTATGTGTCTCCCCGCCGTCGAAATCGGGCACATATAAATGTCAGGAAACACGACTCCAGGCTGCATGTCAATATCCATGGATTAGGTTTATATGACAAGTTGTAAGGAACACATTCAATTCCAACCTTTAGTGTAATTCGTTATTTTTATTCGCGTTTTCGCAGAAAATCCAGTCACGCAGCAGGTTCTTTTGCCACTCAGTCCAGCTGAGGGAGCGCGTTTTCGGCGGGAAAGTGACGTCGATGCATACCCAAATAAACCCTGCCCCCAACAAAGGGGGCGAGGCCATGTTGGGCTGCTTTAGAGAAGAGGAAGAGTTGCTGTAGTAGAGTGCTGTTACCATGCCATCATTTTACGCCGGACTGCTTCACAAACAAGAGTCAATTCAATGCTGGATTTGCATAAAAGATTAACATGATGGCACATGATAGTCGATGAGTTAAATCAACTCCACAGCGTCTACATAAATTTATCCACTAACCATTCAGAAATGTTGCATTCTATAAGTTGTAACTTTCTGAGTCTCTCCATCAGTGTCCGACTCCAGTTTGAACAATGTAAAGCTGAACACTGCTACTGAGATTCTCCAGCTTTGTTGTTGAGCAGTGTTGCCAGATTGGAAATGTCCAAGTATCGTACCAGAAGCTCAAAATTATCGTATTTGGAAGAAAATTATCGTACACAAGTTTTTTAGTACAGATAAATGAACTAAATTAATAGCTAATGATTTTTCAAATGGAATGAATTAATACTGAACTTACTAAAGTTGGACAATCACACTATTTTAGCTGCTGTAGTAGGCTACAGCCAAAATTATGTTCCCTCTATAAAGCTATACTTTGGCACAATCTGCATTGTAAAAAGTGCTTTATAAATAAAGGTGACTTGACGAGTCAAACGTACAGAATACAAGTTATTTATCTAGACATGACCTGCAAATTACCACAAGCAACTGACCTAAAAGCACTGCGGCAGGAACATTAACATGTGCTTGTGAGAGAGAGTCATTCTCCACGATGATTGGTCGAGAAGACGTAATATGAGATGAGGTGGAAGCATAGACTGATGGAAGGCATATGCCTAACCACGTTCACGTTCTCATGACGTAGAGGATCCACAGCTAGATCAATGAGTATAAGCCGATTATAACGACCATCATTTGAAGGGTCACAAAATTCTGAAATTATAGTACATTATGGGATTTTTTTCATTATTGATCATACATCGCACAGAGGTCAAAATTATCCTACAAATACGATAATTATCGTACATCTGGCAACACTGTTGTTGAGCAACAACAGTATGGTATTTATTTGGATGTTTACATTTGATTCTGAATGAGTTTGATGGTGTTCCGTGGCTAAAGCTAACATTACACACTGTTGGAGAGATTTATAAAGAATGAAGTTGTGTTTATGAATTATACAGACTGCAAGTGTTTAAAAAGGAAAATAACGACAGTCTTGTCTCCGTGAATACAGTAAGAAACGATGGTAACTTTAACCACATTTAACAGTACATTAGCAACATGCTAACGAAACATTTAGAAAGACAATTTACAAATATCACTAAAAATATCATGATATCATGGATCATGTCAGTTATTATTGCTCCATCTGCCATTTTTCGCTATTGTTCTTGCTTGCTTACCTAGTCTGATGATTCAGCTGTGCACATCCAGATGATAATACTGGCTGCCCTTGTGTAAAGCCTTGAACATGAGATGGCATATGCAAATATTGGGGGCGTACATATTAATGATCCCGACTGTTACGTAACAGTCAGTGTTATGTTGAGATTCACCTGTTCTTCGGAGGTCTTTTAAACAAATGACATTTACATAAGCAGGAGGAAACAATGGTGTTTGAGACTCACTGTATGTCATTTGAACTGAACTCTTGTTATTTAACTATGCCAAGGTAAATTCATTTTTTAATTCTAGGGCACCTTTAAACTATATATTTTAAATAATATATCAAATAATATATTTCTAATCATTAAAAAAATAAAATATATATAATATATATATATATATATATATATAATTTATTATTATTATTATATTTTAATTTATTATATTTAATAATATTACATATATTATATTGCTATAATTTGTTATGTTATAATTTAGTGGGTTCTACTGTGTGCAATGAAATGACTTGTTTTATTTTTATTATTTTCAGATCAACTAAGCTGAGTTTGATTCTTCTTTTATAGAAGTCTCAAATGTAAGTGATTTGCAGTCAATTTCATATAATTTTGCAGAGTCACTTTGACCCAGAAACACGTTCTGATTTCATGTACTGAAGCAAAATGGAAAGTTTTAGCCAACAACTAAATGATCTTGGCAAACAGAT
Source organism: Megalobrama amblycephala (assembly GCF_018812025.1). Taxonomy (NCBI): domain Eukaryota; kingdom Metazoa; phylum Chordata; class Actinopteri; order Cypriniformes; family Xenocyprididae; genus Megalobrama; species Megalobrama amblycephala. The sequence goes on along the minus strand of NC_063056.1, from coordinate 21,176,402 downwards.
TGGAGTAGAAATGCAATAATTATATAATTAGAAAGCTTTTTACCTTGAAGCGAAATGCATTTCTGGGTCATAATGACACAAAATTGTGAAGCATGTACATGCATATGCCTTTAAATATTAAACAAAAAAATGTTTACATTTTGTTGTGTTTTTTCCCAAATTACTGTATATTTAATATTGTGAATTATTTGTAAATATAATGACCATCAACTTAGAATTTAGTAATTAGTTGCTGTGATTGTTAATTATGTCACTGCTCCTATACCATTCTTACTGCTGAAAAAACTCAATTCTCATAGAGAGATCAGGTCAAGAGGTGACTCTCTTATTTCAGCAGGAGGTGAGAATGAACGGGCCAGGATTTCTGAGCCCCCAGAGTGGTGACACTGAGGAGGCCTGACAGACTGCTCCTCTGTCAGCAGATGGGCGGCATCTATAATTCAGTCTGGAGACTGTTGCATGCTGGTTCATTTCATGTCCTATCACCACAGCTCTCCCACAGTCAGTGTAAGGAAACACAAAGGCCACATCTACCTCCTTAGCAGTGACCTCAGAAATCTGTATCACACAGGCCCACCTGTCAGACATCAAAACTAAATGAGAAACAATAGATAGCTGGCATGTGGTGAGCTTCAGAAATTATATATATATATATATATATATATATATATATATATATATATATATATATATATATATATATATATTATATAATCCAAAGTAAATTCATGTTTCAGTTCCCTCCCTGGCATATGAAACAGCATTTAGCTTACATTTTTTTTAATAATATAATTTAATGATTTATTAATAATAATAATAATAATAATAATAATTACTATATTACTTTTTAAAACATTTTTATTTTTTTTTCAAATTATAAACATTTGTTACTTTGCCTGTTTTTAATGGCACGATGCCTCCTGCCATTTAAAGGTCATTTAGTATCCAATGCTATTCTGATGCTTTTGATTGGTTCTCTTGTTTGATTTGCGGTGCACCACATCTGCCAATTACATCAATCCACATTGCCGCTGAAAGCTTTAGGCTACGTCCACACGAAGCCGGAGCTTACCCTAAACCTTTTTTTTCCTCGTCTCAAAAAATATCTGCGTCCACAAGAAACAACTGAAACGACTCAAAATGATGTAGTATACATGCCAGACCATTATGTGGCGCTGTAATTCTGTCACAGAAATGCACTTAAAGCAGCGAAGAAGACTTGGAGCATGCGCATAAACCTTGCGTGCTGAATACAAACTACATCAAAGCTTAGAAATGACGCTTTATTTTGGCTCAGTAGCTTCTGCAGCACGAATGCAAGCATGTAGAGTCTGCTATTGCTGTTGTTGGTGCTGTTTTGTGGTGTTCTGACTTGGGTCGACATGTGGGGTGATGACATCATCATTTCAGAAAATATACGGATTGCCCCGTCCACATGATAATGCAAAGACGGCGTTTTCAAATTTTTCCACTCTGGGACCCAGTTTCACCATTCGAAAACGCCGGATCCGTGTGGACGAAACGCCGTTAAAAAATGTATGTGTATTCACAGAAACACGTCTCCGTGTGGACGGGGCCTTAGGCTACAATAGCCGCTTTTCCACTGTCGCGCCAGTGCGACACAGGGCTAACAGCGTGCCAGGCTGGGCCTATGGCCACAGACCTTAGGCACCGAGGCCAAAATCAAGTTGCGTTTCCACTGTCGGTCCGCTAGCTCCGCAGCGCTGATCTAAAAACCGCCCTTAAACACACCTCCCTTGATCAAACGTCGCACACAACCCAACCCATTCGGTAAAGTTGGTTTTATATTCGCACATTCGGACATCCGTATTCAATAGCCTTGTTAATCACACTGCATTGGATATTCAGTGGACATTCACAAGTAAATATGCCATTAAAACAATACTTGCCTATTTTGATCGACTGTGAAAAATGTTGTAAGTTGACAATCGTTGGTTGTCAATATCATGTCGCTGCTTAAAATTCGCAAACATTAATTTATTGCACATTTATTGGAACGTCTGAATTTATCAGAAGTCCGAATGTGCGAATATAAAACCAACTTTACCGGAGTGATATGGCTGTATATCAGCACGGCTGTGATTCGTCCATAGGTAGACTAATCACAGCGTGCTGATATACAGCCATATCGCACGGCTATAAGTGTGATATTGCATTTATACAACAGTTCGACGACACGAGTGTGTAAACAGATAAAAACAACAATGGAGTGTCTTTAAAACCCTCTTTTGTGCAGCACTACTTCCTTCCACCATGGATTCAAATCTCAAGTTGACAGTTGGACCAAGCCTCCGTTACTTCTTCTCACTTTAGAACTAGTAACGAAGGAACGTTGAGTCGCTTCATTGAAACTCATTGAATTTTGTACAGTATGAGAGAGAGAGTAAGCTATTACCTGTGTCTGATATACTGCATAACATTCATTCTTATATTGCATTGGTCTGATATATTGCATTACATTCATTTATAAATGTCCGTTTGAATGTCCGCTGAGGAAAGCGATCTCCTTTTTACAGCTATGTGAATTTTCCATAACATCCATAACACCATAGCGCTAAAACAACTTCCTCTGTAAAAGTTCCTTTCAATTTAAAAGTCTCTTGTGACTCACTGACTCATTCACCTGTAAAGTGTTGCCGCCATCTAATGGCGTATTAAAGTAACTTTCACTCAATCCATATTACAAACTAATGTACATATTTATGTAAAATAATATTTATTGAACAAATAAACACAATTGTACAGTTCAGTCAAATGTAAAGCACTAGTGTGCCCGTGACGGTTGTCAAGTGGCGTGGATAATTACCAAACGCCAAAAAATAAAGAAAATAAAATAAATGCTAAACCTCGTATCTCTATATTTCCAAATGTTTGTTTTATTTTATTTAAAAAAAACAAAAACAAAACAAAAACAATGATATAGATCACCCATTACGCTTGTATGTGGGTTTTACAAATATTTAACGAATGAAAAGGATTTTAAAGAGCTTGTGACAAAACCTCATAACTCCATTGGATCCCCAAACTGTCAAACACCATATATCCGCCTCACCTCGTGAATGAAGTGCGCCCGCAGTTTGTATTGGTCATCTCGTCTATGTAATGCAAAGGTAAATAAGATCTGATGTTTGAAAAAAAATGTAAAGCGTTTTCTTTACTCAAAAAACACTATGTCTATAAAGTTTAATGTTTACGTATTTGAAGAGCAGAGAAGAGTCTTCGTCTGATATGTCCCGTCTAATTGTAGCCAATATGCTATGCTATATAAATGTAAGGTAACGTTAATTATTATCAAGTTTAACATAGCACAATTCGACTTGCCCTGAAACAAATAATAGATTAATAAGACCAAAGGTTGCCCGTTTTATGTACTCAAATAGAATTATGTCTCATGTTTAACCACTATAAGAGCCAGCGGCAAATCCCTGACCCTGGGGGGTCTAGCTTGCCTGTGTTTTGTTTGACAACACTTTGAACGTCAACAGGAAGTTACTCCACCCAGGATCACTTAGAGCACCTTTAAAATGGCAGGACCGTTTCTGACATTTTAGAGTTGTTTTCTAGTGGCATATTATATTGAGTTTATCTACTGAATTTGTTGTTTCAAAAATATTATTGCTCTAGAAACAGAATAGCCTATTATTTTATAGGTAGAATTTTAAATTGTGTATAATTAATATAGCCTATTTAAAATACATCAATGATGACGCAGTAGTCTGGGCGGAAGTTTGATACCGCGACTCCGCCTCCGGGCTTCACTGACGATTCTTTCTGCGCATGCCCAGGCTCCAAACTTTTTTTTTGACGTTTTTTGCGTAACGTGTCAGCGCCCATTGGCGTCCGTTTTGGCTTCAGTTAAGTACAATGGAAGGAAGCGGCGTCGCGTCGTCCATCTTTTTTTTACAGTCTATGTGCTGTTATCACTGAAATATCGCACAGCTATCAGCCAATCAGATTCGAGAACCAGACAGAACTGTTGTATAAAAATATATATATTATATAATATACAGGTATATGCACAGTATACTAAATATATGCTATGACTAATAATATTGTAGCAAGCATATTTTGTGTAGCATTATTTGTACCATTGTTATACCTGTATATTACTTTAGAAATCGCTGTCCAAAGTAGATTATAAAACAGTAAAAGCAATTGAAAAAAAATCTCCTGTAAACACTACAGGTTTCATGATGGCACTGGGCCTTTAATGTACAGAGCTGAGTGGTTATTAAAAACCAGCTCTCTTACAGATTATTATGTCCATTTCATTTCCATTTGGATGTGACCGAAAGTAATGATGTCTAAGTGAGTTGTTTACTATGCTATTAGGCTGTCCATTTCCACCAGTTTCTACTGATTTTATTCATTTGGTTGCAAACATGATTTTTAACTGACAGGATGTTCAGCTAATCACAGTGAAGTAGAGGAGTTGCCTCTTCATTGGCTGTATTTCATGAATTAATGCCGGTTCCTTTCTGTTGATGATGAATTCTCAGTGTCTCATTTGGCCGGTGGTCCTGGCACTGTCCTAGATCCGGACTTGAGGTTGACATGCATTGCATATGCAGACGGTGTGAGTGTGTGAAGGTCAAGGGGTGGCGGGAGTGACATCCTGTTTCACTTAATTCAGTTTCTCTGTACAGCCCCTGCAGAGGCTCTTTATTTAACAATTCCATCCACTTTCTAGGAGAAATGTGCGTGTGTAGCAGGAGGACAGTGGGCTGTCTGTCAGGTCTGTACCCTCCTTTAACCCAGAGGTGTTTGCTGACCCACCAACCCCCTACACATCCACACACAGATAAAGGCTAATGTAATATTAACGGCCACTCTCTTTGCCCGATCCAGAGGTCGTTTTCTCAGTTCAGTCTTTTTTTCCACTTAATCCTCGTCTTTTATTTATTTCCAGTGAGCCCACATTAAAAATTAATTTTAATGATTTAGATTCTACTATGCAAAGTGAAAAAAAATGAAGAAAAAATATTGCAAAATTTTTTGAATTTGTTTCAAAAATCACATAATTGTAAACAAAATTCTTTTATTTTTATTTATAATTATTTATGATAATTATAATATTTATCCTGCAGTTTTAATTAATATATTCATATGCTTTTTCACATTTTCTATAACTTATTAAATCTATATCACAATTTAACATTTTTAATGCATTCTCAAGATCAAACTACATATCCCATAATCCATTTTCATTCAGGTCACATGATTATAAGCAAGGAGCAGATGGTACAGAGTCATGTGATGTTGTTAGCCAGGCTTGAATCTGAGAGGTTCTCCTGCATCTGGTGTGAGTGCTAAGGCTAAGTGCTCTCTCAAGAAAAAAGAGGGTAATGTATGAAAATTACCCTTGTTCAGTTTTTGCTCTGGTTAAATGGAATGTTCTTTTTTGCTGAGATTATGTCAGGCGGAGGTCATTGTTTAAGGATGGAGAGAAGGTGAGAGGAAGGGGGAGGGTAGGCCTGAAAGGATGCTCTCTTGTTACCGTGGCATTCAGAAAGAACAGTGTGCTGGGATAATTGCATGTGATGTATTAAATTATAAACATAGTGCCCCATCTGTTATGTGGGCTGAAGACTGTATTTATTAATTTCTCTGTTAATCCTGAGTTGTGTTATTTGGTTTATCATGTCTGCGTAAGGAGCTAGATTTTTTGGAGGGCTGTATGTCTCGTCTTCTTCTGCTGGCCAATCAAATTTGGTTGAATCATTTGATTACTTTTCAGCTGACCATTCCGTTAAGTAGATTTGGCATAATAAGCCATTGTTTTTCTTTTGAGTATCTTTTGTTTTGCAGAGTTGGACATGTAAACTGATCTTTGTTCACAATGTGTGTTGTGAACATGCACATGATGCTAAACTATGCCTATACTTTATTTTACACACTTTACAGAGTTGTGTGGCTTTCAGAAAATAATTGAGAATGCTTTTTAAATTAAAAACTCAATTACTGACTTTGGATCGAATTTGAATTGAAATGGCAAACAGGAATTGCAATTTGAATTCGAGTGTGAGGAAGTTCAAAGTTTTGAAATTCAAAGTTCATTTAACCTCACTTAATATGCAATTTCTGTACAGAAAAGCAAATTTTGTAGAGACATACGTTGAATTTTGGCTTGACAAAGCCTTGATGTTTGAAAGTTTTAGACCCCTGTTAATTTTTTGTTGTTGTTGTTGTTGTTGTTGTATTTTTTGATGTATTTTGCTTGCCCATGTGGCTAATGCTTCTCTAACAAAATCTGCCATCACCAAATTATTTGGGATGAAAATCACATAATGTAGTTGCCGCTGACTGAAAGTAAACTTCAGACAGAGACAAGACAGTATAGACAATAACGCATTTTTATAATCATAATTGTCAAAAAGCTTATGCCATGGCGAGGATGAAAAGCAGGATCTATGTGCAGCAGTCTAATTTATTAACAAAATCAAAATAACAAAAACTGAACTTCTCAAAAAACACAGACAGAACAACCACATCTAATAATGGACAGGGCAACTGAAACTGAGGGCTATACAGAAACACTGGGACTTAATGCTGCGTTCACGCCACCTCGTATTTACTGGAATCTTAAAGGTCCCATTCTTCGTGATCCCATGTTTCAAACTTTAGTTAGTGTGTAATGTTGTTGTTAGAGTATAAATAAAATCTGTAAAATTTTAAAGCTCAAAGTTCAATGCCAAGCAAAATATTTTATTTAACAGAAGTCGCCTACATCGAACGGCCAGTTTGGACTACATCCCTCTACTTCCTTCTTTAATGACGTCACTAAAACAGTTTTTTGACTAACCTCCGCCCACAGGAATACACAAGAGTTGCATTTGTAGAGTGTGTTTGTCGCCATGTCGTCGAAACGCTGTTATTTTCATCCCGCAGTCCAATCACCGGGTCTGATTCTGGCTCAAATTGATAGGGTAAAATTAAAGACATGTTTACAATAACACTGAGTGCGTGCATCTCCACGTTATGGTAAGAGGCGTGACCTTTCCGGGCAAGATGCGCTAAACTGCTGTCGAATCACAACACAGGAACCGCTGGCACAATCAGAACTCGTTGCGTATTTCTGAAGGAGGGACTTCATAGAACAAGGAAGTCATCAGCCCATTTTTATGACAGTGGAAACAGCGGTATACAGATAAGTAAATTATGTGAAAAATACTGTGTTTTTTTTACACGCGAAACATGAACACATGTTATATTGCACACTATAAACACAATCAAAGCTTCAAAAAAAACACGAAAAACGGGACCTTTAAGATGACAACACATGACGTTATATTCGGAGATGTTCACGTCCTCGGACTGGGAGTTATGCATTTCTATGGCACCACTACAGCGGTCAGGTGGTACAGAGGCCTCGTGGTACACGTAGGAGCTTTCAGAAAACTCCTAGCTTACAACCTGTAATTACGAGCTCTACGAGGATGTGAACTCTTTTTACTAGCCAGAAAATCGTAGTTACAGTAATTACGATATAGCGTGAACGCACCTTAAACCAGGTAATTAACAAGACACAGGCGAGACACATGAGGGCAGATCAAAAACCATGGCAACAGATGAGCTTGAACAAAGAAAACATGTGAAACTGAACTGAGAACAGTGCAAAAATAACTCAAAGTCCAACTACAGCAAAACACAAACACAGACCAGAAGTGACATTATGATTGTCCATCATGAACGACCATCCCAGCAAATGTCTTTTATAATGAACAATGATAACTGTGGATGTGGTCGTTAAGGATTTTTTTTTTTTTAATGTGTGAGTAATTCTTTAGTAATTTTTTGTCAAAAGAAGCCCATTGGTATTGGTATTTCCTTTTATATATAATATTGTTACAACATGTTACATTATGTTTAAATCAGAGACCAGGGTCTACATGCCTTGAAACATGCAGAACTGCGATTCACTTCTCGTGAGAGAATCAGCAAAATTATTTTCTCTCTTCTGCCGAAGATTAAGAGATTGAAGAATATAATATTCATAAATGAATTTACACAGCAAGAAGAAAATATCTTGCTATCAGTGCAAGTGAAAGCTGCGAAGTTAGTTTATGTACTTTATAGTATACAGAGACTCGGACATGTAAGCTCACATGTAGTCATTTTTAAAGCTTTATACCCATTCCAAATCATATTTATATTACATATTATATGTATATAATTTTGTTCATTTAAACAAAATGTTTTATAATAATTCTTAAATAAAATTGCTCATGTGTAATGGATTAGGGGTATAATAATTCTATGAATCATCTATAAAACATATAAAATAATTATAATAAATAATCATTGCTAAAAGCCAGACAATTTTGTATTAAAAAATATTTTACTAGTGACCTTTAATTTGCAGCAAGAGAAACTGGTGGAGTGACTTTATTGCATCAGAGATGTGACACTTTGCTCACAACTGATTGGTACAATTTCGGTTTGAAATCTCTTACTCAGAACATAACCTGCCCTGGAGCAGGTTAGCCGTGGAGTGTAAGTTACTATGGCAATGAACACTGCTAAAAGCCAAGCCACTGTCATGCTGCCTAAAACCCAGGGTTGGCGCAAATTAAACTGAAACATACCATGGCTATCCATCTAAACCGGCTTCATGGTATAGGCCCCAGGGGCTCATTCCATGATGGTAGTTGAACAAACTCAGGGTTACAGAATTAGTTTTGAGTTGACAAAACCAAACCAGTCCAATTAGGCTTTGTACCATGAAACTGAGCTGATCATCAACTTTCGCTGTCAACTCAGGCTTTGATCCTGAGTTCATGGATCGCGTGCACATGAAAATGTGACAATCACGTTCCTTGAAACATGCAAAACTGCGATTCACTTCTAGTGATAGAGTCGGCATGATCTCTCTTCTGCCGAAGATTAGAGGGTTAGTTCACCTAAAAATGAAATTTCTGTCATTAATTACTCACCCTCATGTCGTCCCAAACCCCGTAAGACCTTTGTTCATCTTTGGAACACAAATTAAGATATTTTTGATGAAATCCGAGGGTATCTGAACCACACATTGGCAGCAATGTCATTGTACACTTTGAGGTCCAGAAAGGTATTAAAGACATTGTTAAAATAGTCAATGTGAGTACAGTGGTTTAACCTTAAAGGATTACTCCACTTTTAAATAAACTTTTGCTGATAATTTACTCACCCCCATGTCATCCAAGATGTCCATGTCTTTCTTTCTTCAGTCGAAAAGAAATTAAGGTTTTTGATGTAAACATTCTAGGATTTTTCTCCATATCATTCATTTCAATGGGCACCAAATGGTTGAAGGTCCAAATGGCAGTTTCAGTGCAGCTTCAAAGGGCTTTAAACGACACCAGATGATACCAGACGATGAATAAGGGTCTTATCTAGCGAAACGATTGGTCATTTAAAAAAAAAAAATTAAAAAGTTTAAGTTTTATAAGCACAAATGCTGGCCTTGCACTTTTCTCCGATGCGCATTCGTGAAGTCACGTAATACGCAATTACGTTGAAAAGGTCACGGTTGACGTAGGCGGAAGTATGGAGTCAGTGTTTACATTACAAATGTGCGGAAGGAGGATCGTATACACATATTCAAATGTCTTTGTGTCAGTTTATTGTTTAACCCTTTGAGCGGTACGTTCCCACATATGGGATGTTTATTTCTGTGCCCCTGGCCGTACGGTTCCACATATGGGATTCAGAATGTTCAGCGACGTCACATAACTGCTAGATTCAAACTGTGCTTTCGCGCTCTGGCTGCGAGACGGACGCGCGCTTTCTTGTCATCACAACTCTGCAGTGTTTTCAGCCACATAATGTTTCTTTTAAGGTTTCAGACATTTAAATACGCATAAGCACCATTAAACAATACATCTGGAGTTTATAAAATACACACTGATGTCAGACGTCAGTGGAAGCATCAATAAACAGTGAATTCAAATATAATTTGCCGACATTTATTCATATCAGACACACATAATGGGTCTAAGTAACTATAAAGTTTACTCTCTTATTCTTCCAGTTCACCAGCCACTTACTTGCATATATTTCAGGAGAAACTGATGTATTCACCTGCTGTAAATCAGACTGACAGAACTCTGTGAACTGCAGTACAAACTAAGATGGCGGCGCCCATCTCGCATTATAGATCAAGATAAAGATCATTTATAAAGGTACTCACTCATACATATTTGAGAATCGGAATATCATATAGTTGAAGACATGTAAGCAAGTTTGCGAATATTTTAAATAAAAAAGGAAAAACAAAATAATAGTGATCCATCTCTCATACAGTGTTATTGTGGCTACGTTCAGTGCTCGTGACACGCACGCGTCGCCATGGAAACAATAAGGGCAAACGTTCTAAAATAAGGGTCGCCTTAAAAAAAACTCACTCTGGCGGTCAGTTAGAATATTTTAAACTCACGCTTGAAAGGTGAGCGTATCCTGGGTGTTTTAATATTAGAAAGCCTAAAAGAAGGTCAGGACAGAAATTTGTGACTTTTCAGAGATTTCCTATACACAATCCTGAGCGAATCCTGTGGTTGCTACGCCTACGTCAACTGTGACCTTTTCAACGTAATTGCGTATTACGTGACGTCACGAACGCGCATCGGAGAAAAGAGCAAGGCCAGCATTTGTGCTTATAAAACTTAAACATTTTAATTTTTATTTAAATGACCGATCGTTTCGCTAGATAAGACCCTTATTCATCGTCTGGTGTCGTTTAAAGCCCTTTGAAGCTGCACTGAAGCTGCCATTTGGACCTTCAACCGTTTGGTGCCCATTGAAATGAATGATATGGAGAAAAATCCTAGAATGTTTACATCAAAAACCTTAATTTCTTTTCGACTGAAGAAAGAAAGACATGGACATCTTGGATGACATGGGGGTGAGTAAATTATCAGCAAAAGTTTATTTAAAAGTGAACTAATCCTTTAATATTATGAAGCGACAAGAATACTTATGGTGCGCAAAAACAAAAAAACTGAGAACAGTTCAGACAGATCCTGAGCACACAGTGCTCACATTCTCCAACTTATTAGTTTACGATCTGTTTAACAGTCCTGTCTAATACGTTATTAGATAGAACTGTTAAACAAAGAAAGTGTGTAAGAGCCATGTGTTGTTTGTTTTTTTATTTAGATGTGGAATAAATAATTATGTGTGTTAAGCAATTGTAAAATAATTATAAAAGTAAATAATTTAATATGTGTATTTCATTTCATATTGACAATGATGTCATTTCCGGAAAAGATCGCTAATGTTTTGTGAAGCAATAGTGGAGCGAAATTTTGTTATTAAACTTTATCTAAAGAAAGTTTCTGGATTACGGAATGTTATTCGAGTTCAAATCACGCTCACACAATATGAAAAGTTTTAGCTTTTGCTGTGTGGTTGGTCGAAGCCCAATGTCGCTAGCTTGAAATACATAATCATATATACATAATCATGTTTTGCCTGGTCTGCTCAAAGTCGTGCTGGATTTTCTCCTTAGCATAAGGATGAGAGGTCCTATCATTATTTTTCATGTTTGAGTAAATATATAGGCTACATGACTTTTTAAAAATGCCTGGTGCTGGTGTTTCACGTGCGTTCAACAAAAGACTATAGAATAACACAAGACCTGTCACTCGTATTATTATGAATGGTAGAAAGTGCAACGCGCAATATGGCGGAATAAGTCCCGCCTTCTAAATAAGAGCCAATTGCCGATTGGTAAAGTCATCGCGTCACTGTAGCGGCCGTTAGAAGCTCCGGTTTCTCTAGAAACAGTCAGACGCGCGCCTCCAAAATGAGGCACAAGAGACGCGCATTTAGGTCTGCGCATGCGCATTAGCTTGATCCAGCCTGAACATATTTTTTTTTTGTCATGATTCGAGCATTTAGAAACACAAACTTGGCAAACAGCTTTGGAGAATTTGATGTTTCCCCATTCAGTGAGATAGGAGCTGCACTTGAATGCCCGATAGGCGTTTCAAAGATGGCCGCCGAGTGAAATGACTTGTCTTAAATGGACTTTGGTTCAACATATCAGCGTACACTTACGTCACCGGTAGCTCCTTTTGTGCTAGGTTAGACCTTTTACATTCTGAAGTAGTCGTGATTCACCTCTTGCAATGTAACATGCTCTAAACACACCTCTTAAACACAGAATAATATAAGTGGATATATTTCCTTGTAATCGCGCCTTTGAACGATTATGACATCATGGTATCCGTAATCGCAATTAGAAATTCGATTAATTGTGCAGTCCTAACCAACACTATAGCCAGGTAGCATGAAAAAACATTGTTCTCATGTTTAGAGAAGAACTGGTTGTATTGTAACAGAAAATAAATAGATATAGAATATGCAACATTCAGACCTCTTGTTTTCTGTTGCTGTAGTTTGTACACAATTATACTAAACGATAAATGGTGCATGGTCCTGACAGTCTCAGACCAATCTGGGGTCTGGTCTGCTAATTGTTGACCTCTGTGCTGCAGTTTCAGTAAATTTTAATTCATTATGAATTTATGAATTTGAAGTCATAATACAGATTAATGTGGTATCTCATATAGGTGTATCTATTGGAAGTATAGTGATTAAAAATCTTGTCATGAGAGGTTTGATGAGATTTATAAAGCACCCCCCCCCCCTTTTCAGATGGTTCCTACGCCCCTGCTGATAAGACTAATTGCAAAATAAGTCAGTTTACCTCGGCATAGATCACATTTGTTCAAGCAGGATGGATTACATCATACAATCTCATTAATTAAAGCAAGTATTTTTAGTTCAAGAGAAAGATAGAATACTATAGAACAGCAGTGCATTCTGGGAAAATAAATTAATTCTTATCCTCGTCACGTTGCTCTCTTTCCCCACTTCACCTTATCAAACAGAACTGTTCTGGCCTTGCTGTCAGGCCAAGACAGTTCACAAAGTCCTACATGGGTTTTAAAGCAAACCTTGAGGCCCCTTTTAGTTCCCGAAGCTGCCAGACATCTCTCTCTGACTTCAATTTTAAGAAACTGATGAGATAGCAAGAACCCATGTTCCCTACACCAGTATGATTAAAATGCAATTACAACATCATGGTCCACATCTCAGGACCACTTTCATGATTACACTTGCTTTTGATTAGGTTGAGAAAGCAAGTTGACACAATGGCATCATAATTAAGAAGGCAATTGTCACATCTCGAAAAATGGTGCATCGTTGGACATAATTTCCCCGCCAATCTAAAGATTATGTTGTGCTTGCGACTCGGGTGAGATTGGGTTGTAATTACTTGATTGCATAAGTAAGTAACTCGAAATCTGCGTAATTGGACTGCATTATAGCAGCCGGTTGGAAAAGAGCCAAGCTGCGATTTAATATGTGTACCCCTGCAGACAAGAGGTTTCACCCAACAAGATAACAAGCCCTGTGCTTCGGAGATGTGCAAGTAATGAGTGGACAAGGGTTAGGTTTAATTAAACTAATAATTATTGCAATAAAAGTACTTAAATATAAGGTATGAGACATGTGGAACTGGTCTGGTCTGAAGCAGGGTTATTTTGGCTTTAACATTTTTCACTTGTGGAGACAGATCATTCAATTAATATAAAAACTATATATTTGAAATGTATTTACTTTTATTTATATATATATATATATATATATATATATATATATATATTAGAGCCCGACCGATATGGATTTTTGGGGGCCGATGCCGATATTAACTCGAAAAGAGCCGATTTATAAGCCGATATTTTAATTTTGAAAATAAACTGGATATTAGACCCATTTCCTATAAACTACACTTACACAACATTCAATAACAAAATATCTGCCTGTTCTATGTATGTGGGCTGTATAAACCATTTTCCAGAAGGGATTATGTTAAAAAAAGCCTTAGATTACAGTCTCAATGACTAAACAATTGCACATCAAAAGTATATATCTTTTAATGATCAAAAAACAGTCTGGTTTTAAACATTTAACAGTTTTACTTACTTCCAGTTGAAGCTGGTTTTAACAGTCTGTGTGTGTACTGTAAATAAATTATAATACTAAAGTTAAAGTAAAAGAGCTATACCAAACAAATTCAATATTCCACAAAACCATGTCAATGAATTGAAAATAAAATAAAAATGAGTTAAATGGGAAACATTGCAGATATATTTAGAATAAGTTAAACGCTAACGTTATAGTTTGACCTCTTATTAACGTTCGCGCTCTTCCACTGATAAGCATGGTATTAGCTTTGTGGCTAATCTAATATAGCAATGCATTAGCGGCTGTAAGTGATGTTACAGAATATTTAGAAGTGATAATGATAGGACCGTTAGCTAGAACTACCACACCGTTTTATATACAGTGTATGAACTAAATCTACAATCATTTCACATGACGAACGATAGACTCACCGTCAAAAGAGTACATCTCCGTGGCACTTGGGTTGGTTTTATATTCACACATTTGGACTTCTGATAAATTCAGACTTTCCAATAAATGTGCAATAAATTAATGTTTGCGAATTTTAAGCAGCGACATGATATTGACAACCAACGATTGTCAACTTACAACATTTTTCACAGTCGATCAAAATAGGCAAGTGTTAATTTAATGGCATATTTACTTGTGAATGTCCACTTAATGTCCAATGTAGTGTGATTAACAAGGCTATTGAATACTGATGTCCGAATGTGCGAATATAAAACCAACTTTACCCAAGTCTCCGTGGCTCGGCTGATAGCTTTCTTCTGTAGTGGATTTCTGGCGCTGTTGTCAACTGGGGAGTTGCAGAGCTCCCTCTGGTGGGCAAACTATGCAACACTCATAACATGAGTGAAGCATGAGACTCTGTTTCTCATGTTTCATCGGCCGTTATAAACGCCGATGCCGATTTAAATGCAATTAGCTCATATCGGCCGATAATATCGGCCGGGCTCTATATATATATATATATATATATATATATATATATATATATATATATATATATATATATATATATATAAATCGCCC
Organism: Megalobrama amblycephala; assembly: GCF_018812025.1. Classification (NCBI taxonomy): domain Eukaryota; kingdom Metazoa; phylum Chordata; class Actinopteri; order Cypriniformes; family Xenocyprididae; genus Megalobrama; species Megalobrama amblycephala. The sequence goes on along the minus strand of NC_063056.1, from coordinate 21,161,396 downwards.
TACACTCTTAAACTTATTATATATATAAATATGGGTCATTGATGAAGAAGGTTTTTAAAAGTGTAAAAAAACAAAAACATAATGGAAATATAATTCATTTTTGAAGTTTTATTAAGTGTTAACAATGAGATTATGTGTTTTTTTTATAATCAATTAACTCTGCTTTTGTCATTTTTTTTACAAGATGGACAAAATTTGTCATCAAAAATGTAATTCAGTTTAACCAAAATTTCAATTTTACCAAATGACACTTTTGGTTATACTGAATGACAATATATTCATACAGCTAGCTGACAGACAGCTATATATTCATGATACCTAGCTAGCTAGCTAGCTAGTCTGTTTGATAGCTAGCGAAATGACAATCAAACATTTTATATTTAGTACAAGTTTTTTAAATATCACAACATTTTCCATGTTTTGTAGTGGTTGTACCGAATGATCTGATGTTTTGTGACATGTGTATGAGCAAGTGAAAACATGAATTTTTCAAATAGTTAAGAGAGAGGTACTTTGCAGGTGTCTGAATGATGTCCCATCCTGTTACACGATACTGACCTCATGTCTTGATCCAAAATGGTCCCTTTATATTGGTTACTCCGAATGACATCAATGAAATTCATTTTTCTGGACATTCTTTCTCATTACAAAGCAATGACATCTACACATAATTTTAATACCATTGCACTATGTTAAAATCATGGCAGAATAAAAAATATATACATTTATTACATTTTAAGATATTTTAATCACAAATGAAATTGCTGTATTGACTTTTGGAGGTTAAACCGAATGACCTTTTGACACTTCAAAATCTTTAAAATACCTTTATATGTAGCAAAATATAATTACAACCTTTTGGAATCAATGAAAGAGATCTTGTTGTACTACCTTACATACTTTGGATATATCACATCTTAGTTTTTATTATTATCAAGGTCATATATATATATATATATATATATATATAACTACCAATCAAAAGTTTGAGGTCGGTAAAATTCTTAATATTTTTGAAAGAAGTTTCTTATGCTCACCAAAGCTGCATTTATTTGATTAAAAATACAGTAAAAACAATGATTTTGTGAAATATTTTTAAAAATTTAAAGCAACTGTTTTTTTTTATTTTTTATTATTTGAATATATTTTAAAATGTGATTTCTACAGAGTCCTGGGGTCTCATTTATAAAACTGTGCGTAGGATCCCTACTAAAAGTGTACGTACGCGCAAAAGCTAGATTCTGCGTACGCACAAAAAAAATCAGATTTATAAAACCATGCGTACGCCAGAACCTGCGCACAAATCCCTTTATAAATCCCAGTCAGCAAAAGATTGTGCGCACGTGCATCTCCACCCTGTCTCCTCCCCGAAATCACCATATATGGAGCTTACGACGCCTAGTTTTACTATGCATAACCTCATCTGCATATCATTTCCATACAAGTTCCCAACCACATGACACCATGGTTAACACCGTCAAAGGTACAAGACATTGGAAAATATTAGATATGGACTATAAATGCCATTTGTGCCACACATTATATTGATAAAGATCATCCAGTATCCTCTTTATGTTTTAGAATAAATATATCAAAATATCCATAAAAACAAAATTGTATAAAATACTTCAGATAAAGGTTTTAGAATAGAGTTGATTCATTCATTTCCACTGGCCAAATAGTATTTGAATAGTTTTAAACAATTCAAATCAAATGTATGCAGTTTTGCTGATGAGGTGAACATATCTTTTAGGAAGTTTATAGGCTATTTTTAGTGGAAACAGATCGGTCTACTTATTTATTGCAGTGTAAATACAATTGTCTGACTCGGCGCGTCACTGACAAAGGATTTTAAAAAGAAAACATGCAAATCTTACCTTTTTCCTCAAATTATATCCTTCAAATGGTAATTGTTTGACATCAACACCTCCTGCAGCTGTGGCTGTACAGTAAGATATCATTGGACCTATTCAAACTGGACAACGGACCGTTCGACCACCGAATCCAGCAGTGTCTTCCATAATATCTAAGTTAAGTGTGCATCACCGATCGTCATTCTCAAAAAAATATTTTGTCATAACATCTGCAGTTTAGTTTAAAGAGGAATTATTGTGCTCCCAGCGCTCCTCGCTGTCATAAAACAGCGTGTACTGGAAAAGTGATCGAAAGTAGCACATCTACTATCTCAATTCATATCACTTTTGTCTCCAGAATGTGCGTACGCACGGCTCAAAGTTTGCTTAAAGGTGCGCACATTCTCCCGTCAAGTTTGTTTTTATAGATCACAACCTTTGCGCGGGAACTGGCGTACGCACGCTTCCAGCCCCGTTTTGTGCGTACGCACGCTTTATAAATGAGACCCCTGGACATGACATGGAAGAAAAAAAAAATTAAATCGTGCACACGATTTATTAATTTGTTCCCTCAATTTACTAAAACGTGTGCACGATTTACTATTTCCTTCCCTCGATTCATAAATCATGCGCATGATTTATAAATTGAGGGAACGAAATAGTAAATTGTGCGCATGTTTTAGTAAATCGAGGGAATGAATTAATAAGTTGTGCGCACAATTTAGTAAATCGAGGGAACAAATTAGTACGATGCGCACAATTTAATTTTTTTTCTTGCATGTCATGTGTGGGGCTCCGTAGATTTCTTTAGATGGCAAAGCTGAATTTTTAGCATCATTTTTCTTCAATCTTCAGTGTCACATGATAATTCAGAAATCATTCTCATATTCTGACTTGGTTCTCAAGAAATATTTCTTATTATTATCAATGTTGAAAGTTGTGCTTCTTAATATATTTGAGGGAACTGTGATAATTTAAAAAAACAGCATTCATTTGAAATATACAAATTTGCAACATTATAAATATATTTACTGTCACTTTAAAGGATCCTTGCAAAAAAAAAGTGTCATAAGTAGTTTGAGGGTGTAGGGAGACCGGCTTGATTATGACATTCACAAAGCTTCATGGGAGTGGGCGGTCACTTCTGAGTTCTTTCATCCTGATTTGTTTTCCTAAGATTCTCTGATTTGGTGGATCTTTTTCTTTAGGGTTCAGTGTATTTCTTACCTGGATTTTTTTGGCTATATGACTCAATTAATTTTTAATGAAGTTGAAGTTTGAATTTACATTGGCTGATGGTTTCAACATGGCGTTTAAAGCTATTAATCCAGAATCATGTGAAATTAATATGGAGATGAAATTAATCAGGTTCATATGGTTAATTAGATGTTTATTCTAAAACTACAAAATATACTACAGATGGTTTGTGTATAGTCTATAAGCAGATGAAATGTCATTTGAACCTTTCTTGTGATGTCAGCCCACAGTATGAGGTTAAGATTCAGATCTTGTTGTTTTATCATCCCTGTGTTAGTACAAACTCCTTATTATTCCCTTGCAGACACAATGCTAGTTGCATTCACCTTGGCCTGTTATGCCTCAGATATCCCAGATTTGATAGTCATCGGCTCCATTTTGTCACCTCATGTGATTAGAAGAACCCATTGATTGTATCATATTAGCTGAGTAATTGATTGTAACTGGTTATTAACCTCTAAGAACTTTATGTCCAGTGTGCCATTGCATGAGGACAGGCCTTAATCACTCACAAATGGCAGCCATTAATGAGATTAGTTCCTGGTTCTGCTCTGTAACTTTATTTGTTCCAGGAGGCATTGACAAGGGCATCCAGATGCTGAAGTTTACTTTTCTGAGAATTGATTTCACCCCACCTCCCACCCCCTTTCTGTTTAACCACATTCTTTATCACCTTGATAAATATGGCTTACTGAATGTAAACTACAATGAATATGACTTCTTAAATATCGAGCGATAGCACTTCCACAATCCTGGGGTTTTGAGCATGCATGTGAAGCCAGATCAGATATGATCTCAAAAAGACATTTTCTTGCTTTGATTATAGATAAGATTACAGGAGATCTGAGATTCAATACCTGCAGCCAACTATCTGTTTTATAGATGGGGCCACTGCACACTGTGTTTCAGTGTTTATGTGGTATACATCACTGGTTATTACTTTCATAAAGCGATTCCAGAGGACGACTTTGTTATCTGGTAATGCTTAAAGTGTAGCATAATATAACAAGAGCCACAGCTCAAAATAGTTTCTGCACATTATCAGATGGTGCATTGAAATGACACACACTTTGACAGGTTATGGAAAATGGGCAAATAATGTGACTCATCGATGGCAGATTTTACCATCTGCCACATTACGTCAGAGAGACTCACCAACACATACATGCTTTAAACATCTCATGGCATGTACTAATGAACACCTGCATATATTTATTTATTTATTTATGTTTTGCTTGTGACAACTTTGAGTCATTGTGGCGTTTTAGATACATCTGTCAGTGAAGACAACTCTAACAAAAAGTGTTATTGTATTACTTTTGGTTTTGATGTTATAAAGTACATGAAACATCCAGTACAATGGTATGCGTATGTCCTACAATCATATTACCGGTTAACTTGCAAATATTTCAGTCAGATGTTCTTTCAGTAACCGTAAGTTCATTCAGTGAAGTATTCGCCAGATTGAGTCAAACTGGTACTTTGTGAGTCTTTTTGAATTATTAATTATAGATTAATTTGTATATGAATTGAATTGCACATTAGTTGTGCATATGTTTCTGATCTGCTAAAAAAGAACCATACTGTAAGAATGATCTGTAGGCCTATTAGACTTTGCTGGTTGTGTGGTATGTTTTAGATTTACTAAAAAGAACCGGCTCAAAAGTTATTTGTTCATGAATCTGATTTAACTGGTTGTGTTTCGAATTCTCAAAATTGGTTGTGTTTCGAATTTTGCATTGTTTTTGCATGCAATCCACGAGGACAGCTCAGTAGAACAGCATGTTTTCTTATTTGTGTTACGCTGTCTTTTTATCCATTAATTTCAAACTGTGACCACAGTGCAGGAAACACAAAGTGAGTGACAATGCACAGAAACAATGAAACAATGTTTCTCACTTGATTGACATGAGATTTTTTTTTTTTTTTTTTTTTACTTTCACATCTGCTTTATTTTTTGGACAATATGAGAGAAGTACTTAAAGTATTGTAACAATTTTATCTGAGATAGATAGCTTTATAATTATGGGTGCTTCAAAATGTAAGTGGGCTGAATATAGTTATTCATCTTCAATTTTGAATTTATTATATCTATTCTTTTGCAACCCTGCATATTACCATGTGATACCATCACTGTATCACTGTGGTAAGTTCAAAAATTGCAATGTGAATTCATTCCATTGACTTTTATCAACCTTTTTTTTTTTTTTTCTACTATGATGACATATTGTTGGACCCTGCCAAGGAGACGTCCTATGTGTCCTTCCTTATCCCACTTGAGCCAGATATGCCATGAGTATGTTGGATTGTGGGAAACCCGTCATCAGGATGTACTGTAGCTGTAGGGGGAAACATATGTGGTGTGAGGAGAGAACCAGAAGGTTGGAACTTGGAGGTCCAGTGTACCATCTGTTTCACTCCCCTTCATGAGCCAGGGAGCCCTCAGAGCTCATAGTGAGATCATATCTCCCAAAGTCCAACCCTGAAACAGCTTGTAATCCCAAAGGGAGGGTCATAACCATGTCCAGTAGTGGCATACAGCACTGGCAGCCAAAACAGCCTTGGGTCCCGTGTAAATGTCTACATACATCACATGCCATCATCTCGTTAAATGGCAGAATTGCTGCCATTATGCTAAAACCAAAGATGATTTACCCCAGAAGCTCATTTTAGACTCAAATTGCTATGTCCTGATGAATACTATGCTTACACAGTCCAGAAATCTTTAAGTATGCCAAGGCATGGCCTCAAGTTTTACCTTGACATATGTGCTTACACAAATAGAAACAAACTAGCATTGCTAATTTGTTTTATTCTGAGCTATATTGTTTTTCCATCACCATGTCCTAATCAGCATTTTGTGCTGATTATTTTGCTTTCATACATGGATCACAACTTTCACTGATCTACTATATACAAAGTTCTTTCATGAAACTCTAGATGGCACAGGCTGACAGGTCCTTACCTCAACCTGTTTGCAATCGCATCATTCTCTATAGGGCACAGCTGTTTGGTTCCTGCTGTATCAATAGCCAATAAGCTTGTTGCTCAACCTTCAAATGTTTGGTCAGCATTTGCTGTAGCAGTGCTGCGTGCTTTCAGAAACCCTCCACCTTCCCCAGCTCCACCTGTATAGATCTGCTACGGATAATTCATGTACGGTATATTGTACAGCAGCAGCATGTCTTACTTGCTCACAGCAGCGTGTCGTGTATGTATTGGCTGTAGCAAGTCCCATACTTGCTCTGCAGCAGCAGCAACAATAAACAACATCAGCAGCGTAGCAGATCTATTCCACCAAAGTCATACCCATTACTATGCCAAACACTCTGAGATTTGTAATGACAGAACTTAAAATATACTTAATAAATACTAATGTGTTATAATCTTTTCGATATACAGTAGTAAAAAGATGGAACAGATCATATTCAGTGTGTATCTACACGTATATAATGTTTGGCATCCTTAATTTGGATTGTATCAATAATTGTACGAAATTGGAAAGTCTTTCTTTATCACAAGCAGGCTTGCAGCACAAAAGTGATACTGAAAGTTACATAATTGGCTTAAAAGGTTACCTCTGACAATGACTGGTTATTCATGCAAGAGTAGGCAAATTTTCTTTCAAATTCATTTGTCTAACTTTTTACCATACACATTGTTCCAAAGCAACTTTACAGAAAATAAGAAAAATAAAAAGCCTAACTTTTGCAAAAAACACAGGTTTTTACATTACATGGATCAGTTTGTTGTGCATATTAGTAGGTACATTTTATTAATATAACAGTTATTTTTTATCACTTGTTTTGCATCTTGAATACACTTTTGAGGAGTTTCAGCGTGTCTTTCCTCCTCTGACGGCCTGCCAATGGTTGTGTAGCCTGCTGTGTTGGAATATGCCAAATAATCTTGCATTTGTCACCAGCTCTGCATCATTGTGTGCGCTTCAGGCTAACATTTGTCCAGACACCCAGACTCGCCATTCAGATTCTCTCTCTATCCCCGCCATCTCTCTTTATAGCTCTTTTGATGTGGTGACTTGCCGTCTTACACTGTTGGTACACATGTTGACTTGCTGAGATGGTTTTACATTTCATTCCCACATTCTGAAATTGAATTGAAATGAGTAAGACTGTGTTTAGCCCCTAAGCATCACATCAGTGGACTCCTACCACATCTCCTCTGATTGACCTCACCAAGCGCTACTGCCCAAAATAAGGCTGTAAATGTAGCGTGCAATGTTGTTGTTTCAGTCTGTGCAATTGCAAGCTTCCTTTAGCTTTGTCATTTTTTTTGTTTAATCTTTTTTTGTGTGTGTAGTACTTATGGAAGCCTGTTTCTGTATCAAATAATAAAAAAAAAGTAATTGTGGATATTTCTTGTAATTATCAATTTCAACTTATGTCACAGTATTGTGTCATAATTGTGATTTTTTTTTTTTTTTGTATATCTCACAATTACTACTTTTTATCTAACTATGAATTTGTATGTCATGATTTCGACTTTGTCATATAATTGCCTTTTTCTCAAAATGTATCAATAACCAATAAGCTTGCTGCTCAACCTTCAAATGTTTGGTTAGCATTTGTTGTAGCAGTGCTGCGTGCTTTCAGAAACCCTCCACCTTCCCCAGCTCCACCTGTATAGATCTGCTACGGATAATTCATGTACGGTATATTGTACAGCAGCAGCATGTCTTACTTGCTCACAGCAGCATGTCGCGTATGTATTGGCTGTAGCAAGTCCCATACTTGCTCTGCAGCAGCAGCAACAATAAACAACATCAGCAGCGTAGCAGATCTATTCCACCAAAGTCATACCCATTACTATGCCATTACTATACTAATTGTGATTTTTATATCTCACAATTACTACTTTTGTTTTAACAATTGAAACATTTGCATCTTATAATTCTGACTCCGCATTTCATAAATTTGACTTTTTATCTCACAATTATGATCAATTTCTACTTTTTATCTAACTATGAATATGTATATCATGATTTCGACTGTCATATAATTGCCTTTTTCTCAAAATGTATCTCAAAATTGACTTTATCTGATCATTTTGACAGATTCTCATTATTTTGACTTTTTATATCATAATTAAGACTTAATTTCTACTTTTTTCTCACTATAGAATCTCATAATTTCGACTTTGTCATATAATTGACTTTTGCTTTTCATTTTTTATCTCAAAAATTACTATCTAATAATTTTGACAGATTCTCAATATTTTGACTTTTTATCATAATTGACTATCAAATTCTACTTTTTGTCTCATAACTATGAGTTAGTATCTCATAATTTTGACTTTGTCATAAAATTGACTTTCTCATCATTTTTATCTCAAAATTGGCTTTATCTAATAATTTTGACAGATTCTCAATATTTTGACTTTTTATATCATAATTATGACTTTTTGTCAATTTCTACATTTATCTCATAATTTTCACTGTCATATAACTGACTTCATCTCATAATTTAACTCAAAATAGATGTCTAATCATTTTGAAAAGATTCTTATTTTGACTTTTTATATCATAATTATGACTTATGTACATTTCTACTTTTTATCTCATAACTATGACTTAGTATGTCATAATTTCAACCTGTTTTTGACATAATTTCTTTCTTATATGGCGGAAATGGGCTTACTTATTTTTACAGTGGAAACAAGCTTCTTAAGGCATTTGTGTAAACCAGTGACAATTTTCATGAGCATGTGTTGTTTTTTAAACAGATATTGAAAGCAGGATGAAGTGATCATGGACCCATTGAAAGCATTAACTCAGCATTCAAAAGCTATGTGCTCCGTTTATCTGCTGAGTGAAGCAAAACACCTAAAAGGAGAGATTGTAAAGATATAATTTGTAGCTAAGTGCATCTGCATAACAAAGTTCTGTATCTGCATCATTTGTGCTGCTGTGCCATTATAAATCTAGATATGGTCATGAACCATTTTTATGCGTTTTCAAATTTCACATTATGTGTGCAGGGTTTTCCCTATGGTTTTGGGATTGTAGTAGAAGCAATTAATCTTCATAGCATATCATACCTAAAGTCATGTATAAAAGCAGCTACAAAAGCCTCACCGACATTGCTGTTTTGATACAAAGGGCTTTGTGGGTAATTTAGGCAGCAGCCATATGCAAATGGATTGTTGCTTGTGGGCTACACTCAGATGAGAGCAAATTGGTCTATCTCGAATTTGAAAACTTTCCAGCCAGGATGGTTTTGTCTGTCTTCCATTCACAGTGGAAAAACTGCAGAAGGGCCTTTGGATCCCAGGTGACTCATTTTAAATAAATTATGAAGCAGAATATGTTGATAAAGCCAAATGACACATAAACAGCAGAGCCAGCCTTGCATTATAACTCATCCAAATGCACTGAGAGGTTTATTGAAAAGAAAAAATGTGTGACCAGTCATCTTCGAGCACTATAACAAATGAAATCATTAAGGTCTCTGTGCTCCACTCCCTTTCTAACTCTCTTCCTAAATTCTTCTCTTGCCATGTGGACAGGCTGTGTGTTAAGTGTTATTGATACTTACCTGGCCCAGCTGTCTTCATATCTTATAAATGTGACAGTATCATCAAAAACAAGCCAGCCCATCTTTTCTAAATAGACTTATATAGTACCAGCTGGTAAAAATCCTCTCTATCATCAAGAACAGTCTGTCTGCTCAACCACTTCTGGATTTGTATGTGCTGCAGGCCACAGACACAGGTTTTGTAGGCTTATTACCTACGCTGTTCGAAACAGTAGGTCTCATTCACTAATAATTGCATGTAAGTTTTCTGCAGTGAGTCCAATTCATAAATTCACAACTGGTGGTTACGAACACCAATTTGTTCTTGCCCTCATTCTGATGTTGATGAGTCTAGATTGCTCGAAATGAGAGAGAACATGGTTGCAGGTGGTAATTAGCACAATACACGTCCAAACTATCTCCATATCCGTGCTTTCCGGACAACCTATAGATAGCCATTTGTCACTCTCTCTGCAAACATATCATTATACTCTCCAAAGGTGCGGTCTCTTCTAAAAGCATGGACACAGAGTAAAGCGAGTGTGCCATTTACAAAACAGGTTGAAACACTTTTTATATATGTCAGTGACTATCTTGTTTATAGTTTGTGAAATTGTCAGTATGGAAACTCTAATTTCAAATGTCTTTGTGAGGTTCTTTTTTTAATAATTATCACTGTTAACCAGCAGATTTACCATTCTATAGTTTATATTACTCATATGTTGTTTGTTTAATTATATATTTATGAAGCATAACTGCTTTTCATTGTTAGATTGTTTGGTCCAGATGCAGACTGCACAAAGAAGCACGTCAGGGGTTTTGATAACACTATTTTGATGGTCCACATTAGACATTCTGCAAACTATGTAACTAACTAACTACTAAATACTTTGCAACTAAATGTCAACTACTAGTCATTAGAGTATTAGTAGACTGTCTGCTTAATATCTGCTAACACTGGTTTAGACATCAACATCAACTACATCAACTTATTCTACTAACCTGAACCAACACCTAATCTAACAGTTAGTCTACAATGTCATGTGGTTGCAAAGTTACTTATAGTTAGTAGAATGTCTAAAGTGGACCTTCAAAATAACCGGGTTTTTTGTACCTTCTTTTTAGATTTCATTTGTGTTTACATGTTGACTCACAGTTCTCTGGGCCAGGAGATCTTTTTAGGGCAGTCATAAATGGGTTTAGTGGAATAAGGTCAGGATGCAAACGTAAGAGTGCAGTTAGTTACACTTTTCTTGTTTAGAATGGCTAGTTTTCTAATATAAATCCTTAAAATAACCATGACCAAAAATTGTGTTGTTTGAATTCTTAATTCTTAATAATTCTTGATGAATTCTTAATAATTAAAGTTGGTAACACTCACTATTAACTAGTTGCTTATTAGCATGCATATTACTAGGATATTGGCTGTTTATTAGTACTAATAAAGCACATATTAATGCCTTATTCTACATCCCTTAATCCTACTCAATACCTAAACTTAACAACTACCTAACTAACTATTAATAAGCAGTAATTAGGAGTTTATTAAGGCAAAAGTTATAGTTAATAGTTAGTTAAAAGTGAGAGTTAGACCCCAAACTAAAGAGTGACTTGAAATTGATGTTCCAGGCTTTTTATGCACATTTTCAATTACCATGGAAAAGGATTTTTGTTAAAGAACTGGCCTAATTTTTGCATTTAATATTTGTTAAATGATGTAGTTGCCAGGGTTAAATGGTCATTACATGATTAGATACTTGAATTTGTATTCTGCCTATAATTTCAAAATAGTGTGACGAATTGAATATTTTTAACATTTATTCTAGTGCTGTAGAATTTCCCCAAAGGCTTTCAGTTTTAGTCCATTGCTTAGTACAAAATAAAGAAACAACTCAATTATTTCCTCTATTAGTCGACAGCATGTCACAGATACTGTTCATACATGTATACTCCTTTACAAAAATGAACAGTGTATCTTGGTACAATAAATGAAATCTGAGATCAAATGCAGACACATTATTGTCATTTTAGAAAGACTCATAAGTGCTTTTGCCTTATGTGTCAAACAATGCTGCTCTGAAGATAAGCACCTCTGGTATAAAAGAAGCAGACACAGGCTAATAATTTTCCCATTGTACTATTTTCAAAGTCATGTATTTCCCAGACCTCTTGTTAACGGCTGATTACTTGGAAAATTGTGTTGAGCTATCCTATGGATCTCTCAGCAGAATCCTGTTAGGGAATTCTCAGCAAGCTACGAGCGTGAGATAGAGGAAGAGATTACGTTTAGCTCGCATCCTCCCCCTCATCATTAACAAGCTTGTTAGAAGGGCTGTTTTAATGATGGAATTCCAAACTTGTTTGTTCGTCAGCTCCTTTTGGTGGCTGATTTGGAGACATGAATGAAAACTTGACCCAGTGTGCTCTGTGAATAATTGTGGAACGGTGAGTCATCAGCTTAGCCACTGCTTCCTTATTTTATCTAAAGGGGACTTGTTAAGACTTGAAAGACTGTATAAAAGCACTCACTAGTGAAACAACGCTGACATCTCTCTACTTCCTTTTTGGCGGAATTTCGAAGTCTTGATTTCTAAATGACGCTCATGGTGTGTGGTAAATGTGTGAGTGCTTTTGAAGTGGCCGATGGGGGTGTGGTGTGAAAAGTGTGAATCACTCGCACTAGCTCACAGACATGACTTACAGTAGGCCGCATCCCGTCACGTTCATCAATGATAACTGCTAAGTCTTATAGGGAACGCTGGATGGGGGTTATTTTTGGTTGAAAACATGGTCATTTATTTCAATAACGAGTTATTATTATAGGTGATGGCAATTGTACTGTTTAAATTTGGGTGGGTGAGTGCATGTGTCACTCTCTGGTTTTGGAACTGAATGTCAACACCATTTGAGCAAAGATTTTGAAGGGCAGCCTTAGAGATTGAAGCTTTTAAAATCTAATGTGAAATCCCACTATTTACAAGGCTGACAAGAATACAGAGAGACAAAAAGCAGTGAAACTAAATCTTACATTCAAGGTTAACACCTTTGCTTCATGTTAAAGGGATAGTTTCAAACCAAAAATTTAAATTCTGTTATCCTACTCACCCTCATGTTACTTTTTTCTAGTGAAAAAACAGATGTTCTACAGTGTCCAGGCTGTACTTTACATATAACGGAGCAAGATGGGGAAAGATGCCACTAAATTTAATCTAAACACATTATTGTATGGCTATGTTCTTATCAATTTTGACTTTTCATCCGAACATCAACATTTATTCCTGAACAGTTTTGAGGTAAAGTGTCATCAAAGAATATACACTAACAAGAAGTGAAAGCTAAAATCCAACCTGAATGATGAAAACACAGAATAAAATACTATCGCTAGTGATCATCAAATCTTTTTAACGGTTTATTTTACAGACTTTGTGTTTAAAAGTGCTAAAGAGGATGTTTTGTTTTATACATTTTTGCAATATTACTTGAAACTGTCTTTACTAACTGATAAAAGACTATTTATTAGGTGCACTGAAAGGAATAATATTAATATACATCATCTGTGCACGAGGTAGGGCCTTAAAAACATCAGCCAATTGTTTATCGCACTGCCATGACGTTTCTTGTGCGAGACGTGCGCGGCTGCACGCTCCAGTAACTTTCCACACTCTACAGGCGCGACATGCAATGTTTTTGTCAGGAGACAGGAGTAAAAACTGCAGATTATGAGTTAGCTGCGGGCGGTGAGTCCGACATAATGAATCCACTAACGCGACACAGCGAATGCCGGTGGTAAACACTCGTGTTCCAATACTCGTGCACGAGTTTTGGGAGGCGTTCCCTTGAAATGAGCTGTGAAGGAGATGTTCTGTGAAGGGGTTGTTCTTACGCATGCGCTCATTTCAAAAACTCACTAACAGTCTTTGGTTTCTCAGTCGACGAAAAGATCCTCTTTAGCACCTTTAAGTCTTCCACTTTTTTCACAAAACCTTTGCTCTCTAGAAACCCAGTCAGTTTGGGTTAAATTCTTTAAAGTTCAAGTATTAGCATTATAAACCCTGAATTAATACCAACATATGAAATTAAAGGACATGCATCAGAAAAATTGGGAATGTTGGACAATAAATATATAACAGAATATAACAGCTTGACACTAAACTGTTTTTGCAGTGTTGTCTTATATTAATGTCCGTTAAAACAAGACTATGTAAACAAACAAACAAACAAAAAAACACAGACACTGTGTCCAAAAGTGGCAATTAGGGGATAACAGACACAGTAATGCATCATGTTTTATAAGATCATTATGTTTGTAGCATGATCCAGGGAATTAAAACATATTTCAGACCTAGTGGAGTAATTTACTACTATATTACTCCACTAGGTCTGCCTATATACGTTTTAATCCCCTGGATCATGCTACAAACATGATGATCTTAACTTTATTAATTATTAATTTATTAATTTACTATTAATAGTAAATATGTAAAGTTGCATAAAATGGAAATAATAAAGTAGGCTAACTACGTTACCTCAGATGTGTAATGGTTGGATTCCACAACTAAGCACATAAAACATAGGTTAACACAATACAACAATTACTGTAGGTGTTATTTTATCTTAGAAATTATTTTATTTATTTTTGTTTGTTTGTTAATAGGGGAAACAGTAATTCATTTGCATATGTAAAATAAAAAAATATGTGTGTGTGTATATAATATAATATAATATATATATATATATATATATATATATATATATATATATATATATATATATATATATATAATATCTACACACAGACACACACACACACACACACACACACACATATATATATATATATATATATATATATATATATATATATATATATATATATATATATATATATATATATATATATACATATACATATACATATACAGGTGCTGGTCATATAATTAGAATATCGTGAAAATTTTCATTTTTTTTATTGTAAATTATTTTAAAAAATGAAACTTTCATTTATACTAGATTTCCTACATGTAAAGTAAAACATTTCAAAAGTTTTTCTTTTTAAAAAAACTGTTGATTAGAGCGTATAGCTCATGAAAGTCCAAAATCCAGTATCTCAAAATATTAGAATATTTACCTTTGAGTTTCATTAAATGACCATCCCTACAGTATAAATTCCGGGTATCTCTTGTTTATTGAAACCACACTAATGGGGAAGACAGCTGACTTGGCAATGGTCCAGGAGACAATCATTGACACCCTCCACAAAGAGAGTAAGTCACAGAAGGTCATTACTGAATAGGGTGGCTGTTTACAGAGTGAAATATCAAAGCATATTAAATGCAAAGTTGACTGGAAGGAAGAAATTGGGTAGGCAAAGGTGCACAAGCAACAGGGATGACCACACGCTTGAGAATGCTGTCAAGTAAAGCTGATTCAAACACTTGGGAGAGCTTCACAAAGAGTCAAATGAAGCCGGAGTCAGCGCATCAAGAGTCACCACACTCAGACATCTTCAGGAAAAGGACTACCAAGCCACTTCTGAAACAGAAACAACATCAGTAGCATCTTACCTGGGCTAAGGAGAAAAAGAACTGGACAGTGAACAGTGGTCAAAAGTCCTCTTTTCAGATAAAAGTAAATTTTGCATTTCATGTTGAAATCATGGTCCCAGAGTCTGAAGGAAGACTGGAGAGGCACAGAATCCAAGCTGCTTGAAGTCTAGTGTGAAGTTTCTGAAGTCAGTAATGATTTGGGGAGCCATGAAGTCTGCTGGTGTTGGTCCATTGTGTTTTATCAAGTTCAAAGTCAATGCAGCCATCTTCCAGGAGATTTTGGAGCACTTTATGCTTCCATCTGCTGACAAGCTTTATGGAGATGCTGATTTCCTTTTCCAGCAGGACGTTAGCACCTGCCCACAGTGCAAAAACCACTTCCAAGTGGTTTGCTGACCATGATATTACTGTGTTTTATTGGCCAGCCAACATGCCTGACCCCTGAATCTATGGGATATTTTCAAGAGAAAGATGAGAAACAGTCGATCCAACAATATACAGATGATCTGAAGGCTCAATAATGCCTCAGCAGTGCCACAGGCTGATCACTTCCATGCCACACTTCACTGATGCTGTAATTTGTGCTAGGAGCAAGTCATTTGCTGTAATACGTGCTGCTGACCAAGTATTGAGTGCACATAAATGAACATAATTTGAAGAACTTGAACTTTTCTGTTTTGCAAATCCATTTTTTGATTGATCTTAGGAAATATTCTAATATTTTGAGATACTGGATTTTGGACTTTCATGAGCTGTAAGCTCTAATAATCAAAATTAAAAAAAAAAAAAAAAAAAAAAAAAAAAACTTTTGAAATGTTTTACTTTACATGTAGGGAATCTAGAATATATGAAAGTTTCATTTTTAAAAATAATTTACAATAAAAAAAATGAACTTTTTGATGATATTCTAATTATATGACCAGCACCTGTATATCGGCATGTAGTGTTTCTTTACAAAGTGACATCACCACCTACTGGCCTGGCATGCATGATACAATCGTTTTCGCAGATCCGTGTGAACAAGGATCATCTGTACACGAAAAATGCAAAGGAAAAACTTTTTTTAAGTACATCGTTGTCCTGTAAACTTAGGCCTTCTATAAAAAATGGTCCAAAATCCTTCGGTACCGAATTGCAGATGTTAATTGTATGTGGTAATTATCAAGTAGTCCAATTGAAACATAAGCAGCATAAAAAAACACAGACAATCATTGTCCATTGTGTTTTTATTATTTAATAATTATTATAATTCATAAACTACATTTGTTGTTTGATGGATCTGCCTCTGGTCTCCATCCACTTTATTTAATTGTGAATTTGTTTTCAACAGGAAGAAATATCATATAGGTTTGAAGCGAATAGATGGTAATAATTTTCATTTTTGGAATTGTGTTTATGAGTCCCCTTTAGGCTTTGCTTTTTTTGTAATAGGATGGAGAGCCTAGATCAGTTTTGGATCAGACCTGCTTTAACCCAGCAGAAAAGTATTTGGCATGATGAAACATTAATATTAGATCATTTTAAATTGTTACAATAAGCAATTATGTTAATGAATGTTTTTTGCTGGGGTTTCCTTATTTTTCATGCGTCAAACAACTGACACCCTCATGTGCTTTGACGCACATTCATGGCACCATGTCAAGCTGCTGTTCCTTTTGCTGCATTGTTATATTTAACAGTAGGCGATGAGTAGGCCCACACAGAATACGTGCCCACAGAAAATGGCAGAAAACCACAGAACTGGAGCAGCCGCCATTCACAAAGACATCCCTCACCCCTTCCAAATTATATGAAATATTTCGGCTAGTTGTCATTCAGTTTGAATTCAAGGTGTTGTTATTATGACATATCTTTAATTAAATTATGGGCAGCTAAATAAGTATATAGTCATAGGCCCGTATGTAAATCATACAATAAATGTACCTTTCAGATTAATGTTTTTACTGGGATTTGGGATTTGTCTGTCATTGGTTATTCATTTGTTTTTTGAATAAACAATTTAGTTGATTTAGTCATTTATATTAATTGCACTTAAAACATATTTTAATATGCCCTAAGCAGGGGGCCATCTTAAGCCCCAAATAATTTTAAATATCATGCAATGACAATTAAATTAGTATTTATTTCTTCTGATAACACATTGCATACATCATCATCCTGTACATGTTAAACTTGTATCTAAATATGTTATAATTCAAAAGTAAATGCACATTGATGTAAATCGTCCCCCAGCTTCCTCTGCTGGTTCATACAGCCTCAAAAAACACCAACATTTTAAATACTGAAGATGCATGTTGGATTTAAAATATGGGAAAACATAATTTTCAATTTTTTTTTTGGCCTTTGCTTCCATTTAACCATATCTGAATCCATTTCAGAGAGTTCTGCAGATTTTCTCATTCTCATGCCGTTTGGGCATGTTGATAAGGAAGTCACGTCACACATGCACAAGAATGCTTTGGAATCGAAACACCACCCAATAAGAAATGCATGGAAATTTTTCTAAAACACATGCTATGCTCACACAGCAAAATAATGTGGTTGTCATTATCGTTATATCGTTCAGCTGAGTGTTTAATTGAATTCCTACAAGCAGTTCAGGCTTATAACATGTAATGGAATATAAGGATTTCACAACTGTAAAAATATAAAGCAGCACAACTGTTTTCAACATTCTTGAGCAGTAAATCAGCATAATAGAATGATTTCTGAAGGATCGTGTTACACTGAAGACTGATGCTGAAAACTTTGCCATCATAGGAGCAAATTACATTTTTAAATGTATTAAAGCTGCAGTCTGTAACTTTTTTTTTGGTTAAAAATGATCAAAAATCAATTTTTGAGCAAGTACATAACCAGCCAGTGTTCAAAGCTATCTCTCTACCTTAGCTCAATTCACAATGGTAAGCTTGCAATAATGTTTTCTAATAAAAGCGGTAATGGTGGATTTCCGCGGGAAATTCGAGCATGCAGCCGTCCGTCTTTGCTTCATTACGTCATGTATGTTTACATAAAGAAGGAGTCCAAGCTAGTAGGCTGTATCGCATGTGAGGATGCCAGTGTAGGATCGTTTATAGCCTTTTCTCACAGCAGCTACAATAATTAAACTTATCATTTTGATGGCGGATTGTAATCCAGAAGTCCAAATGACAATCATCAGTGACAACTAGAGATTCACCCGTAATCAAAAGTAAAAGACTTCGGACTGCGGAGTCAGTCGCCACTGTGCCACACCACTAGTATTAAAAAAAAATAAAAAAAAAATAGCTTGTTGCTTGTATCCTCAAAAGCAAAGCTATTTTTACAACAGCTGGGCTTGCTACTGAAAAATCAGTCAAACCTACAGTCAAACCTGTTAGAAAATGCGGTCAATCCCCAACACTGGCTGTGTGAATGTAGCCGTATGGAGTGTTTGGGCAGATTTAGAGTGACTGGTCTGACATCCTTAATGCCTGTAAATCACTCCGTAAAAATATGGATTACAGGCTTTGAGACTGTGCTCGCTGGTGTTTATGAACTCTATGAATGATATGATACACACACACACAGGCTCTCACATAAAACCCTCAGGTGGGCACACTGTTGCTGTGTGTGTGTAAAATAAGCAGGCCATGTGACAGCAATGGCTGTGTGTCCTGAGTGTTCCGCTTTGTGACTGTGCTCTCGTGCTGCGTTAAGCCTCTCCGTGGTGATAATGGGAGACGGGGAGCGGAGTGAGGGGACAAATTCAGAATGAGAGGAAGTGATGAAGCATTCTGTCGGCCCCCTGTCGGCCCACAATCCTGCACGGCCTCTGATGGCTGTATTTATTGCCGGCCCACTTCCACCGCCTCCCTGATAACACGCATTGACAAACTCGCTCTCCCACACTTGCTCACCACACACACAAAAAGAGACAGAAGACACCTCAATGGCAGCTGTGGGATGACACATATGCCCCCCTCCTTCTTTCCTTGCTTCTCTCTTTCTGTTTCTCACCTCAAATCACCTTCTTTCAAGGTCTGAATACAGTGTGAGCTCCTCTTCCCTTTTGCAGATGCTTTTTTTGTTTCAATAAGATGTTTTAAGAACAAGAAGTTTTTTTTTATATGCTTATATTATATTCTTTTTATGTTCATTTTAATAATTAAGTGCATTTACTTGATAATGACCTACAACCAGTGAGGTCTATAAAACCTGAAGAAAGATCACATTTCATTGGCAGTTGATCGGCTGGCGCAATACTGTGTTTGAAAACTGTCATCATTAATGATTTTTTTTTTATACAGATTTTTTTTTTTTTTTAACCGTATTACTTGAGCTGTAAATGGCATGTAAAAAAATAAATAAAACATGTTTATTATTATTATTAGTAGTAGTAATAGTTATTACTGTTACATATTAATAGTAGGGCTGGGCTATATATATATATATATATATATATATATATATATATATATATATATATATATATATATATATATATATATATATATATATATAATATAAGCATATATCGCATGCGATTGTCATGCGCATTTCGTCAGTAAAGCCGGTTCCCTGATTACTGCTAAATCACCATCACCTGCTTTCAAATGGAGCGGCATTTAATAAACAGAGCCGTAGTTCACTGATAAGCTACGTAATATCGCGTTCATTATCGAAGGCGATTCATCTGCGATAATGAACGCGATATTGCGTAGCTTGTTATTAATTAGGGCTGATATCGCCCAGCCCTAATTAATAGCAATAATAGTAGTAATAATATAGTAATAACATAGTAATATTTTATTACATATTATTTTATTTGTTTGCATAGAATATAAAATACTACTAATAATAAAATTTTTTTTTTTTATTATTATTATTATTTACATAAATAATACAAATAATAATACAAATACATTATTAATATTACATTAATTTATTATTATTATTATTGGACATTTTAGGGAACTATTTACATTTTTGTGTGCAATACACATCAAACTGTAGCCAGTCCAAAGTGTTAAAATATTTCATTTCATTGATTTATTTAGCTGTCTATTCATTTGCTAATTTGTTTAGCACTCGGGGTTCAGAAAAAAATGTCACTTTTAGTTTCTCTCTCTCTCTCTCTCTACACTGATTAACTCCTCGTGGACATTTCGACAGAGCCACAACATATTTGATCAGTCTAATCTTAAGGCCTTAGCGATGTTAAATTGCAAAGATCTAGAGTTTTCGTTGAAGGGTGTGCCTGTGGAGGCCTGACAAAAAAACAAAAAACAAAAAAAAACATAAATATGGCTATATTGTATACATGTTATCACATAACTTAACAAGTGGTAAAAATACAGGGTGAATAAATACAGAGAGCAGTAATAAGACTGAAAAAAAAAAAAAAAATGAAAGAAGAGGGTTGAGTCTTTGTCCCTCATAATATGGCGCTGCCAGGTGGAAACACTTCTCTTTCTCTCCCAAAATATAACAGTTTGTCTATGTGGCTTGCTTGCTGGAATTCAGGTAAAATTTGAGCAATTTGGGTGAAATAAGTTTCTCTGATGTTGTTATATTTGCTGCAAAGTGTAAGGAAGTGCAGTTCATTCTCTACGACTCCGTCAGTGCAGTGTCTGAGCTCTCTGGTTCTCCAGCTCTGCTTGTGTCGACCCGTCTCTATACACAGGCTGTGCTCACTCAAACGACACTTCGTCAGGAGCTTTATCTGACGATAGTATTTCATTTTGATCAAGTAAGGTGCCAATTGAAAATCAAACTTTATTCTGTGAAAGTACTTCAATTTGTTTATTTGTGGTACTTTGATCTGCCAATCGTGGATGTATTCTTCCTGGCTTCTTTGTCCTATTTCTTTAATTTTTGAGAGTTTTAATTGAATTTAGTTCATGCGTTTCCACTAAATAGTGCAAGGGGTCATTCTCTGGGTGTCCTGCCCTGTATGTAAGAGCGCAGTGATGGTGAGTGAGTCTGACAGATGGAACCAGAACTTTGCTGATCTCCTCTGGATTTCAGATAGGAGAGGGAATCTGCCCAGTTCTGCCCTGCAACCCAAACTAGGGGCATTTCTGTGAAGACCCAGGATGTTTTTGCAGAACTTGAGGTGGAAAATTTCAACAGGGTTTTTGTCCCAGGATTCATAATTTAATTTAAATTTGGGGCCCTAGATTTCACAGCCATACAAAAAAATGGGTTTGATGATGCTATCAAATCACGTGCCTTATTGGTCAGATCTTTTATTGCCATCTCAAATTGTCCAGAAGCTGAGATTGTGAGACTCAAATAATTATAATATGTGACATGATTAAGAAGTGTTCCCCTGATTGTAAAATTATATTTTTTGTAAGGCAAGTTTTTTTTTCTGTAAGATCATGGTTTTGGATTTTTCCATGTTAATTGGTAAGGCCCAATCACTGCTGTAGGCTACTGTTCTAGAGGCTTTCATACAGTCCCTCTTCATTAGGTGACAGCAGCAGAAGGTCGTCGGTGTACAGGAGGCATTTTATCTCTCTGCCCTCAAGGGTCAGTCCAGGACAATAGGACTTCTCAAGTGCTGATGCCAACTCAATATATTAAAGAGAGTCGGGCTGAGGCTGCAGCCTTGACGGACTCCTTTATTTTGACTGAAATAACTAGTCTGTCTTCCGTTGATCTTGACACAGCACTTGTTCCCATTGTATATGTTCTTTATGATATGTTCTTCCTCCTATTCCACTTTGGATAAGTTTTAGAAAAAGTCCATTATGCCATAAAGACTCGATTTTTTTTTTTAAATCAATGAAGCAGACAAATATTTTTCCTTGTTTTGTTTGATGAACATATTTTTGTATTAACGTGTGAAGTGTGTAAATGTGATTTGATGTTCTCTGATTGGGCATAAATCCAATTTGACAGTTCTTTAAAATGTTGTGTTCTTGAATGAATTGAACTAATCTGTCATTAAAAATGAAACAGAATAGTTTTCCGAGGTTATTGCTCACTGTGATGCCTCTGTAATTATTTGGGTCGCTCTCTCGCTCTCTCTCGCCTTTGCTGTCTCTCTCAGTTTCTGTCTTTGGAATTTGTACACACGTTTCTTGGAATTTTCAGAGCTCATTTTTGCAGTAAAGGGTCTTAATTACCATATTACATATGGGTGATGTTTGATCCATATTTGACCTCAAATTTATCTTTTGTTCAAAAAACAATTCATAAAATTTGAGGGTCACTTGTACAGCATTTACAGCGCTTTAAGTTATTTTTCTCTTTTGCTTTTATTGGCCTCCTCTAAGCTGGCATGCTATTTATTATTATCATTAAATGCATATTCTAAGTTATATTAAATGTATTACACATTGTGCAGGTTTTGACTGTTGAAATAAAATTATTTCACAAGATTAAATCCTTTTGCTAAATGTAAATATATATATATACAAAATATTTATCATATATATTTACATATGATATCCATATGTAACTTGTTATCTGTGTAATGACTCCATTGCAAGGTTTCATTACTAATAGTGTAACCATATATTTTTTAAATCCTGAAACACTGTGTTCAAGTACGTTTTATAAAGACAGTTATGTCCTTCTGCCCCTTCCTGTCCAGTCACATGATTAGGAGAGAAACAGACAGCTGTCTAATTGTGAGTGACAAACTGATCAACCTGAGTTAATCAGCCGCTGTGTTTCATATATGAGTGAACTGTCAGTCAAAGCTCCACCCGGTCTATCCAGTCATGATGGAAGTCTTTGTGACAGTCTTTGTGACATTAGACCAAAGGCTGGAACAGAACTAAGCTCTTGTTTAGTTACCATCAGAGAAATTGTACATTTAACAACTTATTTTACCATCTGTTTTGGCCAATTTGATCACAAGCTGATCTCTAAGCTACAGTAATTACAGGTTTTGTGATTCACAAGCGTTGTTAGTCAAAAACGTGTTATTTGGTGTGACATAGGAATATCATGTCTCCAAGTTGAATTAAAGGGATAGTTCACCCAAAAATGAAACTTCTGTCATCATTTACTTAGCCTCAAGTTGTTCCAAACCTTACAAAATAACACAAAACTATCCCTATGCATATTTTGAAGTATATGGGTAACCAAACAGTTGATGGAATACTATGGTGGTCAATGTGGCCCATCAACTGTTTGGTTACCGACATTCTTCAAAATATCATCATTTGTGTTCAGCAGAAGAAAAAAAAAATATATATACAGGTTTGGGTGAACTATCCCTTTAAATGATAAATAACCAAAAACAGCTGCATTAAAATTCGACTTCATTTTTGTGAACTGTTCAAGCAAGGACAGAAGAGTATTTTTTTAATTGAAAAATGTAGTCAAATATAGTCAAAACAAAAATAGTCAAAGTAAATATCTCCCAGAATCTGAGTGAGCATGAGCAAATCATTGTCTGGGCTCGAAATCAAGAAGCACAGAAATGTTTTATTGCTGCCAAAAGTAATTAATCTCCCCGCTCTATGGAAATTAATCGGATTATTTGGCCACGTGGCCCGGCAAATTTCATCTTCCATCTCATTCCTCCCGCAGGCTTGGCCACCTCGCCCACCTTCACTCTCTGCTTCAGAAACAACACAATCTTTTCAGCTGAGACATCTGTCATTATCTCCACAGGTCCTCACACTTTCTTCTGCACTTTTATAGTTTTGCATGCAAATCTGGCCTGGATCTACAGAAATGCCTTGTAATAAATGTTTAATCATGTTTAAAACTTGGTAAAGTTGTTTTTTGTTTTTTGTTTTTTTTGCTTAAAAGGCTAGAAGGCGACAAGTGACTGTTAAAAAAAAAAGTATATGTCATTGAATCATTCATTCAAACAATTTGTTCAAAAACACTGATTCATCCAGTAATGACAGTATTTATTAATGAATCATTGAATTCATTCAAAGTTCAAACCCATTTTTTTTTTAATTCAAATTCATTCAAATTAATGAAATATTTTTTCCAGCAATTAATATTTTGTCAGAACCTCTAGTAAATTAACATGTTGTTTTGCACTGTAAAAAAATAAAGTTGAGAAAACTTAAAAGTTTAAGGCAACCAGCTTCAGGAGATTTTTGAGTTTTCTCAACTTGTTGTTGTTGTATAACAAGTTCAATTTACAACAAGTTGAGAAAACTCAAAAATCTCCTCAAGCTGGCTGGTTCTGAACTTTTGATTTTTTTACAGTGTGTGTAGTTATCTATTCAGAATCGTGGGAAAATCACAACCTCTATTTGAAACCAAAAAAGTATGATTCTGATTTTATCCAGAATCATGCAGCTCTAATATCTCGGCTTCTCTTTTCAGTATAATGAAAGTGAATAAGTATTAGGGCTGCCGAAATGTCAAAAAAGCACATTAAAATGATTATACTGTAAGTGGTCTATATGACTCATGTGCTCCAAGTTCTGAAGCTGAATTTAATGAGAAAAGACTAAAATTGAAGTCATTATTACATGAAAATTTAGAATATAGCACACAAATCATCTTGACTACTATGACATTATTATTATTATTATTAATAACAATAACATTATTGTTGTTGTTATTATTATTAACAAGCAAATTATTACTATTATTGTTATAATTATTTGACATTTTAGCAAACTATTTACAATTTTTGTATGCAGTACATGAAAAACTGTGTCCAGTCCATGGGTATGCTGTCTTTTAAAACATATAATTTAATTGCTTTATTTGGCTATCTATTTATTTGTTTAACTATCACCTAACACCTTTAGTTTATCTTTCTATGTCATGTGGGTGAATAATGACGGAATTGTCCCTTTAATTCCACCTCTTGTTGCAAGAACTGTAGAATCTGAAGTGTCATTTCTGTTTTCATCAAGCATGATTCAGATGATGACATTTGATGCTGAATATGTGACATGAAGGTACTGTAAGTGGTTCCATTATGCGTATTGTTATATCACTGTACAAGCTGTGCTTAGGGTGAGGGGGTCAAAAGACACTTTTCCGATGCATTCTTTACCCTTTTTTTACCATGTTACACACCCCTCACAAAGTTATTACTGCTGTGAACGGCCAATACATATGACTGAGCCATTCGCGAGGACTGATTCATCCCATGAGTAGTGTAACTGTGTCACAAGGGGTTTAATTCATGCTCACACTTACACACACATGAAGTACATGACACTGTGGGGTGAAATCGTGCCACAGATGCCCCATATCAGTTCACACCTTCAGCACTTTGCTAATGAGTGTAACTAACACACTCCCAGTGCACTGATGAAGTAGCACATGCGCCTCTGTTAATTGCACACCAGGCACCATGAGTTTGATGGGTAATGCTAGTTTAGATGGGTCATGACTAACTTAGTTCAAGTAGAACTGTCAGACATGTGGGTTTCATTTTATTGCATGTTTTTGACCTGAATGGCGTAAATTTTGTGAATAAATCTATTATTATTATTATTATTATTATTATTAGCATCAAACTGTGGCCAGACCATGGGTGTGCTGCCAAAAAGGGTTAAAATATTTTGCTTAATTGACTTGTTTATGATTTAATAGCTTTTTTTTCTCTTTCTATAATAGTGGTTATATCTATATGCATTCTTGTTTTTTGTTTGTCTGTGCAGATTACTCCAATTTGGCTGCTCAAGAAATTATCGGAGGACCCAGAATGTCGTACGGATCCATTGACGCAGGCTCTTTTGGAAGCAGAAATCCATTTGGTGGGCCCACAAGGCAGGGATACCAGCCAGTAGGTAAAGACAAGTTTTTTTCATGCCCACAGCCAGGGGTTCTCTCTATTTATCACCAGGCATTGTTGGAAAAAAAATATTATAAATCATATGACAGAGAAAGATTTTGGTCCCTCCTCATTTACTAAAGCGTGGCATTATGCATTTATTCCTTCTCCATAAATCATCATGGGATTAATAAGCCATATGGCTAATTTAGTGAAGTTCTGCCTCATCGGAGCTCTGATGTGTTTAGTAACAAGTAATATGCATCTTGTATTAAGCATTGTCTTTGATAGTTATAATACAATGTCATGGTAACAGAAGAGCTCGTTAGATCTTTCAAAATATTAGAGTATTTCGCCGGCGCTGTTAAATCAACAAAAAATAGCTGCAGGTGAAAATATTACATTCAAAAAAGAAATATGGAAATGAAATATGGAGAACATTTCTGTTGTGGGCAGAGTAAAACCTCAAGCCTTAAAGGATTATTTCACTTCAAAATTAAAATTTCCTGATAATTCCCTCCCCCCATGTCATCCAAGATGTTTATGACTTTCTTTCTTCAGTCAAAAAGAAATTAAGGTTTTTGAGGAAAACATTCCAGGATTTTTCTCCATATAGTGGACTTCACCAGGTTGAGGGTCCAAATTGCAGCTTCAAATGGCTCTACACAATCCCAGCCGAGGTATAAGGGTCTTATCTAGTGGTCATTTTCTAAAAAAAGATTTTTTTTTTTTTTACTTTTTAACCAAAAATGCTTGTCTTGCACTGCTCTGTGATGTGCCATGCATGACGTAATCATGTTGGAAAGGTCACACGTGACAAAGGTGGAAGTACCGATCCAGTGTCTACAAAGCGAATGTGCAAAGACTAAGTCAAATGGCCTTTACAAAAAAAGGTAAAACAAAGATGTCAGCCGATTTTGAAGTTGGAGGAGAAAATGAGATGGAGTTTTTTGCCCTACCGTGGTACTAACGCCTATGCCGCGTGACCATTCCAATGTGATTACGTAATGCGTGGCGCATCGCAGAGCAGTGCAAGACGTGCATATAGTATGTGGTTAAAAAGTGTGTGTGTGTGTGTGTGTGTGTGTGTGTGTGTGTGTGTGTGTGTATATATATATATATATATATATATATATATATATATATATATTAGGGGTGGGACGGTTCATTTTAAAAATTCTCCACCCACGGTTTGGCACGCGCTTGGTTCATCCCAAATCTGATAACGCATCAATAATATGGTTTGTTGAAAACAATGTACAAAACAAACAGACAAATTCGGCTAATGTATGTTTCAGTCGAAGGATATGCATTTTAGTTTCCCAATATGTTGCAACAGCGATGATTAAGGGTGCTTTCACATTAGCACTTCTGGTGCGCACCCGGGTTCGATTGACGTCAGAGTTCGGTACGTTTGGATGATGTGAACACTATCTTCTGAACTCGGGTGCGCACCCGCGAACCGTACCCGAGTCCGCGTAAAAAGGGTGGTCTGGGGTGCGGTTCAAGTGAACTCCGGTACGGTTCGCTTCTGATATGAATGCAAACGTACCAAATTGCGGAAGTGAACCGCTATTAATGCCGTATTATTTGATAAAAATGTGTGTTTGTGTGTGTTTCACTCACTTTCCCGACGAGTGTGACTGACGTGCTGCAAACAGAAAGCTGTAGCGTAGCTTTTCTCATTTCTGCTCGCCTTCAGCATTCTACATTCGCGGCAGATAGACGCAAGAGCCGTTATGAACAAAACCAACGGTTCAAAAATATAAAAGTGAGGAGAGCAACGTTATGCATTTTGCCGCCTTCTCATGCGCCATCGTTATTAAGCAACGTAGTAAACAGTTGCTGGTTTGATGACGCAAACGAACCGTGGGTCGGACCCAAATAATATAATGTGAACACAGTCCAGTGGCGGCAGGGGGAGGAGGGAGCAATCGAACTCGGGTTCGGTCCAGGCAATCGAACCAAGTGTGAAAGCACCCTAAAAGAACATGGACAAAACAGTCACTCTTTGTAAACAAATGTTCAATGACGTGCCGAAAACTTTTTTATAAGTCATTTACGCCATCATCACCCGGGTGTTGGAGCGCGAGCGCAGGTGAGACCTGAACATTTCACCTTGTCAATTTAAACATTCCTCCGTAAGACGCAAAAGAGTATTCGCGCGCGCTTTGAGGAGATTTGTGCGTACTCATCCAAAGTGCGTACACGGAGAGCCGCGTCACAGTGCGCAAGTGCTCTCGCTCTCTTTAAAGTCTTGCACCTAAATGGACAAATTCACACAAAAATTATGTCAACATGCGAGTTAGATCTTAACAAACATAGTAGGCTAGGTTATGTCTTAGGAGAAAAACGAGACAGACAACGCATGTGTATCAGTGTCAGTGTACTGGATATTTGAATTATGTCTTAAAGGGGCATCAGTCTAATATTCCTGTTCTGTGTTTTAATGTTAATCGAACGACAAAGCACGAAGAAATCACTCTTGACTGAATAGCATTTGCAACTTCAATAATGTTTCGTCTTTATCTATTCAAAGAAGTGTATATGCAGTTATTTTATATTTGATTACTTTTATTCAATTTCTGTACCTGAGAGCTATTACATACCTGAAAAACCTGTAAAGCATTGTTTATTTTATTTGTATCTTTGCTCTATATATATATGTGTATATGTGTGTGTGTGTGTGTGTGTGTGTGTGTGTGTGTGTGTGTGTATGTGTATATATATATATATCAGGAAATATTAATTCTGAAGTGAACTTTAATGTGTTAGGGAATGCCTGATTTTTAATATATAAAAAAGATCTTAACTGACTTACAAATGGTTTCTAGACAGTGATTAATATCGGAGCAGCATAACCAAGTACATATTTGGTGACTTTATTTTTAGGTCACTCTGTAGTCATATAATCTTTCTTTTATTGACACAGTTTAGCCATAGGCATAAAACTAAACATAACAAGCAAGAAAGGAAAACTAAATATTATCTAAAAATGTGTTGTTTGCTTTTAGTCACACTTTCCTTGACTACTGTGATTAGCTAGCAAGCTGAATCATTTACTCACTCACATCATTCCGAATATTAAAGATTAATTTCCACAATGACTAAATGTAAATGTAAAAGTGTGCTTCCTTAACTAAGATAGATAGATAGATAGATAGATAGATAGATAGATAGATAGATAGATAGATAGATAGATAGATAGATAGAATGTAATCTAAGAAAACACAACCAATGTAGCTACTTAAAAAAAGCAAAAACTGTGGCACACTTTGCCTTCCTGCGGTTGTTGTGTAATACAGATAATGCCATGCATGACGGCCCGTGTCATAAGTGTGAATGTAAGCGACATATTCAGTTCACATGAATTCATTTGCAATATGTTTTACAAGAATGTGCTGGTAAGAAAGTGAGCAGCTGAAATGTCAGTCTAACAGCATGTGCCTTTTGTTGGCTGTGTTTTTGTTAGAAGAGTTTATGTTTTTATCAGAGGCATGCAGGAGAAAGAGGTGTGACAAATGCAAGAGAACACCTTAAAAAAGGAAAACGACGTCTTCTTCTCATGGAACCTCTCACAATCAAAACATGCTAAAGCAAATAGTTTCCTCTTTCACGCAGCATGACCTGAGTAAATCACACATTCTGAGATCTCTCTCTCTCTGAGCATTCGGCTTTTGCCAGTCCCACAGGACAACAGCGAGAGAGCGAGGCAGCTTGAGTTATACGAGACAAGGCTTTGATCACAGGCAGACCTGCGTTCAGGAGCCTGTCAGCTTTTTGTGTTTGGGCGCTCCGGCATCAGGCTGGCTGAAGAGGGGCTCAGGCGATGATCAAAGCCAGGGTTAAGTCTCTAATGGAGTTGTCAGTCGAGCTAATCTTTCCCCACCTCTCCCCTGCCAAACCTTTTAACTCCCCTCCAGCGGCATATGCATTTCTCTGCCATTCTCTCTCTCTCTTCCTCACTTTCTCTCCGTTTACCGCTGTTGTTCTCCTTCCTCCTCCCGTCCATCTTCACACTCTTCCAGCTAAGCATCACCAACGCTCTCTCCTGCTTTTCTTTCTTCATCTGGTGCTTGTTTGCAAGATCCTTCTGTTTTTTTTCCTTTCCTCTTTCCTTCCCTGTTTCCTTGCTGGCATGTTTGTTTGTTTATTTCTTGTGTTCTGCCATCACTTCATCATACATTCCTTCCTTCCTTCCTTCCTTCCTTATTTTTAGTGTTGTCAAATGTACTGGAACTTTTAAAAATGTACTGAAATTTTAAAAATGTGACTTTTTGAGCGCTGTTGAGCAGACGCTCTGATTGGCCATTGTGTTCACGTGCTCATCAGATATGACTGTGATTGGCTAAAATGATCAATGCATGGGAGCGTTTGAAAGTAAATGGAAGTGTTTGAATTTGAAAATGTTTTGAAAGCGGGAGCTAAAAAGCATCATTGATGTCTATTTACAACATGTTTTTGAAGCATTGATCATTGTAGCCAATTACAGACTGATGAGCATGTGAACACAATGGCCAATCAGAGGTGTTTAAGAATCCGCTCAACAGCACTCAAAGCATCACATTTTTCAAGTTTCAGTACCGACTTGGTATCGAAGTCGATACTTTTGACACTCCATCCATCCATCCATCCATCCATCCATCCATCCATCCATCCATCCATCCATCCATCCATCCATCCATCCATCCTTTTCTTGTTTGTTTGCTTCCTTTTTTGGTTTCTAGCTTCTTCCTTCCTTCCTCCTTTCATTCTGCACCCCCCCACACTTCTTTCCTTGCTTGTTCCCTTTCTTCTTTCTGTTTTTCTGCTATCACTTAAAGGATTAGTTCACTTTCAAATTAGTTTCCTGATAATTTACTCACCCCCATGTCATCCAAGATGTCCATGTCCTTCTTTTTTTCAGCTGAAAAGAAAAAGTTTTTGATAAAAACATTCCGTGATTTTTCTCCATATAGTGGACTTCAGTGGCCTCCAAACGGTTGAAGGTCAAAATTACAGTTTCTTTGCAGCTTCAAAGCGTTCTACATGATCCCAGACAAGAAATAAGGGTCTTATCTAGAGAAACCATCGCTCATTTTCTAAATCTTTTATTTTTTATTTTATACATTTTAACCATAAATGCTCATCTTGAACTAGCTCTCCTTTTCTTCTTCTTCTTCTTCTTCTTCTTCTTCTTCTTCTTCTCCTTCTTCTTCTTCTTCTTCTCCTCCTTCTCCTTCTCTATTTGAATTCTGGCAGTGTAGACACTGCTAAGTGTATTGTCATATACATTATACTAATGCAAGTATATAACAATTAGTTCAAACTTTGACCTGTGGAGGGCAGTAATACACTTAGCAGTGTCTACACTGCTGCAATTCTAATAGAGAAGAAGAAGAGAGCTAGTTCAAGATGAGCATTTATGGTTGAAATGTATATAATTTTTACATTTTTTTGGGAAAATGAGCGATGGTTTCTCTAGAATCATAAGACCCTTATTCCTTGTCTGGTATCGTTTAAAGCCCTTTGAAGCTGCACTGAAACCTTCAACCGTTTGGAGGCCATTGAAGTCCCCTATATGGAGAAAAATCCTGGAATGTTTTCATCAAAAACCTTAATTTCTTTTCGACTGAAGAGAGAAGGACATGGACATCTTGGATGACATGGGGGTGAGTAAATTCAGGAAATTTTAATTTGAAAGAATCCTTTAATCAATCCTTCTTTCCTGCTTATAATCTTCCTTTTCTTGTTTCTGTCTTTCATTGATTTCTTGCTTCTTTTACCATCACTTCCTCCCTCTCACACATTCCTTCCTTCATTCTATCCTTCCTTCCTTCCTTCCTTCCTTCCTTCCTTCCTTCTACTGTTGTCAAATGTACTTTTAAAAATGTACTGAAATTTTAAAAATGTGACTCTTTGAGCACTGTTGAGCAGATTCGTAAGCGTCTCTGATTGGCCGTTGTGTTTCATGCTTGTTTACTTCTCTTATTGTTTTGTAGCTTCTTCTTCCTTTTATGCATCACTCCCTCCCATATTTTCCTTCCTTCCTTGCGTAATTTCTTCCTTTCCTATGCTTTTTTTTGCATCTTTCTACCTCACTCTGTCTTTCTGCCTTCCCTCCATTTCTTTCCTTCTTTTTTGTTTGCATTCCTTTATTTCCACAATCAATTCTTCCTTCCTTTAAAACTTCCATTTCTTTGGCTCATTCCTTCCTTCCTTCCTTTTCTTGTTTGTTTGCTTCCTTCCTTTTTTGGTTTCTAGTTCCTCCCTCCCTTCCTTCCTTCCTTCCTTCCTTCCTTCCTTCCTTCCTTCCTTCCTTCCTTCCTTCCTTCTTTCCTTCCTTCCTTCCTTCCTTCCTTCCTTCCTTTTCTTGTTTGTTTGCTTCCTTCCTTTTTTGGTTTCTAGTTCCTTCCTTCCTTCCTTCCTTCCTTCCTTCCTTCCTTCCTTCCTTCCTTCCTTCCTTCCTTCCTTCCTTCCTTCCTTTTCTTGTTTGTTTGCTTCCTTCCTTTTTTGGTTTCTAGTTCCTTCCTTCCTTCCTTTTCTTGTTTGTTTGCTTCCTTCCTTTTTTGGTTTCTAGTTCCTTCCTTCCTTCCTTCCTTCCTTCCTTCCTTCCTTTTCTTGTTTGTTTGCTTCCTTCCTTTTTTGGTTTCTAGTTCCTTCCTTCCTTCCTTTTCTTGTTTGTTTGCTTCCTTCCTTTTTTGGTTTCTAGTTCCTTCCTTCCTTCCTTCCTTCCTTCCTTCCTTCCTTCCTTCCTTCCTTCCTTCCTTCCTTCCTTCCTTCCTTCCTTCCTTCCTTCCTTCCTTCCTTCCTTCCTTCCTTCTTTCATTCTGCCACCCCCCTTCTTTCATTGCTTGTTCCTTTTCTTCTTTCTGTTTTTCTGCTATCACTTAACCCTTCCTTCCTTCCTTCCTTCCTTCCTTTTCTTGTTTGTTTGCTTCCTTCCTTCCTTTCTTTCTTTCTTTCTTTCTTTCTTTCTTTCTTTCTTTCTTTCTTTCTTTCTTTCTTTCTTTCTTTCTTTCTTTCTTTCTTTCTTTCTTTCTTTCTTTCTTTCTTTCTTTCTTTCTTTCTTTCTTTCTTTCTTTCTTTCTTTCTTCACTTATTACTGCCTGCAAGTACCGTCACAGCACAGTCAGGTCATATCTGGCCCCGTCATGGGTCCTCACCTTGTGGTTTCTCAGTAATGGTTAACTGCACTGTTGTCTCACTCCCCTCTCTCAGCACACACAAAAAAAGGCTCTTGTCATGAGACGACCATCTGAGCAGAGCCCAGCGCATGAGGTTAGTCAGTGTCTGGATGAGGCTTCAACCTCTGCTGTGTTCATTAGGGAGGTTTGCAGGGTGGGTCTGTCTGTGTGGAGAGACTAATGAATGGACACTGAAACACCAGCAGGTACCACACAGCCGTCATGAGCAGCCAAACCTGGGGCGTGCTCCACGTCCACGCTGGAACGATCCAAACAGAAGGAATAAATGAGCTCAGGTGTCATGCCTCATTCAGAGAGAGAAAGTGGAACAAACAGTGTGAAACTACACACACACATACAGCTACAAAACATGCCTGATTGTCTCTGCTGAATGTGTGTTTGTAAGCCGTCCCTCCCTGTTTCAGCAATCTTTGCCATTGTGAGTCCGAGTTTTACATATAAGTCCAATTACTGCACTTTTGTCTGATTTTGTGAATTGCAGCCCTCTCAGACTTCTACGAGTGCAATTTTGTGTAAACCAGTATTATTGTCTGTAACCATATTGCATGTTAGTGAGACAAAATGTGAAAGACAAATTGACTAAGGAATAAAGGTCCTTTCGCTCACAGAAGTAATCAAGCATTCCATGATTACCTAGAAAGGCCACGTCGTGCGTCAATGTCTTGATTGCATTCTAATTGGTGGGCTTAGGGAGGTGGGGGTCTTTTAGTACGTTTCAGTATGGATTGTGAGATTACATCAGTGTAATGAGAGCAAATTTCATAACGTTTAGCGACAAGTTAAGTGCTGAGAGAGACTGGAAATGTCAAACATTATGTGTTAAATACCCATTAACATACTTGAATTTCATGATTTTTGCTTTCATTTGTTAAATGAACAGAATGTCCTAACCATTGTCCTTGGGTTGGTGTCCAAGCTGAATAACGCAAACTTTAGTGGGTACAATATGGGTTTCATCTGCACCAAAAATGTCTAAAATACCTGGAAAGAGCATTCCCATTTATTTTAATGGTAGTTTTATTGTACATAGTGCACAGATACTTGATTAGCAGTCAATATATGGTGCATAATAGTGTAGTTAAGGCATTGATTTAAACCCATTTTGGTAACACTTTAGAATAACTCACGCTATGAAGCATTAGTTAAGCATTAGTAAATAGTCAATTCATCATTTATAAAACATTAATAGACATTAGTAAGCCATTTATAAATACAGCTATAAATGCTTTATTCTTGATTTATAAGCGTATCTATAATGAGTTTAATAATTGTATTTTCATACTTTATTAATGATCAATTTATCATTTCTAAATTATGTATTACATTATTCACAAACCCGTTATTTAGGAGTTGTCAGTGGTTCATAAGATCATTTAGGAAGTGTAAGCAAGTGATTAATAAAATATTTAAATGTACATTTATGCATCTTATTATTTAGACATATAGTATTAGTTACTTAGTGTGTTAATAAATGCTTTACTAACATATTCCTAGTGTCAAAACAACCTCGGGGGTACTAACTTTAAAACATTAGAGAACAGCAGTAAAGAAGATCGCTGAACCTTTCAATCTCGTTTATAAAAGCTTTACAAAGCATAAACAGTCCTCACTTTAGATGAGCTCACAAAAATAGTTAACTGACCACTTCTAAATGTTTTATAATTACCTGAATTAATCATGAATTGCAGTAGGAATATGAAAGTATGAAAATACAATTATTAAACACATTATAGATATGCTTATAATTCAAGAATAAAGCAATTATAGCTGTATTTATAAACTACTTACTAATGTCTATTAATGCTTTATAAGTGATGAATTAACTATTAACTAATGCTTAACTAATGCTTAATAGTGTGCAGTTATTATAAAGTGTTACCCACATTGGAATATCTTATCTGCATCCCTTTCTCTTGGAGAGGGTTGATTTTAAATTAATGAAGTATTCATGCGTGTTCTATGTGAGGATACAGCTCCTGAACTCAATAACCTCCTTTGTGTGCTGTTGTGATTGAAACTTCTTAGTACTTGGAGTTATCTCATGAAGAACCAAGCTTTACATTTGGGTCTTGCTTTTCTGAAAGAACCACAAAGTTCTTTTCACAGATTAGATGAGTCGCTTGTCCAAAAATCCTCAGAGCTAAGGGTTCTATATGTGTAGGGTATATAAGTGTTTGTGTATTTGCAGAAGAAAACTCAAAGGAGGGTGGAAAGCACTGCCAGAACCTCCCAATGCATTAACTGGAGCTGCACATGCTGTGCACGCAACCTAAAACACACAGTGACTTCTGGTGTTGACGACTGTATAAATAAACATGCCTGCAATAAGCAATGCACTTGAGGCTGGGTTTCTAAGTATTTTTTGAAAGGTAATCAACTAAACTGAGCATATTTAGCAGTACTAAAACATTCTGTGATGCGCTTGGAGCCTTTTTACACTGGAAATTTGTTTTTCTTAATCAGTATTTTTGTCTTGTTCTCTATCCTTTAAACACAATTATTATTATTTATTTTTTTTCCAGAAAATATACAGTATATTGATTTCTTTTCCTGTTCCATTGGCAAAGTGTTCTTGTTTAGAATGATTTAGTCTTAAAACAATATAAAAACACAAACAAACAAAAAAATGTGCTAAAATAAACATAACTCAAAATACACTACCATTCAAATGTTTGGAGTCAGTAAGTTTTTTTTGTTTTGTTTGTTTGTTTGGTTTTTTGAAAGAAAATACTTTTATTCAACAAAGACACATTCAATTGATCAAGATTGACAGTAAAAAATTCTACATTGTTAAAGAATATTTCTATTTCAAATAAATAAATGCTGTTCTTTTGAACTTCCTATTCATCAAAGTATCCTGAAAAAATTGTGATCAAGGTTTCTACAAAAATATTTAGCAGCACAACTGTTTTCAGTTTTGATAATAATCTGGAATGTTTCTTAAGCAGCAAATCAGCATATTAGAATGATTTCTGAAGGATCATGTGACACTAAAGACTGGAGTAATGATGCTGAAAATTCAGCTCTGCCACCACAGGAATAAATTACATTTTAAAATAAGTTAAAATAAAAAATTGTTTATTTAAATTATAATATCTCACAATATTATAATAAAAAAGGTAATGCTCTAAGAATGCTAATGATCAAATTTACAGTATAACAGTCATTATGCAGAAGTTATATCGCTTAATACATTAATGTAATGGCACCATGGCGTCATGTGCAAATATTTGTGTGTAACATCTTGAACCAGGAAAAAACCTCAATGCTTAAATGGTTAGTTCACCCAAAAATGAAAATTCTGTCATTAATTACCCTCATGGCATTCCACACCCGTAAGACCTTCATTCATCTTCAGAACACAAATTAAGATATTTTTGATAAAATCCGATGACTCAGTGAGGCCTGCATTGACAGCAAGATAATTAACACTTTCAAATGCCCAGAAAGGTACTAAAGATATATTTTAGTGATCGACCGATGTATCTGTTTACCGATATTTTTCCCGATATTTAAGCATTTTTCCATAATCGGGTATTGGTTTTGTAATATCGGATTCGCCGATTTACGGCGCCATCTTGTGGCCGTTTTGAGATTTCCGCCATTGCAGCCCGGGCGTCTGAGCTCAGTCAACAACAACTCAGTGCACAGGTAAAGTATATGTTCTACTTGGTTTGCTTTAATTAATCAACTTTATTTAACATAACAGACATGCACAAATGAGATCTGAGACATAAATTCCTGATATAGTTAATTTATGCAGCTTGTTTCTAAACTATTGAGACGAACTCATTGAGTCACGTAGTGTAATTCGTCATGTCCTGCCCCAATAAAGACGTAACTTTACATGAATTAAATAATACAGACATGAATGAGTGCATGTTGAAAATAAAAGCGCTGAATTTAATTCTCTATCTGTTGTATTTGCTCACCATTAGTCTAGAAGAAAAAGTTCGTTCATATTGCAATGACGGATGATCAGGAGGCTTAAGCACGGCCACTGAATGAAACTTTTGACAAGATTATCTTGTTTAAACACCCTAGATTATATTATCATTTACTACATAACAATTATTTCGCTAATACACATAAATATAGCCTACCGCTTTGTGGAAATTAATTATTTATTATCTCCATGCGCGATCGCGGTTGATTAAGTTATAGTCAAACAGCACTTTGTCAGTTGGCATTTCATGATTTAACGTTAGATTAAATTTAGATCATAAAATGCCAATTGACAAGTGCTGTTTAACTTTATATAGTCTCGGAAAAAAAAGTTCGTTCATATTGCTCAGCACCTGAATGGGTTGATGAAGCCTCAAGCATGGCCACTGCATGAAATTTTTGACAAGATTATCTCGTTTAAACACCCTAGATTATATAATTTACTACATAACCATTATTTAGTTAATAAATATAAAGTTTTTTTTTTGTATGCAAGGAGGGAGTGATTGTTATAAATAAAAATGGTTTGTTCAGCTCATTTGTGTTGTAATAATTATCAAAAACAGTAAATAAATATCGGTTCTGCATATCGGTTATCGGGTACATAAACATGCAAATAATTGGTATCGGTATCGGTTATAAAAAATCAATATCGGTCGATCACTAATATATTTAAAACAGTTCATGTGACTACAGTGGTTTAACCTTAATGTTATGAATATGAAGCAACGAGAATACTTTTTGTATGCCAAGAACACAAAATAACTTTATTCAAAAATATCTAGTGATGGGCGATTTCAAAACACTGCTTCATGAAGCTTCGAAGCTTTACGAATCTTTTGTTTCGAATCAGTAGTTCGGAGCGTGTATCAAACTGCCAAAGTCACGCCCCCCAGTGGTGAACCACACCCCCCAGGGTGAGTAATTAATGACAGAATTTTCATTTTGGGGTGAACTAACCCTTTAGCATTTTTCAGCATTTTTTGACTAAAACTATCATGTCAGTGCTTCAACCGCTCATACATGCATTACTTTGCTTAGTGAGTCATTGCGCGACAGGCCTGAATCTTGCACCGCGGGGATAAGGACCCGTCTCACACTGTATCACACATATCTTCTGACAGCCATCTCTGGCCTGTAAACCCCTCTCTCCCTTGACTCATCTCAGCTTTTTTACCCTCTGTCACAGCTCTCAGGCAATACATGGGATTACTTTCTAGTGTTTGAGTTTGCGTTTTTCCGATAGGGTGTGTGAGAGAGAGCTACATACTGACCTCATGCATAATAAGGAGAAAGCTTTTGATTAAGTCATTTCCTGATTTGAGAGTATAATTGAACATCCTGCAGAATCTGCATTTGCAGCCTCGACGAACAATTCAGAAAGGGCAGAAGTTAATTTGTCCTGTGTCCCAGATATTTAAGATCAATTTTCTCACCCCGGACTAGAGAAAAGTGCTTTGCGCTTTTGTTTTTCAGCACTTTAATGTATTTTGTGTCTGTTTATTACGAGTGGTTCCTATTTTCACACCCTAAAAATGCACTTCCTGAGCTCTTGTACATTCCGTCTAACTTTGCTTGATATACTATGCATTTTTCCCTCTGATTTTGACTCAACTTCCACACTTTTCTATTATATTGTAATTCAAAAAAGTTGTAAAATGGACATTTGTTGTGCCAGCCTTGTAGAATAGGCACTGTTATTGTGTGTGTGTGTGTGTGTGTGTGTGTGTGTGTGTGCGCGCACGTTTTTGTGATACATCAGGACACAAATGTGTATAATGACATGGGTATGACATAGGTATTACAAAAAGAGGTGACTTATGAGGACATTACCCCATGTCCCCACTTTTCAAAAGGCTTATAAATCATACAGAATGAGTTTTTGTGAGAAAGTAAAAGTGTGCACAGTTTCCTGTGATGGTTAGGTTTAGGGGTAGGGGTAGTGTAGGGGGATAGAAAGATCTATCTGTCTCTAATTACATTCTTCAATTTGTCTTCAAAGCTGATTCATGAAGGATCACACAAGTATATGATTTAGTAAAAGTATTGAAACATCTAGATATTATAGATAAGTAGATTTCCA
The DNA here is from genome assembly GCF_018812025.1 of Megalobrama amblycephala. NCBI lineage: Eukaryota > Metazoa > Chordata > Actinopteri > Cypriniformes > Xenocyprididae > Megalobrama > Megalobrama amblycephala. The sequence goes on along the minus strand of NC_063056.1, from coordinate 21,122,311 downwards.
TTTCCAGAAGGATTTATCAGTAGCAAAAGTTTCATTCTGAACTTGCCTCAGGTTTTAGGATTTGATCAAATGTCGCATTAGAGCCACTTTGCCATTTCATAACTCTCTGTGTGTCTAGATTTCTGTTGAGTGTGCACTGTTACGCAAAATAATAATATTCCCATGACCTCATTAATGTTGGTAACATTTTGAATGCCGAACATTCTAACTACCGTACATTCAAGTTTCTCAAGCTTATAGTTTATAATAGTTTAAATTTTATCCACTTTAAGGTGTCCTTGTTATATTGTAACTACACATTTAAGTACTGAGTAATATTTTTTTTTTAACAGCATGTAGGTTTAGGGTTTGGTTTAGTTGCATGTAATTATGCATATTTTTTGTACTGTTATTACAGTAAGTACATGTAACATACAGTACAGTCCAAAAGTTTGGAACCACTAAGATTTTTAATGTTTTTAAAAGAGGTTTCGTCTGCTCACCAAGGCTACATTTATTTAATTAAAAATACAGTAAAAAACAGTAATATTGTGAAATATTATTACAATTTAAAATAACTGTTTTCTATTTGAATATATTTCACAAAGTAATTTATTCCTGTGATGGCAAAGCTGAATTTTCAGCATCATTACTCCAGTCTTCAGTGTCACATGATCCTTCAGAAATCATTCTAATATGCTGATCTGCTGCTCAAGAAACATATTTGTGTACAATATTTTTTTTTCAGGATTATTTGATGAATAGAAAGTTCAAAAGAACAGTGTTTATCTGAAATCTAATCTTTTGTAACATTATAAATGTCTTTACTGCCACTTTTGATTGATTTAATGCATCCTTGCTGAATAAAAGTATTCATTTCTTTAATTTCTTTTCAAAAAAATAAAAATAAAAATTCTTACTGACCCCAAACTTTTGAACGGTAGTGTATAATGCTACAGAAGCTTTGTATTTCAGATAAATGCTGTTCTTTTGAACTTTCTATTCATCAAGGAATCCTGAAAAAAAAAAAAAAAGTACACAACTGTTTTCAACATTGAAATAAATGTTTATTGAGCAGCAAATCAGCATATTAGAATGATTTCTGAAGGATCATGTGACACTGAAGACTGGAGTAACGATGCTGAAAATTCAGCTTTGCATCACAGGAATAAATTACTTTGTCAAATATATTTAAATAGTACACAGTTATTTTAAATTGTAATAATATTTCACAATATTACTGTTTTTTACTGTATTTTTAATTAAATAAATGTAGTCTTGGTGAGCAGACGAAACTTCTTTTAAAAACATTAAAAATCTTAGTGGTTCCAAACTTTTGGACTGTACTGTATGTAACAAGGACACTGTAAAATAAAGTGTTACCAAATCCAAAAATACAGAGGACACTTTAAAGGGGACCTATTATGCAAAATTCACTTTTATAAGGTGTTTGAACACAGATGTGTGTCCACAGTGTGTGTGAACAACCAGCCTATAATGGTAAAAATCCACCCACTCCTTTTTTTTTTTTTTTTTTTTTTTTATTATAATCCCCATAAATAATAAACAGTCTTTCCAAACACGCAGCTCCAGATTTCCCTCTACTCTTACGTAAGAGTTGGGAAGCCCCGCCCATGACTGGTGATGATCTGCCCTTTTAGCATAGATACCACCTTGAGTGAGCCTCAACAGTCCGCCATTTCTGTTTACTTGCTGTAACAGCTGGAAATATACGTCTGCGCCAAAAAAACATTACAAATGTACTGTTATTGGATGTACCAATGAACATAAGAGTCTCCATATAGACTCTCTGCATCTGAGTCACTGAGGATACTGTGGTTGAAATTCAATGGAAAAATGTGCCGAAGAAACAGTAAAGTATTTGCGCAAATCATTTTACGCCAGACTGCTTCACAAATGAGGATCAGTTTAACATGAAAAGATTAACATGACGGTATGCTAGTCGATTTGCTAATGGCATTTTTATGTGTGCCATTCCATAAATAGCATATCACAGCATTATCAATTGAATAATTAAATTATGTCCATAGAGTCTATTTCTGGTATGATATCAATACATTGCAGAAATGCGTGGAAAAAATAACATTTAGAACTGTTTTCCTATATTGCAGTGTTGAGATGTTCCAGCATTAGATGGAACCACTAGTATGTTATTTGACTGTGGCACAGACACAAAACAAATAACAAATAGACAAATAGCACCATGGGTGACAGGAAAAATGTCAGAGATTCCCAACACTATAATTGTGTGTGATGGGAGTTTAGCTGAATCTAGGTCTCATAAATGTTTAGAGGGAATCATGCTGGGTCTTCACACATACTTACAGGAAGTAGTGCCCTTGTGTTTCCCCCTCTTAGCCCACCCCATATGGAGGGATAGTGCTCAATGCAGAGTGGAATGAATATGGAACATCCATCTATCACCGTGATGGAGGAGAGAGTATGAGAGGTGTGCGCATAGCTGGAGGCCAGTGGAGATAACAGTAAGGGCACAAAAGGTTGTTTCCCTGAAAAATGATCCACTGAGAACAGCTTATCACCTTTGTAGTGCACACACACATAAACACAAGCACATCTGGCTGGAAGCAGTCAGATAGATAATGTCATATGCTTCTCGCTGTCATGTAAAATTCACACCTAAAATATTTTTATTTTTAATCTGCTCATGCTAAACTATTAGTCACATATGCCATGTCAAGAAGTCCCCATTTTGTTCTTACTCTTGAGTTGATTATTATCATAACTCATCATGTTTTAGCTATTTTTCAGTGCATATCTATTGATACTGCCTAGAGTTCAGCTCACAGTTAATGTCCTATACAGGGGCTTTGTTTTATTATGGTGGAAGCAATCTCACTAGACTGAATTGACATTTTATTTTGCATTTAATAAAAGTTTTCTGTAAACATACACATATTTGCCTGTCTTTGTTTTGTCGTCACAGTGCTGGTTTCAAAAGTAGATGTCTTATAACTGATGAAAATTTGGTGAAGGGTTTTACATTGAAACAAATTTCACTCAGAAATTGCTAGAAAATTTCACAAAAAAATGACAAAGAAATAGCAAGTAACACCTTGAATTAAACGTAACATTTTTAAGTAGAAAGACTGAAATAGAATTTCTTGTAAAACATAGTCCAATAATCTTTAATGGGATAAACAATAACCAAAACTTCAAAAAATATATTTTATATATTATAAATGTATATTTTTATATAGCTTATTTTATTTAAACATACAAAAAAAATGCTTATTATATGTTACTTATTATTTATATATATATATATATATATATATATATATATATATATATATATATATATATATATATATATATACAGTACAGTCCAGTCCAAAAGTTTGGAACCACTAAGATTTTTAATGTTTTTAAAAGAAGTTTCGTCTGCTCACCAAGGCTACATTTATTTAATTAAAAATACAGTAAAAACAGTAATATTGTGAAATATTATTACAATTTAAAATAACTGTTTTCTATTTGAATATATTTCACAAAGTAATTTATTCCTGTGATGGCAAAGCTGAATTTTCAGCATCATTACTCCAGTCTTCAGTGTCACATGATCCTTCAGAAATCATTCTAATATGCTGATCTGCTGCTCAAGAAACATTTAATGTGTACAATTGTACAAAATATTTGCGTACAAAATTTTTTTTTAGGATTATTTGATGAATAGAAAGCTCAAAAGAACAGTGTTTATCTGAAATCTAATCTTTTGTAACATTATAAATGTCTTTACTGCCACTTTTGATTGATTTAATGCATCCTTGCTGAATAAAAGTATTCATTTCTTTAATTTCTTTAAAAAAAAATAAAAATAAAAATGCTTACTGACCCCAAACTTTTGAACGGTAGTGTATAATGCTACAGAAGCTTTGTATTTCAGATAAATGCTGTTCTTTTGAACTTTCTATTCATCAAGGAATCCTGAAAAAAAAAAGTACACAACTGTTTTCAACATTGAAAATAATCATAAATGTTTATTGAGCAGCAAATCAGCATATTAGAATGATTTCTGAAGGATCATGTGACACTGAAGACTGGAGTAACGATGCTGAAAATTCAGCTTTTATATTTAAATAGTACACAGTTATTTTAAATTGTAATAATATTTCACAATATTACTGTTTTTTACTGTATTTTTAATTAAATGTAGCCTTGGTGAGCAGACGAAACTTCTTTTAAAAACATTAAAAATCTTAGTGGTTCCAAACTTTTGGACTGTACTGTGTATATATATATATATATAATATAATATATACAGTACAGTCCAAAAGTTTGAAACCACTAAGGAACCACCACATATATATATATATATATATATATATATATATATATATATATATATATATATATATATATATATATATATATATATATATATATATATATATATATGCTGACTATCTGTAGTGGAGAGTACTGTGAGTAGTTAAATTATTATTTTTTTTTTTTATTAATTTTAGTTGTAGTCATTATTTTCTATTCTAAGATTGCTTTTGAATCTCAGTTTGATGCCATGAAAATGTTGACATCCTGCTTTAAAAACAAATTAGTCACCTCAATTTTTGACTTGTTCTTTGTTCTTCTCAAAGTGTGTGTCACTTACTTGTATATATTTAAGAGAAAATCATTGAGGAGTTATTTTGGGTGCCACATGCATGCTTCAATGGACCATCAAGAATCATGGACAGGAATATTTCCTGCTCCTCCCTATTCCTCCTCCTCTCTTTACCTGCTTCCTCTGTACCAAGTCCAGACCCTCTCTTAGAGTAGAATATTCATCTGCAAAAGATTGTCTGTGATTTCCCCCTCTCAAGTGCGAGTGCATTAGAGCACAGATGAAGAGTTGTGAAAAACAGCACGTCAATTACAGTCATTTTGAGGGCAGAGGTAGACAAAAGCCGAGAGACGGCACATTTGTGTGTATGTGCGCAGGGCCTGTGGGTTGTACTTTGATACAGAGGTTGTGCAATTGATTTTAATTAAGAGCTCTTGATGATTACCTGTTCCTATCGGAGTGTGCATGATACATGTATTTGATAAAGAAAATGGCTGTGCCCACACTCCCATTTGGGTGGCTCACGACTCAGTCTGTTTAGGTCTAGCTGCTGCCCAGAAACCTGGTGTGTTTTTGATTCTGCTTTGTTTGGCTTCTCTTAGCAGAAATATGGTGGCCCTCATGAGTATAGGGGTAAGAAAAAACATCATCATGCACGAGGCATTTTGTAATAGTGATTTTTGCCACAGGTATGGGTTTAATTTAATGAAAAAAACATTACTTTTCTTAGGTTTTTTGGGGTTTTTTCTTAAAACCTACTTATAAAACGGTTAGTTCCTTTCCTTGATTCTGATTGGTCATTAGCTGTATTTTATTCACGATAAAACACGACTATGACCGCTTCACCTAACGGTTCAGTGCCAATACACAACACCTTTATTATCTCGTCCTTTTAACAGTTAAGGGGTTTTGCCGTGACTGACAGCGCCAGTTGCGTCTTGTTCTGTGTTCACAACAATTCAGTCTTTTCGATGTAAAAGTCTTCGCTACTGACTGACACACTCATAAAGACAGTCTTTGCCTCCATCTAATGGCGTAATAATGTAACTTCTGTTGCTGTTCATGGTCAGGGACTATTTTTTCCGGTGGAAGGAAGGCTTTTATTGAAAGTTTACTTCATGAAAGTTGCATTGATACATATTTTTGGCTTTAATATTAGTATTGTGTGGTAACCGTTTTATAAAAGCAATAAGGTAATCGAGGCTAGTGTTGTTTCGTTAGGCTAGTGCCACTTCACGTCGTGCCTAACAACGTCCTTCAGGCTTAATTTATTCACGATACAGCACAGCCTCTCGTACCTTATTGCTTAGTTAACCATGGTAAAATCACTTTAACGCACAGCCTTAGGTGGCTTTTTACAGCAATAATTTAATTCGAATTTAATTATCTTTACTGCCACTTTTTTTTTTGTTTGAGGACACCTAGTTCAGTGATATCTTTCAGTTAATGTGCCATTTTTATGTGTGCCATTCCATAAATAGCATGTCACAGCATTATCAACTGAATAATTAAATTGTCCATAGTATATACTCATACTTCTGTATTTAATTAATTTGATTAGCCTTTTGCTTGTCTACGTTATCAAACAGCTAATAATGTGTTGCTAATGTTACACACACTGTTCCTGTTCTTCATCTCAGAGTCAGACAGCTGCCTTCAAACAATCAGTATCCTTACAAGCGCTTTGAACAACTCAGAACGTCAGTAAAGAAAGGCTTTTAGTTCATCATAACATCGTAATAGACTCGCTATATTGATAAATCTACACAATTATTCATAAACAGAAAATTTACCTGGATAACCTGGCTTCTCTCGAGACTTTCCTGCTTCAGAGCAGTCATAGTTAATGATATGCTAAAGCCTGCCGGCACGTTGTTGTGATTGGTTACACGGTAGTCTGTGATGTCACAAACACCGATTTCAAACCGTGGGTTTTTGGTTTACTGCAGTTTTAAACATAAAATACTCAGCAATGGTGCTGACTTATGAATTTGCACATGGTTTGTCTTAAAGCATATTAAAAACACGACATAGACATATAAATAACATTAAAAACTTGATTTTCACCACAGAGGGTCTTTAATAACATTCTTCCAAATATTTTTCTTTATGTACAGCAGAACAAAGAAATTCATACAGGTTTGGAACTACTTGAGGGTGAATAAATGTTGACAGGATTTTCATTTTTGGGTGAACTATCCCTTTAAATGCTATAAATTGATATGTAGTGCAATTTTTAATAAATAAATAAATCTAATAAATTAAATTAAATCTGATGTGTGGTCACAGGTCTGCGTTTAATGTGTTTTTTTTTTTTTTGTTTTTTTTTACAATGTTTTTGTACAGTTCTCAGGTTTCAGAGTCTGAAGTATTTGTGTTATTATCATTGATTTAGAATAAAAACTATTTTAGCATTAAAAAAAATCACACACATCAACTTTAAAGGCTGTGTTAAATAAATTGTCAAAATGTCAAAACTTCTTTCCCCTACAGCTACACAAGTCAGCCCCTCAGAGCTGCAAGATGTGTTCCAGGAAACCTCCTCTAACATCTTTCAGATCAATGCTAATGGTGAGTTTAAAAAGCCTCCAAATATTCTGACCTTGATTTTAAACCATTAAGGATGGCATAAGGTGTAAGACATGAGGTGAAAGTGACCAAATGAAACACACATGAAAGTTTCTGTCTGTTCTTTTCAGTGGTAACACTAGAGAAGAACCTTCAATCTTTGGGCACATCCAGAGACACAGCAGAGCTACGGCAGAGTTTGTAAGTCAACACACACACACATACACACACACAAACCTGAGCATGCATGACATTTTTCATCTGTCAATATATATATAATATAATATATATTGATATAATATATAATATAATATATTGTTAAGACTGAGTGCAATACATGTCCACAGAAGGTTTTTCACCTTGGCAGAATGCGTATTGTCATGTTGAAAAAATGCCCAACAATGCAGGGAATGAGGAAAGGGTAACATCTTCTGTTACAAGTTTGTGTATTAAATTACACAGGGAATTCATGACAGAATTGATAAAGCACAACTCCCTCACACCTTTAGCACTCATACATCCCTATATAAGAGCTTTACTACCACTGAACTTTACTGTGGTAACCAGGCACTTCTCACTGTACTCCTCCTCTAGCAACACCATAACATTTTGGATGCTGTTAGATCCAAAATGATTGATCTGGTCTCATGAGACCAGAGTATTGATTCCCAGAATCTATATTTTGTAAATATGGGCTTTGGAAATGGCTAACTGACTTTATTGTGCTTTATTGTGCAACAGTAGGTAGTTCCAGTGAGAACAACAACCATGCATGTCATTTCTGCAGGCTGCATCTTACTCTGTGAGATAAACAGTCACTCTTTACATAGCTTTTGCTGGCTCTGAGACACTCACTTGGTATTTATCCTGCTCTTTGTCTAGCAAAAAAATCCCTCATCACTAAATGAAAACTTAAAATGAAGGCCTGACTGTTTCAGGAGCCTTGTCACAAGTCCATTGTTTTTGAATTTATGTGTTACTTTTGCTATATTTTCACACTTAATGGTCCCATGACTTGCTACTTTTTGGATGCTTTTATATAGGCCAAAGTGGTCCCTAGTACTGTATCTGAAGTCTCTTTCCCGAAATTCAGCCTTGGTGCAGAATTTCATCCACTATAAGCCAGTCCCACAATGAGCTTTCCTCAGGACGTGCCGTTTCTGGGTCTGTAGCTTTAAATGCTAATGAGGAGGAGAGAGGCGGGGCAAGGTGGAGGGTGGGTGTGGCCTTAACCAGCTCGCGGCCAAGGTAACACACGCTAATATTGACAGTGGATGTATCGCAATGGCTCGTAGACAAGCAGTTGTTCAAGCTTTTCAGTTTGACCCAGAATCTGATCCGGATGGAGAAGCACCGGATGAATTATTGCACCGGATGCAACTCAGCGGCTACAGCAGGGCGTCTCTGAATGGTTAGTTTAAAACATTGTGTCTGGATATGATACTTTAGTTGGTTTATGTATGCTGTTACAGTTATTATCATGTAGCTAATGCTAGCCTACATTGTTGGCTTTTCATGTTACTCTGATATGCTATCGTATATATATATATATATATATATATATATATATATATATATATATATATATATATATATATATATATATATATATATATATATATATATATATATATATATATATATATATATATATATATATACATAATTATCAGCTATAGACACAGACCAGCGCCACTATATTAGCCAATAGTCAGACCTCTGCCATTATTACAAATACCTTTTCAGATAGGTGCCATTGTGTAAAATGTGCTACCATGCCAACATCATTTATCTGTTTACATATTTTATATTTCATAAATCTTAAAAGTTTTTACAATCTTTCTTATTACAATTACATCAAGCTCTGCAGTCTGGAAATGTGGATATCGCGTGCGCCAACAGCAGAACGGTTATCCAAACAACAAAGAAATGTACAACACTCGTGTTACAGTGTGTGTATTGACACACATACTTGATGCTGTCTACCTTTACATTAGCGACAGTAACTGGGCAGTATTGGCCCACGTTGAGGAAACAGTCCTCGGTGAAATATGTGGCGCAGACATACAAAACTATGGGAAGTTTTATAGGCGCATTACCAGAGAAAATAAAATTAACCCACTGTTTCTTCATTGCCTCGGATGAAAGAACTAAAAAATACTTCGGTGTTCATTTGTACATCCAAACACTGAGCAACTGCCATGCTTCGCTCATTTACAAGCCTTCATGTCTCTCGAGGAAAAAAAATATATTGTGCTCGAATCACACGGTAGTAGCTCATTTTCTCATGGGCGGGCAAAGCAGAGAAAGGGGAGGTAACCTTTCCCCGCATGACGACATATAGGGAAGATTCCAGATTGGGCCATCTGAGGTTTCATTTTCTCAAAGGCGAAGCAAAATACCCAGGGCTCGGTTTACACCCATCGTCTTTTCTAGCCACTGGGGGACCATGTGTAGGCTAGGGGAACTCATATTAATGTTAAAAAATCTCATAAAGTGACATTTTCATGCCATGGGACCTTTAAAACAATGATTTGGTAATCCTCTTTGTGGCGACCAGGGTGGCGCGAGTGATAATGAGCATCACCTGTGAGGCGCGCCGGCCTCGAGTCTCTCACGGAGGAGCTCCAGAGGCATAAAAGGAGGAGCGACGACCGTGAAGGACGAGAGAGGACCAGGCCTGGACTTTACGTTATGTTTTATTATGTTTGTGTGGCTGGCAGACGTCCACGAGGGTCTGCCAGCATTACTTTCGTTTTGTTCTTTGTTTATTTTGAATTAAAGTTTTGTTGAACGGTCGCCGGTTTCCGCCTCCTCCTTCCCGTACATACGAACTACGTTACATTGGTGCTGAAACCCGGGAGGAAGGAGGGACATGCTGTCGGAGAGCCCTCGCTGCTGAGGGGGATCGCGGTGCTGCGGAGTTCGGGCAGCGCGGGAGTGTGAAGACCGCGAGAGGCTGCCCGAGGCGGTGGTGCTGGAGCCTAGTGACAGATGGGACGGAGAGCTCGAGGCCGTGCCCCTGGGACGAGGTGGGGTGGCTGCCGTCCAAGAGGGAGTGGAGGAGTCGCCGCCGTTCGCCGTGGGCCGGAGCCTGCTGCCGTCCGCCATAAAAGGGAGGAGCAGGGAACGGGGGACTCGCTGCCGGCTGCCCTCAGTCCGGAGGAGCCATCGCCGGGCGCCAGGAGGCGGTCGAGGATCGGGCCGTCCACCGAGCGTCCAGTGCCACCGTATGGCACCGCGAGGAAGAGCCTCCCGGCTGGCTGAGGACCAAGCGGCAGTGTGTCGGGGAACCGGACCAAGGATTTTTTTTTCCTCTCTCCCCTCTCTCGTCCTGTCGCTCCCCTTGCTTCCGTCTCCTTTCTCTCGTCTCTCGTCCTTACCCCCAGGTGCTGCGGCCGCCGAGACAGGCCCCGGGGGGGAGTAGAGCGCAGTCTCGGGAGTACCCCCCGGCCTGCGAGGGGCGATGGGGGTATGTGACGAGCAGGGCGGGCGAGAGCGGTGAGGGAACGGCGCGAGGCCGGTGGCGCGAGTGATAATGAGCATCACCTGCGAGGCGCGCCGGCCTCGAGTCTCTCACGGAGGAGCTCCGGAGGCATAAAAGGAGGAGCGACGACCGTGAAGGACGAGAGAGGACCAGGCCTGGACTTTACGTTATGTTTTATTATGTTTGTGTGGCCGGCAGACGTCCGTGAGGGTCTGCCAGCATTACTTTCGTTTTGTTCTTTGTTTATTTTGAATTAAAGTTTTGTTGAACGGTCGCCGGTTCCCGCCTCCTCCTTCCCGTGCATACGAACTACGTTACACTCTTGTACCACTGTCCTCTTTTGTGCTAAGAAATAAGACTCCTGACAGTTCGCTCCCAAGTGGTTCCATTGTTGTCAGCATTAAGAATGATTCAGTGGGCTATATAACACTTTTAATTGTCAAGACATTACTTCTCTTTAAGTGTTTTGGTTCAACATACTTGCCTGTTTATCAAACATTGCCTTAAACTTACACCAGAAAAAAATTATTTTGTTTTATTTAGTAACTTTTAAGAGGGTGTACTTATTTTTGCTACACAATGTTTTATCACCTTAATAAGAAAATCTTATTTACCTATTCTATATATATATATATATATATATATATATATATATATATATATATATATGTATATTATACAAGGTATATATATATATATATATATATATATATATATATATATATATAACTCTCAGGACCTTTTATTGCGGCAGAAAAAAGCAGATTTGTGCTCCATTATGATGTCAAAATATTCTTTCACAGGCCTTCAGTGGTTTTAATAGCTTCCCTTTTGCTGACTCTCTATAGAGCACTTTGAAACAGAGTAACATCTGAGCGCTCACTCTTACTGTTTCATCACCTACCGCCCAGCGTGTATTGATTACTCATCTGACTTTTGTAGTCAGGATGCCGCAATTACTAAATTATTTTCTGATGACAAAGTAGCTAGTCTGAAATCACTGTTGTTTGAAATGCATTACACAATCTGTGTCCAGTGGCGGCTCATCAATTATATCAGCCATTTTTTTTTGTTAATGAAAGCATTGAAAACCTAATACTGTCGTGTGTGCGGTTGTTGTTTGTTTCCCCTTGAAGAATCACCATCCCTAAGGCACAACATGACATCTATTGTTAGCTATAAAGCCTTTGGGCAGATTGGCTGCCTAAAACCAAATGAGATAAGCAGCAATGTCTTTCTACTGCTACACCCTCTGCTGTTCTTGTGGAGCGACTGCACGTTATACAATAAAGAATTATGAGCTAAAATTATATCACAAAGGCATAACTGTGTAACATTTCCCTTGTGTACTGCTGCAGGAATTGAACGAAGTGTAGGTTTATTGCAGACAGCCAGTCTCAAGCACACCTGAGTCATTAGCCGATGTGAAAAGTGTAGTGTGCAATTTTTTTTTTTTTTTTTTTTTTGTATCCTCTTCATTAGCATCTGCATGTATATTCAACAAAGTTGCACCTGCTTTTTCTTTGCACCACATTTTCAGTCTGTCTTAGAACTCTCCATTAGGGATGGACATTCCTATTCAATTGCAGTTCCTTAATGATTCTGTTAATGATTCTTTTAGTAATTTAAGAATAATTTAACCCAACTATATACTATCTGGTCAGAGTGAGATATTTTAATTTCAAAATAAATGACCTTTTAGTAGGACAAAACTCTGTTCTGCTGTATATCTTTAACTAAACGTTGGTGTATGAACATTCACCAGTAATTACAATGATTTAAAGGAGTAGTTCGCCCAGAAATGTTGTTTCAAACTGGTATGACTCCCCCAATGAATCCAGTTCACAACGCATGGAAAAGAGTGACCAGTAAAATTTTGTAAAGTCCTTTTTTTATGCTCAACAGAAATATGGTTTAGATGAGTAAATGATGGCAGAATTTTCATTTTGGGTGAACTATTCCTTTGTCTTATTGTGAGTGATGTGTTAAAGGGTTAGTTCATTCAAAACTGAAAATTCTGTCATTAATTACCCTCATTTCATTCCAAACCCGTAAGACCTTCGTTCATCTTTGGAACACAAATTAAGATATTTTTGACAAAATCCGATGGCTCAGTGAGGCCTGCATTGACAGCAAGATAATTAACACTTTCAAATGCCCAGAAAGGTACTAAAGATGTAATTAAAACAGTTCATGTGACTACAGAGGTTCAACCTTAATGTTATGAAGCGACGAGAATACTTTTTGTGTGCCAAAAAAACAAAATAACGACTTTTCAACAATACAGCGATTTCAAAACACACTGCTTTATGAAGTTTCGAAGCTTTACGAATCTTTTGTTTCGAATCAGTGGAATCAAAGTCACATGAACCATTGAAATTTTCAAAACATGTAATGAAGCCTTGTTTACTGAAATAATGTGACTTTTGCAGTTTGATACACGCTCCGAACCACTGATTCGAAATAAAAGATTTGTAAAGCTTTGACGTTTTGTAATTAATGACACAATTTTCATTTTTGGGTGAACTAACCCTTTAAGATATTTTTGATGAAATCCAAGAGCTCTCTGACTCCTCCATAGGCAGCAATTTAATTGCCTATGTCTAAGCCCAGAAAGGTAGTAAAGACATTGTTAAAATATGTGACTACAGTGGTTCAACTTTAATTTTATGAAGTGACGAGAATAATTTTTGTGCACAAAAACAAAACAAAAATAACGACTTTATTCAACAATTTCTACTCTTCCCTGTCAGTCTCCTATACTGTTGATAAACAGTGCAGCGCTTTGGTGTTCTACCTCAGAACGCTGGCTCATTATTGGCCGGCTCCTGCGTCAGCATCACACACATGCATTGTGGTGCTCACATGTACAGCGTCGACCAATACTGAGCCGGCGTTCTGACGTAGAACCCAGAAGCGCTTCATAAAATTAAAGTTGAACCACTGCAGTCACATAGACTATTTTAACAATGTCTTTAGAACCTTTCTGGGCCTTGATAGTGGTAATTAAATTGCTGTCTTTGGAGGAGTCAGAGAGCTCTCGGATTTTTTCAAAAATATCTTAATTTGTGTTCCGAAAATGAACAAAGGTCTTACGGGTGTGGAACGACATGAGGGTGATTAATTAAAGGAATAGTCCACTTTCAAATAAAATTTCCTGATAATTCACTCACCCCCATGTCATCCAAGATGTCCATGTCCTTCTTTCTTCAGACGAAAAGAAATTAAGGTTTTTGATGAAAACATTTCAGGATTATTCTCCTTATTGTGGACTTCAATGGTCTCCAAATGGTTGAAGGTCAAAATTACAATTTCAGTGCAGCTTTAAAGGTGCCCTCGAATGAAAAATTGAATTTATCTTGGCATTGTTAAATAACAAGAGTTCAGTACATGGAAATGACATACAGTGAGTCTCAAACTCCATTGTTTCCTCCTTTTTATATAAATCTCATTTGTTTAAAAGACCTCCGAAGAACAGGCAAATCTCAACATAACACCAACTGTTACGTAACAGTCGGGGTGTACGCCCCCAATATTTGCATATGCCAGCCCACGTTTCCAACATTATAAAAGGCATTAGACAAGGACAGCCAGTATTAACGTCTGGATGTGCACAACCAAATCATCAGACTAGGTAAGCAAGCAAGAACAATAGCGAAAAATGGCAGATGGAGCAATAATAACTGACATGATCCATGATAACATGATATTTTTAGTGATATTTGTAAACTGTCTTTCTAAATGTTTCGTTAGCATGTACTGTTAAATGTGGTTAAAGTTACCATCGGTTATTACTGTATTCACGGAGACAAGAGAGCCGTCGCTATTTTCATTTTTAAACACTTGCAGTCTGTATAATGCATAAACACAACTTCATTCTTTATAAATCTCTCCAACAGAGTAGCATTAGCCGTTAGCCACGGAGCACTATCAAACTCATTCAAAATCAGAAGTAAACAATATAACAGTATACAATACTCACATAATCCGACGCATGCATGACGAACACTTTGTAAAGATCCATTTTGAGGGTTATATTAGCTGTGTAAACTTTAAGGCACTGTTCAAGGCAAGTGCGAGCTCTGTGGGCGTGGACCACGGGATTTAAAGGGGCCGCAGCATAAAATCGGCACGTGTATAATGATGCCCCAAAATAGGCAGTTAAAAAAATTAATTAAAAAAATCTATGGGGTATTTTGATCTGAAACTTTGCAGACACATTCAGGGGACACCTTAGACTTATATTACATCTTTTAAAAACATAATCTAGGGCACCTTTAAACGATACCAGACGAGGAAAAAGCTTACGCTAAATATCCTACACCTTCCCTATTCAACTTATGGAACGAACGTGGCGCCAGTTCCATTTTTTCTGTAAGTTTAATAGGGAAGGTGTAGGACATTTAGCGTAAGCTTTTTGAAGAATACGGAATTGCATTCTGGTGGAAGCACTTGTGATGCGATCATTTGTATCTATAAAGCATATACATTTTCAATTTTTTTTTAAAGAAAATGACCAATCGTTTCGCTAGATAAGACTCTTATTCCTCGTCTGGTATCGTTTAAAACCCTTTGAAGCTACACTGAAACTGTCATTTTGACCTTCAACCGTTTGGAGACTATTGAAGTCCACAATAAGGAGAATAATCCTGGAATGTTTTCCTCAAAAACCTTAATTTCTTTTCGAGTGAAGAAAGAAGGACATGGACATCTTGGATGACATGGGGGTGAGTAAATTATCAGGAAATTCCTTTAATGACAGAATTTTCATTTTTGGGTGAACTAACCCTTTAAATAGGCAACAAATAACACAATAACAGTTCTCTGATTCAATCAGCAACTGTATCAAATGTGATTTGTGTCTTTTTGAGTGATTCATTAAAAAAATCGGAATCTTTTGAATATCAACATGAGCAGAGCAGCTACAGTGAGTGGTGTATGTATGTGTGTGTGTATAAATATGTGTGTGTGTGTATATACATATATATGTGTGTGTGTATATATATACATTTTGTGTTTTTTTTTTTTTTTTTTTTTTTTTTTTTTTTTCCTTTGCTGTTTCTTAGTTGACCTTGAATGTGCTTCCCTTCATGCCAGGCTTAATCCTGCTGCTCCAAACAGGGCACATGACAGCAGCCCCCCTCTCTCGCTCTCTCTATCACTTGCTCTCTGACTCTACCCATTTTCTTACTCTTTCTGCCCTCTGCTGCACCCCAGCCATGATTCTATTACCGCCAGTTTCCACGGAAACCTTGCAGTTCCAGGGTCATACCTCCCAGATGGCGATATGTCGCCCAAAGGCCCTGGCAGACTGCCCCCCACCCCCTCCTGCCCAAAACTTCCTCACACACACAGACACGCACAAACATTTGCACACTCTACAATGTCACAGGCAAGCCAAGATATAGACTGCCAGTGCACTAAAAATGCACTGACTCAGAGTGGACTTCAGAGACTGGCAATATAAGAGACAGATGAGGCACATGGCTACTGTTTCGTGAGATCTGTGGGTATTTATTACATGACTGAATCTATAAAAATGTTTCTTATTAACCTGTGGAAATGAAACAATATCTTAGAATCTTGAGTAAGACAGCATACACTACTGTTCAAAAGTTTGGGCTTAGTAAGAATAATAATTTTATTTTATTCAGCAAGGATGCATTAAATTGATCAAAAGTGACAGTAAAGACATGTGTAATGTTTCTATTTCAGGTAAATGCTTTTCAATGTGTTTTTTTGTATGGAAGCTTGTTTCCACCACTAAATAAAAATAAAAAAGGTAATTGTGACTTTTTATCTCACAATTTTTTTCTTTTCATTTAAAAAAAAAAAAAAAAAAAAGAGTCCCCCCCCCCCCCCCAACACACACAATTGGACATTATAACATGCAATTTAGTTTATATCTCACAATTCTGACTTTAGAACTCTCAAGTCTGACTTTATATCACTCAATTCTGACTTTAAATCACACAATTCTGACTTTATATCACTCAATTCTGACTTTAAATCACACAATTCTGACTTTATATCACTCAATTCTGACTTTATATAATGCAATTCTGACTTTAAATCACAATTCTGACTTTATATCACTCAATTCTGACTTTAAATAACACAATTCTGACTTTATATCACTCAATTCTGACTTTATAACTCTCAATTCTGACTTTAATTCACTCATTTCTGACTTTATATCATGCAATTCTGACTTTAAATCACAATTCTGACTTTATATCACTCAATTCTGACTTTAAATCACACAATTCTGACTTTATATCACTAAATTCTGACTTTATATAATGCAATTCTGACTTTAAATCACAATTCTGACTTTATATCACTCAATTCTGACTTTAAATAACACAATTCTGACTTTATATCACTCAATTCTGACTTTATAACTCTCAATTCTGACTTTATATCACTCAATTCTGACTTTATAACTCTCAATTCTGACTTTATATCACTCAATTCTGACTTTATATCATGCAATTCTGACTTTAAATCACAATTCTGACTTTATATCACACAATTCTGACTTTAAATCACAATTCTGACTTTATATAATGCAATTCTGACTTTAAATCACAATTCTGACTTTATATCACTCAATTCTGACTTTAAATAACACAATTCTGACTTTATATCACTCAATTCTGACTTTATAACTCTCAATTCTGACTTTATATCACTCAATTCTGACTTTATAACTCTCAATTCTGACTTTATATCACTCAATTCTGACTTTATATCACGCAATTCTGACTTTAAATCACAATTCTGACTTTATATCATGCAATTCTGACTTTAAATCACAATTCTGACTTTATATCACACAATTCTGACTTTATATCACACAATTCTGACTTTAAATCACAATTCTGACTTTATATCACTCAATTCTGACTTTAAATCACACAATTCTGACTTTATATAACTCTCAATTCTGACTTTAAATCACACAATTCTGACTTTATATCACTCAATTCTGACTTTATATCATGCAATTCTGACTTTAAATAACACAATTCTGACTTTATATCACTCAATTCTGACTTTATTACTCGCAATTCTGACTTTATAACTCGCAATTGTGAGTTTATAGCTCACAATTCTGAGAAAAAAAGTCAAATTGTGATATATAAAAATGTTTTTATTTTTTATTTCATGAACTTTTGAACTTTGTTCATCAAAGAATCTTGAAGAAATCACGATTCCCACAATATTAAGTGTTACAACTATTTTCAGCATTACTAAAAATAAGAAATGTTTATTGAGCCCTAAATCAGCATGTTAGAATGATTTCTGAAGGATCATGTGACACTAAAGACTGGAGTGCTGATGCTGAAAATTCAGCTTTGACATCACAGGAATAAATTGCATTTTAAAATAGATTAAAACTAAAAACTGTTATTTTTATTTTGTAATAATAATTGTAGTAATATTTCACAAGGTTACTGTATTGTATTGAACACTGTACTATATTTTTACAGTATTTTTGATTAAAAAGCAGGCTTGGTGAGCATATACGATTTCTTTCATAAGCATTAAAAAAATCTTATTGAATAAATTGCATTTTAAAATATATTAAAATAGAAAACAGTTGTTTTAAATTGTAAAAATATTTCACAATATTTACTGTATTTTTTATTGATTTAAATGCGGCCTTGGTGAGCATTAAAAGTCAATCATCATAAAGCGTTTTGGAATAATAAAAAGAGATTAATTGATTAATTACTAGTTGCAGCCCTACTCTCAATGTTAGCTTGACAACTTACAACTCTAAGTGTTTGTACGTGTTTGGTGCGTCTCATTCCAGTGAAAAATCACTTGGCTAATTAAATTTGACCCATCTTTGTAATCGTAGAAACACACACGCAGCAAAACTAAGTGGATTAATCGTTCACACCCTTTGTTTGTCATTGTGCTCGTTAGAGCATTACACATTCCGCTCTGCTGCATGCAGGGCTTCTGAGAAACACTCTTCGTCTTTGGAGTGGAGGACACACTGTGCTGTCCGTCCTCTTCTCTGCTGAGGATTCTGTAGACAGAAGGTGAACCTTATGCTGAGAAGCCTGTAAGGACCAAAACTACATTCAAGTAGATGGTGGTACTAAAAAAACTGCCTTAAACTGCCTTGAAAGTTGACCAAAATATGAAACTTGTGGCATTATTTAATCTCTATGACTTTCTTTCTTTTGTAGGCCAAAAAGCAGATGTGATATGTGCCATGTTTTATTAATTTACATGCAAACATGAACAAAATTTCACTAGAGCTGCAGCAGATGAGAAACTTTTTTTTTTTCCTCACACAAAGCTATCGTATGACTTCAGAAGACTTAAGTATATGAATTTTTTGGTGCCTTTTGTCATTTCTGGAGCTTTACAGCCTTCTAGTCACAATTCACAGACTTTCATTGTATGGAAAAGTGCAGTACCATTCAAAAACTTTATCTTTTGTTTTCAAAGGAAGAAAGAAAGTCATATAGGTTTAAAAAAAAAAAACAGGGTAAGTAAGTTTTCATTTTTGGGTGAACTATTCATTTTTAAGCCTCTCTCTTTTTTTATAATAGTGCAACATGAATAATTGAGGATAAAGGTTTTCCTCCTCCCATAATGGGTATCATAGTTTAGCACGGTTGCAAATCAGATATTATATTCAATATATCCAACACAATCTCATGGCAATCTCATTGTAACTATTTAACGTTTTGGTAAAGTTCATACAAATTTGTACTCATTTGTATGTTTTTGGATGATCCGCTTGCACACCAGCGATGGGTATTTTTAGTGGTGGACCTTCATGCTTACCTTTTTTCTAATAATCATACGAATTAATATGAAAACGCCACCCCACAACATAGTTACGTTTTCCCTTTAAATTTGGTTGGTATATCATATTTGTGATTACCTTTCTTGCATACAGGTAATCATATGTTTTGTAATATTTCTGTAGAAAAACAAAACCGGTATCAGATATGACAGTTATATTATGATTCAGTTATGCAATCTTGGCAAGCACGTGCATTATTAATCGTCTGATCTCTTAACCAAATGCAAAGTTAACTATGCATTATCAGAGCAATCAGAAAATGAACAGATGATTAAAAGCGACTTCTACATCACCTCAAGCTTTCAAAGCAAAACAAGTGCAATTTACTTGCAAACTCATCTAGTTAATTTCACTTCTATTAAAAACGCCACTTAATCAATGTAGTGTGAAATATATTATTCATAAAACCAACATGCCAAATATGCTTAATGAAAAATGCACCATAAAGACCATTAGCTAAATTAAGCCACTTCTGAAACCTGTTGTGAATGTTCCCTCCCCACACACAAATAACTAATCAAGAGTTTCAGCAGCCCTTTTTGTCAGCATTATTTTTTAAGCCATTGTGAGATATTTAGTCTCTGTAATTGCGATTATGCTCGGCATCACTGCACAAACTTTGCCTTACCTGACAATGTCTGGATGGTGTCCGTCAACATGACTGATCCAGTATGCGTCATTACCCCAGGTCGGGATCGGTGCTTAATGGCACGTTACGATGGAATAATTGTTTTCTGCTCATTAGCCTTACATCTCCTCTGCTCAGTGGGCAAGTCAACCTGTGGACGCTCAGTACTTCACAAAGAGTGCAGAATGAGTACACCAGAATATTTATCAATGCTCCAGTTCTGAAGTGGAGACCTTTCGTTTTTAGCCGGCGGGGTGACGGCATATAATTAGTTGTGTTTATTTTTGTTTGCCGTGCACTTAAGTGGTGAAACCAGAATCTTTTAATGAGAATGGAGAGAAAGAAGCCACAAAACAAACATATTTAAATAAACATTGCACTGACTTGTTGATACTAATATCACACCTGCAAATAGAAGGTGAATTGAGAACATTTACCAAATTGTTTAAGACAATTTTCTTAAAGGGGTAGTTCACCCAAAAATGAAAATTCTGTCATTAATTACACTGTAAAAAAAATCCCAGTAAAATTTACGGTAAAAAAAACGGCAGCTGTGGTTTCCAGAACTTTACCGTAAAAAATACAGTAGCAACGTAAAAAAAAAAAATCTGTTAAATTTACGGTAAAATAACATATTTCATTAACTGATATAATGTTAATTTACCAACATAATGAAGTACTAATATCTGTTTTGTACCTTTATAATACACTGACAGTCACCAAACACAGTGGTGATAAGAGTCACATGATGAATCAAAGTTCATGACAAGCAGATTTTCCACAAGCTGAGAAGGACAACACTAACATATAGAAGGTGCACACAGTGTCATTCACACACACACTAAACACCATCATGGTAACATGCATGAAATTTTAAAAATGCAATAAACATTAATTTAACAACATTAGATGTAACATAAAACCCTAATGTACATAACTGATTAGAAAAAAATGAGAAAAACTAAGAAGAAACAGTTATTTCAACGAAAATATACCAAATGTGAAGTGTCACTCAGGGAATTGTGGGAATGTCAATTTACGGTTTTTCACTGTAAATTTTACAATGAATTGTTATTTTTCACTTCCAAAAACTATGAATTTAACAGTATTTTACCGTAAAATTACATTAAATGTACCGTTAGATCTATTACAGTTATTCACCGTATATAGTACGGAAACTTTCTGTAAACCAATTGACAGTTTTTCACCGCAGCATTTTTACAGTCTTTTACTGTTAAAATCACGGTCATTTTTTACAGTGTACTCACCCTCATGTTGTTCCAAACCTGTTCCTATCTCTCCATAGACAGCTATGCAACTGAAAATTTGACGCTTCAAAAAGTTCATAAAGAGATCAGACAAAACTAATCCATATAAATTGAATGGTTTAGTCCATATTTTCTGAAGAGACTGAAGAGACTTGATCACTTTATATGATGAACAGTTAAAATTTAGGTTTATATTGACATGTAAATATTCTTCAACTCACACATCAGTTGTGGTAAACGGAAGTTCAAGCATGTTTGCTTGACGCGTGCGAGAACCATTGAAGTTCATTCTTGTGTGTTACGCAGCACGTTTGCAACGTTTACGCAGCACGTTTGCAACGTTTGCTTCTGCAAGAGGTTTGTTCTCACGAGTCAAGCAGGTTCGGTTGAGCTTCTGATCAATGTTTATATGTGAATAAAAGTCTAAATTCAGTCTGTTCATCATATAAAGTCTCTTCAGAAAATTTTGACTAAATCATTTTGACTAAATTGTAGATTGAGAGATTTCTGTCCCTCCATAGTCAGATTTCATCAAAAATATCTTAATTTGTGCAAGGATGAACAAAAGTCTTATGGGTTTAGAACGACATGAGGGTCAGTAATTGATGACAGAATTTTAATTTTGATGTGAACTATCCCTTTCATGTCCACAAAATTATAGATTTAACTATATAGATTATAACTTTATAATTATAGATTATTACTATAATGATTATAATTTTTGGTAAAAGACTATAAAAATGCTATGGTAAACCTGTTATTCAATAAATGGTTATTTCTTTTACTACAATACGCTGAAAAACTGGGAACAATTAATGTCATTTTACAAAAAAAAAAAAAAAAAATACTGTTAAACGTACAGTTTTTGAGTCTTCTGAGAATTTACAGAGGAAAAAAACATAAATTGACATTCCCAGAATTCCATGTGTGACTCTTCACATTTGGTTTTTCATTTTAAATAATTGTTTCTTATTTTTTACATATCAGTAGGGTTTTATGCTATATCTGCATAATTTATGTTGTGTGTTAACAGCACAGCATTAACTAAATGTACATACTGTACATATGGTGTTTTGTATTTGTGTGTATGATACTGTGCACCTGTATTAACATTTACCTCAGCTTGTGGAAATGCTATTTGTGATAAACTTTGAATCATCATGTGGCTTTCTCTTTACCATCTGTTTTTTTTGTGATGGTTGTCAGTATTATATAATATTATAAAGGTAAAAAAAGGTTTTATTACTTGGATGTATTCACATTATATCAGTTAATGAAATTACAGATAATTTTACTGTAAATTTAAGTTCATTTTGTAAAACCTAAAATGTTTCTAACATACGTTTTACAGTAAAGTTCTGGCAACCACAGCTGTTTTTTTGTTTGTTTGTTTTTAACTGGAAATTTTGCCGATTTATTTACATTTTTTTAACATGCATGTAATTAAGGCCATCGGATTTTTTTTTTTTCGTGTGTGTGTGTAGTCGCTTCTTTCCTCGCATTTAGTGTTAGCTGAGTGTGCTTTTACCCAGACTTTTTAATGCACAGAGGCGGCATAAATATATACTTCCACAGTAATCACAATGACAGGAAATTATGCATCACCCACTTGATAGCAGATTGTTGATTCTCATGCACAGCTGACATAAAAAGATGCACGCTGGTTTTCATAACAACAGCAAAGTTTAACTACTATGCAGTGCAAGAAGAAGGGTAGACCAAAGAGTGCACTTGCTTACATGCAGTACTGGCTGACAACTCTCTATTCCCTAAAGGAAAGATGGAAAAAATAGGATATTCACAGGTCTGTTGTGTGTGGTTATACTGCATCTGTTAGAGATTATAGGTGCTATGTTTGTATCCCTAGACTTGTTAAACTCACAGAAAGTGAGATGGGTTTATACAAGGCAAAAAATAGAACAGTGTTTGTTTATTATGAATTCTTTCATGGTGCAGTATGATTCATATAAAGCATAGCATAATGAAGGACATCTTGGTTCACTTAAACTTAGGCTATATGACCCGGACTGACATTTTAACTAATGGAGTAGTCATCATAAATGTGCTCTCATAATGTTTCACTCATAATGTGATCTCATTATGCACATTATAATATACACATTTGTTGTACTACAAACTGTAGTTTTAACAGTTTTTTAGGCAAGAATGTAATTGTTTAGACCTCAAATATGTGACACAAATATAATCATAGCATCTATTTACAATTTGTTTAGACGTTTTGAGAGATGGAACCTCCAGTGCCCGTTCAGTGCTCGTGTACCCGGCGAGAACATCTTCATCTCTGCCAGTGCTTCGGGGATTTGCTGCTGGCTCAAATAGTGGTTAAACATGAGATATAATTCATTTTGGGTACATAAAATGGGCAATATTTGGTCTTATTAATCTATTACTTGTTCCTGAGCAAATCAAATTGTGCTATGTAAATTTTAATAATTTAATATTAAGGCTACATTTAACTTACATCCTGTAGAGCACTGCTTTTGTACGTTTGACTGAATTGTACAATTGTGCTTATTTCCTATTGTCGTTTATAATGACTATTGTTAATTTAACCCTTAAATGCATGACTGTTTCGCCAATCATTCTTACATATTCGGGTCTTTATCGACCCGGATCTATATCTAAATGGAAGGATCTCTACCTGTCGTGATAATATAAAACTCCTCTGATATTAGAGTAACAATTACAGAAGAATAAAATAAATCGTATTTTGTTACCTTTTGGAGCTTGAAAGGGCTTCGTTTGAGCAGATGTTTTATGCCATCAACACTGTCCTCGTCAGAGCTCATTTCCCATTAAATTCAGCAAATAATGGGCTAGTTTTATGTTTGAGGTCACGAATATGAGCCCATTTGTGATCTCAAACATATTCTCTGAACTATATAATTTTCAACATCTTAAAAATCAATATTTCAATCGCTAACAGCTTCACCAGATCCATCCAGTAACAGTTAGTCATATTTGATTGCGTTCAGTACTTGCTCTGCAGTAAATCGCTGAGCCATTTCATGTTTCTCTTATTATTTCGTTTTCTGTCTAAATGAGTCGTCACTTCAGCATTGTGTATCAGACATTGCCACCTTGTGGAATAAAGGTGAAATGCACTTATTCTGTCATCTAAGATTCAATTATTGTCGTGCAGAAAAAATATACGTACACTCATACACACCTCGGGTCGTTTGCGACCCTATACAATTTTTACAAAAAATGAATACAAAAATAGGCATTCTTTTATAATTTTTTTCTTGTTATATTCTTTATAATGAATTGATTGAGGAATACCAAGAAGGCTGATGGTCATTAGATGGTGGCAAACTTTACGATTGAATGAGTCAGTTGCAAGAGACTTTTAAATTGAAAGGGTCTTTTGTAAACAAATTATGTTTTTTAACACTGTTATGGAAAATTCCCTAAACTGTAAAAAAGAACAAATCCAAAGATTGTTTTCCTCAGCAGATATTCAAACCTATTTTTATAATGGATATAATATTATGGACATCGACCTGAAGAATGAATGTTATATCAGACACAGGTAATGCTTGCTCAGGCGATCTCTCTCTCTCTCTCTCTTTCTCTCCCTCTCAATAATATTGTACAAAATACAATGAGTTTCAATGGAGGGACTCAACATTCCTTCGTTACTAGTTCTAAAGTGACGCTTTAGAATTGGTAACGGGAGCTTGGTCAAACTGTCAACTCGAGATTTGAATCTGTGGCGAAAGGAAGTAGTTCTGCACAAAAGAGGGTTTTAAAGACACTCAGTTGTTATTTCTTATTTATTTACACACTCATGCCATCGAACTGTTGTATAAACACAATATCACACTTGTAGCCGTGCAATATGGCTGTATATCAGCAGGCTGTGATTAGCCTACACTGTAAAAAATGACCGTGATTTTAACAGTAAAAGACTGTAAAAATGCTGCGGTGAAAAACTGTCAATTGGTTTACAGAAAGTTTCCATACTATATACGGTGAATAACTGTAATAATCTAACGGTACATTTAATGTAATTTTACAGTAAAATACTGTTAAATTCACAGTTTTTGGAAGTGAAAAATAACAATTCATTGTCAAATTTACAGTGAAAAACCGTAAATTGACATTCCCACAATTCCCTGCATGACACTTCATATTTGATATAGTTTCTTCTTAGTTTTTCTCATTTTTTTCTAATCAGTTATGTACATTAGGGTTTTATGTTACATCTAATGTTGTTAAATTAATGTTTATTGCATTTTTAAAATTTCATGCATGTTACCATGATGGTGTTTAGTGTGTGTGTGAATGACACTGTGTGCACCTTCTATATGTTAGTGTTGTCCTTCTCAGCTTGTGGAAAATCTGCTTGTGATGAACTTTGATTCATCATGTGACTCTTATCACCACTGTGTCTGGTGACTGTCAGTGTATTATAAAGGTACAAAACAGATATTAGTACTTCATTATGTTGGTAAATTAACATTATATCAGTTAATGAAATACGTTATTTTACCGTAAATTTAACAGATTTTTTTTTACGTTGCTACTGTATTTTTTACGGTAAAGTTCTGGCAACCACAGCTGCCGTTTTTTTTACCGTAAATTTTACTGGGATTTTTTTTTTTTTACAGTGTATGGTATTTTATTATTATTATTATTTTATTTATTTTCTCACTCTACAGGATTTTTTGGTCTGACATTTTTTATTATTAATTATGAAAAGCTTTTATTACTATTAGAACATGCCATGAATACTGTATGGCTGAGAAACAAGCTAAGCAGAACAGGTAGGAAGTGAAGTGAGAAATGCAATGAAACACCCTACAAAAGAAAAACAATGTGTTCCTTACACAGTTGTCTTAAATGAAATAAAAACTAAAACAAGTAAATACCCACTAGACTTCACACAGCACGACCTCAGTACATCACACATCTGAGGGAGAGAAGTAGCTTTTGAGTCACTTTCACAAGTCTTTCTGTGTTATATTCTGATTTGACCTCCAGATATCAAGTCAGGATTTGAAATTAGATTCGTATCTTTCAGGTTTTGCAAGGTACCCTGGAACTACCAAGTTTTTTCCAAGTTTTCTACTTGTGTCTATCAAGTTGTGTGAGATATCGAAGAACCGAATAGGAGGAGACCGGGGTTAGATGTCACACTTTTTACAAACACAGTGAATATTTCTCAGGGTAGGATTTTTGAATGTCATTTTAATTTTTTTTTTCAGTACAATGTCTGTTGGGGAAGCATCAAAATAAGGTGATCACAGATATTAAGCAGACAGTACTAATACTCTAATGACTGGTAGTTGACATGTAGTTGCAAAGTTACTTATAGTTAGTAGAATGTCTAAAATGGACTATCGAAATAAAGTTTTACACACATGCCCCAACCAGACATTTATCTCTCAAGCTTAAACACACATGTTTGTGTGAACTTTGCCAGAAGTGGATGTCTGAAAGTTTTCTATGGCTTCTATTTCATTACCTCATGCAAATATTTGACTAATTCTGCATTTATTTGACCTTGGCCTCTTCATGTTCTCATATTCTCATAGATTCAGTCAATGAGCTTCATCTAGCAACCCACCTCAGCTATAGAAGTGACTCAGTCTATGTGTTCGGCCCTTCAGGGATTCAGATTGAAGATGGCCATAGCCA
Organism: Megalobrama amblycephala; assembly: GCF_018812025.1. Classification (NCBI taxonomy): domain Eukaryota; kingdom Metazoa; phylum Chordata; class Actinopteri; order Cypriniformes; family Xenocyprididae; genus Megalobrama; species Megalobrama amblycephala. Next base: position 21,095,281 of record NC_063056.1, on the reverse strand, counting down.
GTCAAAGCAGAGGAAGATTCATTTTCTACTCCGCCAACTCGACAGACACGAAACATGCTAAATGCGGACCATGACTAAACAGTGTTTGGGGAAATAAACTGCTGGGTTTTGAATATGTGGGATGAGTAATAACAGAACTTTTCTGCTGCTGCGTGTCGACCCTTGAGATTGTGTAGGCCATATTGAGTTTCACATGTTACTGTTGAGGGAACACAGGAAGCTGTAATTGAGGGCGTATTGAAGGTGTTCAGTGCATCACAGTGTGCAATATAATGAGGTTGAGTCACGGACATTTCAAAAGGGCTTTATTTGTACTGCCATGACTAAACCAAGGCATTATTGTTGAGTTATGAAATGATTTATAGCAGTTACATTTTTATTGACAGGAAAAAATGTCTCTGACCACAGGTTTATTTCCTGTTTTTTGTCTTCATGGGACTTTCTTCCCTTCCTTCAATCGGTTTCAAACAGAGCAAAGTCAATCTTCTGCGTCTGTCCTTGTCTTACTAGTCTTTTTTCTATTCTTTTTTGCCCCAGTCCTTTCTGCCTGTTTCTTTGCTGTATATCCTTCAGATCTTTCAGTCGACTGCATTTCTGTTATTTATGTTCGGTTATCTTGGGCACCAGGTTAACTACCGCTAATGTGGCATTGACAATGGCATAACACATATGCAAATTATGCCATGCTGACCTCTTGTCTGTGCCTCAGACTGTGTTGTGTTGGTGCATGTGATGCCTGTGATTTTTTTTTTTTTTTTTTCATACTGTCGCCGCCTTCTTCTTTTTCTTCTTTCTTTCTTTTTTTATTTCAAACAACAACCAATAAAAAATAAAATAAAATAAAATAAAATAAAATAAAATTGAAAATACAATAATTGTGTTGCCACATAAAAAACAAAACAATATCTAAGAATAAATCATCAGTTAATTACATGTGTCCGAAAAGGACCGGGATGAAGCAAAATCTTGTTTACCCACCCCTTATACAACCATTCAAAATTCCGTTATATATATTAAATATTTTCTATATACTATATCTTCATAGCACAATAACAAATAAACCTTTTCATTTTTTTTTTTTAAATTCAAACCAAATTTTACCTTTTATTCCAAACGACCCATCACCCTTTAGTCTTAATACAATCAATCTTTTAACCCACCCTCACATTCACTCTTGTTCATCCTCATATCATTTTAGTAACTCATTTTTATACAACTTTTTAAACTTTTTAAAGTTTGTACAATATTTTAACACCTGCTCCAAATTATTCCACAACCTCACCCCACATGTAGTGATCCACATACTTTTTAGAGTAGTTCTTATGTTGAGCTTTTTAAAGTTTAATTCATCTCTCAAATTATACCCACCCTGCCTCTTCATAAACACTTTTCGTACATTTTCCGGAAGTAAATTATTTCTTGCTTTAAACATGACTTGTGCCGTGTTAAATTTAACCAGATCAATAAACTTTAGTGTATGTGATTTCAAGAATAGTGAATTTGTGTGTTCAAGATATCCTACATTATTTATGATTCTGATTGCTCTCTTTTGTAATGTGCATAACGACTGTAGGTTGGTTTTGTAGGTATTTCCCCAGATTTCTACACAATAACTTAAAGGTGCCCTAGATTATGTTTTTAAAAGATGTAATATAAGTCTAAGGTGTACCCTGAATGTGTCTGTGAAGTTTCAGATCAAAATACCCCATAGATTTTTTTTAATTAATTTTTTTAACTGCCTATTTTGGGGCATCATTATAAACGTGCCGATTTTATGCTGCGGCCCCTTTAAATCCCGTGGTCCACGCCCACAGAGCTCGTGCTTGCCTTGAACAGTGCCTTAACAAAGTTTACACAGCTAATATAACTCAAAATGGATCTTTACAAAGTGTTCGTCATGCATGCGTCGGATTATGTGAGTATTGTATACTGTTATATTGTTTACTTCTGATTTTGACTGAATTTGATAGTGCTCCGTGGCTAACGGCTAATACTACTCTTTTGGAGAGATTTATAAAGAATGAAGTTGTGTTTATGCATTATACAGACTGCAAGTGTTTAAAAATGAAAATAGCGACGGCTCTCTTGTCTCTGTGAATACAGTAATAACCGATGGTAACTTTAACCACATTTAACAGTACATTAGCAACATGCTAACGAAACATTTAGAAAGACAGTTTACAAATATCAATAAAAAAAATATCATGTTATCATGGATCATGTCAGTTATTATTGCGCCATCTGCCATTTTTCACTATTGTTCTTGCTTGCTTACCTAGTCTGATGATTTGGTTGTGCACAGATCCAGACGTTAATACTGGCTGCCCTTGTCTAATGCCTTTTATAATGTTGGAAACGTGGGCTGGCATATGCAAATATTGGGGGCGTACACCCCGACTGTTACGTAATGTTATGTTGAGATTCGCCTGTTCTTCGGAGGTCTTTAAAACAATGGAGTTTGAGACTCACTGTTTGTCATTTCCATGTACTGAACTCTTGTTATTTAACAATGCCAAGATAAATTCAATTTTTCATTCGAGGGCACCTTTAAGTATGGCACTATGAGTGTATTATACAGAATACAGTGGCATGAAAAAGTATGTGAACCCCTTGCAGAATCTGTGAAAATGAGAATTATTTTAATAAAATAAGAGGGATAATAAAAAATGCATGTTATTTTTTGTTTAGTACTGTCCTGAGTAAGATATTTTACATAAAAGATGTTTGCATTTAGTTCACAAGACAAAACAATAGCTGAATTTATTAAAATAACCCCATTCATAAGTATGTGAACCATTGATTCTCAATACTGAGTGTGGTTACCTGATGATCCACGACTGTTTTTATGTTTTGTGATGGTTGTTCATGAGTCTCTTGTTTGTCCTGAGCAGTTAAACTGAGCTCTGTTCTTCAGAAAATCCCTCCAGCTCCTGCAGATTCATCAGTTTTCAAGCATTTTTGCATATTTGAACCCTTTCCAGCAGTGGCTGTATGATTTTGAGATTCATCTTTTCACTCTGAGGACAACTGAGGGACTCAACTATTAAAAAAGGTTCAAACATTCACTGATGCTCCAGAAGGAAACACGATGCATTAAGAGCCGAGGGGTGAAAACTTTTGAATTCAAATATCAAGGTGAATTGTACTCAATTTTTCTTCTGGGAAACATGCAAGTATCTTCTGTTGGTTCCGAAGGGCAGTACCAAATGAAAAACAATGATATTTAAACAAAATAAGAAAAATTGTGACATCTTCATCCTGTTCAAAAGTTTTCACACTCCGACTCTTAATGCATCATGTTTCCTTCTGGAGCATCAGTGAATGTTTGAACCTTTTTTAATAGTTGTGTTTGAGTCCCTCAGTTGTCCTCAGTATGAAAACACAGATCTCAAAATCCTACAGTCACTGCTGGAAAGGGTTCAAATATGCAAAAATGCTTGAAAACTGATGAATCTGCAGGAGCTGGAGGAATTTTCTGAAGAACAGAACTCAGTTTAACTGCTCAGGACAAACAAGAGACTCATGAACAACCATCACAGAACAAAAAAACAGTCGTGGATCATCAAGTAACCACACACAGTATTGAGAATCAATGGTTCACATACTTATGAATGGGGTTATTTTAATAAATTCAGCTATTGTTTTGTTTTGTGAACTAAATGCAAACATCTTTTATGTAAAATATCTCACTCAGGACAGTACTAAACAAAAAATAACATGCATTTTTTATTATCCCTCTTATTTTATTAAAATAATTCTCATTTTCACAGATTCTGCAAGGGGTTCACATACTTTTTCATGCCACTGTATTCAATGATTTATTATTCAGAATATATCTTGCTTTATTTAATATTGCTATAGTCTTTACCAGTTTTGCTTCAAAGTGTTTTATATGTGGTTTCCAGCTGATTTTGTGGTCTAAAATAACACCAAGAAATTTATTTTGAATTTCATATCAATTTTCAATTCTACTTAAGGTTTAGTATACTTTCCAAATAACATAATCTAAATAACATAAAATAATTTATTTACGTCAAACCACCGTTTTAATTTAATCATTTCTTTTGCTATCGCCTCCAAAAGCTGCTGTAAATTGTCCCCCGAACAGAAAATATTTGTATCATCAGCAAATAAAATAAATTTTAATATGTTTGATACTCTACAAATATCATTAATGTACATTATGAAAAGTTTTGGGCCTAGGACCGATCCCTGTGGTACTCCACATGTTATGTCCATATACATATAGATTTTTGATCACCGATTTCCACAAATTGTTGGCTGCTTCTCAAATAGCTACTTACCCAGTTCAATCCAACTCCAATTTCTGTAATAAAATGTCATGATTTATGGTATCAAATGCTTTCTTTAAATCTATAAACATTCCATATATATATATATATATATATATATATATATATATATATATATATATATATATATATATATATATATAGTGAACATTTTATCCTTGAAGTTGATGTGTTAGAAGCAGGAAAAATGGGAAAGCGTAAGGATTTGAGCGAGTTTGACAAGGGCCAAATTGTGATGGCTAGACGACTGGTTCAGAGCATCTCCAAAACTGCAGCTCTTGTGGGGTGTTCCCGGTCTGCAGTGCTCAGTATCTATCAAAAGTGGTCCAAGGAAGGAACAGTGTTGAACCGGCGGCAGGGTCATGGGCGGCCAAGGCTCATTGATGCACATGGGGAGCGAAGGCTGGTCCATGTGGTCTGATTCAACAGACGAGCTGCTATAGCTCAAATTGCTCAAGAAGTTAATGCTGGTTCTGATAGAAAGGTGTCAGAATACACAGTGCATTGCAGTTTGTTGCGTATGGGGCTGCATAGTTGCAGACCAGTCAGGGTGCCCATGGTGACCCCTGTCCACCACCGAAAGTGCCAACAGTGGGCACGTGAGCATCAGAACTGGACCACGGAGCAATGGAAGAAGGTGGCCTGGTCTGATGGATCAAGTTTTCTTTTACATCATGTGGATGGCTGGGTGCGTGTGCGTTGCTTACATGGTGAACACATAGCACCAGGATGCACTGTAGGAAGAAGGCAAGCCGACGGAGGCAGTGTGATGCTTTGGCCAATGTTCTGCTGGGAAACCTTAGGTCCTGCCATCCATGCGGATGTTACTTTAACAGGTACCACCTACCTAAGCATTGTTGCAGACCATGTACACCCTTTCATGGAAACGGTATTCCTTGGTGGCCGTGGCCTCTTTCAGCAGGATAATGCATCCTGCTACAAAGCAAAAATGGTTCAGGAATGGTTTGAGGAGCACAACAACGAGTTTGAGGTGTTGTCTTGGCCTCCAAATTCCCCAGATCTCAATCCAGTCGAGCATCTGTGGGATGTGCTGGACAAACAAGTCTTATCCATGAAGGCCCCACCTCGCAACTTACAGGACTTAAAGGATCTGCTGCTAACATCTTGGTACCAGATATCAGAGCACACCTTTAGGGGTCTAGTGGAGTCCATGCCTCAATGGGTCAGGGCTGTTTTGGCACAAAAGGGGGACCAACGCAATATTAGGAAGGTGGTCATAATGTTATGCCTGATTGGTGAGAGTGGTGGGAAAAATATAACATAAAAGGCAAAAAATAATATTGAGTCTAAGTAAAAAAAATGGAATGTAAATAAATAAAATATAATAAGATTTGATGAAATATGAATATACCATTTTTAATAAGTTTGGTCTGTCTTACACAAATTTATCATATTATGGTTTTATGCTTCCCATTCATTGTAATTGCATGGAAAATAAAGGTCTGCATGATATTCAGAATTTCCCCTTTTGTGATCCACAGTAGAAAGTTATGCAGGTTTGGAACAATATGAGGGTGACTGTGGATTTTCATTTTTGAGTGAACTATTCTTTTAATACTCAGACTGTCTACTGAGTTTATAGTGAAGTGTTGATCTGTCAATGGCAGATTAATCGGCTATTAATTCACCACTCATAGGAATGACCCAACAAATCACTATCAACTGTACCCTAAAACCCAATGTCAACCTATTTAGCAATGCCAGGAGGAGTTCTCAGATTAAAATTACTGGAGAGGAGAAAAATAAAAGTTTTTAGATTTCAGTCATCATTGTAGTGCACTTCTAGGCAGTTTTTCAAACCTATGGTCCAAAAAAAAAACAAAAAAAAAACTCAGCCAGTAATATTAAGTCCATGCATGCAGAACTGTAGAGGAGTGAGTCATTGCTCATGTTTAGCCTTGAAAAGGACTGATCATGTAAAAAAAGAGTACCCAAAGTCAAGCTTTATGGTTGAACTGCTCAGCCACGTTCCCCTATTCTCTGGCGTGTGATTAGAACGTTCACTGTGGACCTCTGCCTTTTTTGTTCACACAGCACGACTGCTGCTGCCGCTATTGTTACAGGTGCTTTTCCGCTCGACTGGTCACGTTTCTCTCTCGTGGACTGAGAACGACAGTGACATGCCCCCACCCATAACGAATGCACGGGAGATGTTTCTGCCTGACGCCTCTCTCCTCGTTTCCTTCCTCGCTTTTTAAATCAATATTTGAGTGGGAGGTGTGCCCCGTGTTCGCCGCCACATATCTCTAGGGAGCAGGAGGCGCTCTGGCCGGTGGTCTTGGTTTGGGTTTTAAAGGAAGGGATCAGACGGAGCAGGGCACAGACACTAAATCAATGGCCTTATCCAAACCCCTCGCTCCGCATGAGGAGAAAACGGAATTTCTATCAGGAGATTATATTTGTTCATGAGCTTCTGACCCGTTGGCCCTTTTTTCCTCCTCTATCTTCCATCCACCTCAGAACTGCAAATAACGTATAGCCAGGCTCAAGTTTTCAATGTCTTTAATTCTCTCACTTTTGCCTCCTTTCCAGTCTCTTTCGGGCCACACTTCCTCTTTTTCACCCCGATTTCAGAGATGGATTATGACGTTGACATACCCAGGACATGAATGTCTCCGGGGCCCTTCACACAGGATGCATTCTAGCGTTAAAAAAGGCTAGACAGAGCGTAACGGAAGTGAACCGAAGGCGCGTTTATGGGCGCATGAAATCCTGTACAGCATTTATCCCACCCCCAGATTGCTTTGATTGGTCAATACTTTAAAATGGACATTGATTCAATATGCAGCATATCAAACGTTTTTACCTTGCCAAAGCATCTTCAAAACTTCAAATTCCTCTGTTATTTGGTATAAAACAATGCATGTTTTAAATGTAAGTCTGGCAGTGTTGGGCAAAATTCAGAACTGAGGAACTGGCTGTCTTTTAATTCTTGAATGTAAATATGAATTGAACTGGCCACACCACACAGGAAGTAGAATTTGATTTCTTGAGAAAGAGGAACCAATTGTCAATTCAAAGAAATTTAACAGAAGTAATGCATTGTGGGAAGTCTGTCTGTCTGTCTAGCCCATAAACCTTAAAAATTCAAGGCTTTTTAAACTTGAAAACATTCAAAGAATGCTTTGTCAAGCTAGAATTCAAAATTTGGCGAGAGCCGTGAGGGAACGGCGCGAGGCCGGTGACGCAAGTGATAACGAGCATCACCTGGGAGGCACACTGGCCTTGAGTCTCTCACGGAGGAGCTCCGGGAGCATAAAAGGAGGAGCGACGACCGTGAAGGACGAGAGAGGACCAGGCCTGGATATTATTTTATGTTTTATTATGTTTGTGTGGCCGGCAGACGTCCGCGAGGGTCTGCCGGCATTACTTTCGTTTTGTATTTGTTTATTTATATATTAAAGTTTTGTTTGAACGTTCGCCGGTTCCCGTCTCCTTCTTCCCGTTTACGAACTGTGTTACATTGGTGCCGAAACCCGGGAGGAAGGAGGGACATGCTGTCGGAGAGCCCTCGCTGCTGAGGGGGATCGCGGTGCTGCGGCTGCCCGAGGCGGTGGCACTGGAGCCTTGTGAAAGTGGGACGGAGACCCGGATGGCGTGCTCCTGGGACGAGGTGGGGTGGCTGCCGTCCAGGAGGGAGCGGAGAAGTCGCCGCCGTCCGCCGTGGGCCGGAGCCTGCTGCCGTCCGCCATGAAGGGGACTCGCAGGGGACGGGGGACTCGCTGCCGGCTGCCCTCAACCGGAGGAGCCATCGCCGGCCGCCAGGAGGCGGTCGAGGATCGGCCGTCCACTGAGCGTCCAGTGCCACCGCATGGCACTGCGAGGAAGAGCCTCCCGGCTGGCTGAGGACCAAGCGGCAGTGTGTCTGGGAACCGGACCCAGAATTTTTTTTTTTCTCTTTTTCCTCTCTCCCCTCTCTCATCCTGTCGCTCCCCTTGCTTCCGTCTCCTTTCTCTCGTCTCGTCTGTCCTTACCCCCAGGTGTTGCAGCCGCCGAGACAGGCCCCGGGGGGGGGAGTAGAGCGCAGTCTCGGGAGTACCCCCCGGCCTGCGAGGGGCGATGGGGGTATGTGGCGACCAGGGCGGGCGAGAGCCGTGAGGGAACGGCGCGAGGCCAGTGACGCAAGTGATAACGAGCATCACCTGGGAGGCGCAACGGCCTTGAGTCTCTCACGGAGGAGCTCCGGGAGCATAAAAGGAGGAGCGACGACCGTGAAGGACGAGAGAGGACCAGGCCTGGATATTATTTTATGTTTTATTATGTTTGTGTGGCCGGCAGACTTCCGCGAGGATCTGCCGGCATTACTTTCGTTTTGTATTGTGGGAATATAATTTTAAAAGACGCTGTAATGACAATTAACCAGTTGTGTTCTTTTTTCTTTTTCTCTTTTTCTCTCTCTTTTCATTTGTGGACACTGGCCAAGAGAAGTTGATATACCTGTACACTATATCAAAGACACTTATGTCCACCAAAGGTTAAAGCTGTATTTTGTGAGTTATTTGAACTCTCAAAGGGGGAATTGTGGGAATATAATTGACCCTTCACAAAGACCCGCCCCCCTTAGTTACTGTTGCTTTGTCCGACAAGCAGTAGTGCTGTCACACCACATGCAGTGAAAAATACATTGCGGAGCAAAGAATATACTGACAACACGTCGACAGACAAGACAAAGCAGGTTACTTATGATATTAAACAAAGTCCCAGCTTTCAAACTGTGTAGTTTTTTTTAAGAAATTCAAACAATAAAAACCGTTTTGTGGCTCTTTAATGTGCCGTGACCATGGACGTGACAGATTGGTGTAGCGCCTCAGCTCAAGAGGCTCATAAACTGATCATCTCTTCCTACTAGTCCATTTATAGCATCAAATAAACATGAATGAACATGAGAATGAATGTTGTTTCAAATGCGGAAAGACATCAATACACACCATTTTTCAAGTTTATGTCCACCAAGGTTAATCTTCTAACTCCTGACTGCTTTGTCGGACAAAGTGGCGGATTCGGCATTCTGATTGGTTAGATCGCTTGTTAATCAAACTCCAGGCGAAGGGTCAATTTTAAAAGATGCTGTAATAACAATTAACCATTTGTGGGTTTTTTTCTTTTTTTTTTTTTTCTTCTAACCAATTTCCTCTTTGACGGGAGTCAGCCGTCCATGTGATACCGATTTAATCTTAGTTCTTGTAATCAGATGGTGCTCGAACCCTTAGATAGGTGTTCTGGAGTTTTACGGCATCAGGGTATTTCCCTGCATCTTCCTTTGTTATTCCTTTGATCTAAAGATGTCATCTCTGACCTCTAGCTTATAGCTTATTGTCTTTAGATGCTTTTGTTTTAGTGGTCACCTTCTAAGGCTGTGTGTAAGGTCAACACCTTTAAGGACTGCCCACTGAATTCCTATAGAATACAATGTTTAGCTCCTTTATTTTAGATTTGATGACTGCAGCTACCAACAGCACATGTTCTCAATAAAGAATCTGCTGAAGATACATCCATGTCTCCTGGTCTTCGCTTCTGAGATTTCCAACAAGATTTTCAGTATATTTTAATTCTACTTCCCTTCAAATTTGAATTGCAATTCTGCATCCTGTTTGCTACGGCAATTCAAATTAAATTCAATGTTTATAATTGAGACAAAGGGTGCATCACAATCAACACCCTAGCTTCCTAGGTTTTTAACCAGGATATCGTGTAGACAAATTGTAAGTACACAAGTCAACAAAATATATAACATTGTTCTAGTGGTTTTTGGATATTTTAATCAAAAAATTGTGCCTTTAAATAATGTTTTGTATTTTAAAAAGACATCTCTCGCATATCATTATGTGTAGTAAGTTGGTTTACATGATTTAGGTTTCGCACTTTGGAACTTCCATTAAAGAAACATAGTGAGCATTGATGCTCCCTGGTTTTCACTGTGCATTGTGGGAACGTTTCAGTGCACTGGAAGAATTTTGTGATTCAGAGAGCCCTTAAAATGTCTGACCCCCTGATCAGTGCCCTGACAACTGAACTAGGGATCTGACTGAGATGCACCCCAACAAGTAATTCTCAGTTAAAGGGTTAGTTCACCCAAAAATGAAAATAATAATAATAATAATAATAATACAAATTTGTTGAAATCCGATGGCTCAGTGAGGCCTGCACAGCCAGCAATGACATTTCCTCTCTCAAGATCCATTAATGTATTAAAAACATATTTAAATCAGTTCATGTGAGTACAGTGGTTCAATTTTATTATTATAAACCGACGAGAATATTTATGGTGTACCAAAAAACTAAATAACGACTTATTTAGTGATGGCCGATTTCAAAATACTGCTTCAGGAAGCTTCGGAGTGTTATGATTCTTCTGTGTCGAATCATGATTCGGATCACGTGTCAAACCGCCAAACTGCTGAAATCACGTGACTTTGGTGCTTCGAACCGCTGATTCATAATGCTCAGAAGCTTCCTGAAGCAGTGTTTTGAAATCGGACATCACTATATAAGACGTTATTTTGGGTTTTTTTTGGCGCACCAAAAATATTCTCGTCGCTTTATAATATTAATATTGACCCACTATAATCACATGAACTGATTTAAATATGTTTTTAGTACCTTTATGGATCTTGAGAGAGGAAATGTCATTGCTCCCTATGCAGGCCTCACGGAGCCATCGGATTTCAACAAAAATATCTCAATTTGCGTTCCGAAGATTAACAAAGGTCTTACGGGTGTGGAACGGCATGAGGGTGTGTAATTAATGACATAATTTTCATTTTTGGGTGAACTAACCCTTTAAATTCAAAATGGCTCACAACCCTGAAGTCTAGTAAATATGAACTGATTCCGTAACCCTTCAGGGCCCCCTGTTGGTCTGGAGCTCTGGTTAAATGTTAGATAAGCCTGTGCATTGGTCTCGTCTTTCACATACAGTTTCCTTTTCTTCCCTTTTATTTGTGCAGTCATAAATATCGACCTCTATAAATCCAATTTACGCAGTCTTGATTTCCATCTGCTCTATTAATACATTCACTACAGTAAACCTCTCATTGTGCTGTGCTACCTTTCCTCCGTTTGATTTGCTGCCTCTGTACACAACGTCTAATCCTTTGCTTCTCCTCCGGGGCGGCAGATTGACTCCTGCCTGGAGCCTAAAGCCTGCCTGACATCATCTGAGCTCTGCAACCATGACACACAGTCCCTCACTGCACAATGTTGTTCCTCTGTCACACAGTCATTAAAATTGATTTACTTAATTGGTTGAGCCTAATCCATCCAATAGGGCTGTAAACCTAGCCCAGCTTGGAGAGCATTGCACCTTGGGATAGTTGATGAATCATTTTGAATCGTCTTCTGCGGTTTGTAAAGCATGATTACCTGTCTCTTCACCCCTCTCGCTCTCTCTCACTTCATCCCCTTCTCCCTCTCTTTCAGACATTCCACACAGCAGCAAACCAATAAAGTCATAACGAGCACAAGCCAGCTTGTTAAACAACTCACTGACATCATCAGCGGATCTTCACGGGTAAAAGTCATGCTTCTCTGACTTCTAAATCTCTCATTTTTCTTTCTTTACTGGAACAGTTGTCCTTATATATGTATATCCAGTGATGTTGGTTTCATCTGAACCAAGACATTCCACTGACCTGCATGTGCACTGACAAAAATAATGTTATGAAATGGTTATGGTGTTGTCAAACTGAACCACAACGTGATTTAAAAAATGTATGCTATTTTGTTTTCCTGCAGCAAGACAGACTCCGTCTGACGAGACTCAAAACAGAGCTTTCGGATTCTGTGCAGCGATATGGAGACCTGCAGAAGGTACACATGAAATATTGGCTTTCCTTTATTTGTCCACAAAATAACACATGTGATTAGGACTGTGAGAGCTTTTGCAACTGACGTCAGTCTTGAAAATAGAGGGAAGTATTTGTAGCATTTTTGTACATTCACTTCCAGCGACAGGTGAGCATCTGTAAAATATTATTTGGCATTTAACAATTTAAGACACAAATACCATACCCAAAATGGGCTTTATATCTCTATTATTTTTAAACAATTGCATTTTTTTTAGGCAGAGACATAACTGTTGAGGATATACTGAATAAGTGTTATTTCTTTAGCTTGTTAGATTTTGTGGTACGATAGTCCCCAGTCCCCTCTACTGTATGTATGCAGCCCACTCATGCAGCAGTAATGTAAACCAGTAAAAAATAATCCACTGAGCTTTTCTTTTCCTCAGCTGCTGTCAAATGTCTGGCTCTATTTGCATATTAATGTCTTTTTTTTTTTCTCTTTTCTCTGACAGAAAATTGCAGATCGTTCGAGGGCCTTGCTTCCTTCTGCACAAAAGGACAGGAAACAGGTGAGTGGGCTTCAATATCTCAGAGTCCAGAGAGAGTCCACTTCTTCCTCTTTGTTCTTTCATGAGCTCTTTGACATCCCCTGTGACAGTAAGATAAAGAGTGAGACTGCCTGTGTGATTGCATGTGGATGAGGAGCTCTTTGATGCCCCTCTTTTCTCACCACTTCATTTTCTAGCAGGTCAGATATTAACTGTCAGAATTTCCTGACACTTACAAACCACAGCCCTCATTTTAAGTTTGTTTGGAACCACTACATTTGTGGTACAGAACGTGGAGCCCTGTCTATCAAGAGGTGGTCAAAGATCTGGGCTGGAAGGAATATAGGTCCACAAGAGGTGATGCATGGCCTACCGCCTTTGTCAATGAGCAAGACACTTGAAGGCATAATTCACCCAAAAACTCACCCTCATATTGTACCAAACTTTTTCCATGGAACACATTATTAAAGAATATCCTGGCAACCTTTTTCATTTAATCCATCCATCCATCCATCCATCCATCCATCCATCCATCCATCCATCCATCCATCCATCCATCCATCCATCCATCCATCCATCCATCCATCCATCCATCCATCCATCCATCCATCCATCCATCCAATTAAAATTAAAGTGGTCCATGTGACCTGTACACTGTAATCCAAGTGTTCTGAAGCCATTAGATAATTTTTCTTTCAGCTGTAGCTCTTAAATCTAATATGCCACCATTAGATGTGTCATGTCAGGTTTGATGTCAGTGGCGATTGATCATCACACCTTGATATTGTGACGCTTAACCAGACACGCAAATGTTAGATGTCATTCAAAAATGAAGATTCTATCATCATTTACTCACTCTCACAGAGTTCCAAGCACATGTGACTTTAGTTAATCCTCAAAACACAAATTAAGATTTTTTTAATGATCGTATCTCTTTACAAGAACTGGATTAAATGCGCGTGGATTACTTTTACGGGTTTTTTTTTTTAAGTTTTAGTTACCTGTACTATTAATGGAGAGACAGAAACCTCTCAGATTTCATTAAAAATATCTTGAAGATAGATAATATTTTGAAGATAAACCAACGTCTTATGGGTTTGGAATGAGTAAGTAAAGTAAATGCTAACATGATATGGATACAAATCTATCATTTAACTTGTATGGTGAAGTGCACAAACACCTTTATGATACTTTTATGGCAGTTTTTTAATTATTATTTTGGAGCTCAACAGTGTTCCCATTCACTTTTATCATATAAAAAAAGAGTGGCTGTACATTAACTCAAATTTTTCTTTTCATGTTCCAAAGAAGTAAGATTTGTAGCTACATGAGGGTGAGTAAATGATGATAGAATTGTCATTTTTGAGTGAACTATTCCTTTAAACCCACCTGGTTGTTTCAGAACAAGTGGTATCTTAAATTTAGTTTCGCTGTGAGAACAAAAAGAAAGCATCTTGTCTAGAAGAAACAAGATGCCTTGAGAATGACCGCATATGACAGTTCTAGTGATGTTCACTCTCATTGGAAGAGTTTCATTTGATGAAACACACTAAAACTGACATCTTCATCGCCACACTTTTTTTCAGATTCCATCAAACTTCAATTTTCAGTTCATCTGAGATTGCTCAAGGATGTACTGATGATTGAAAGTGTTGACTGAACGGTAGGAATTGCGTTCAATATTACCTGCAGTACAACAGCAGCTCAGATTGGCTCAGCTGGTATGTGACTATAGCACATACATACACACTCCTGTCTTACAGTCTCAGGTCTGATAAAATCCTCTCTTATTCTGTTCCCTTCCCTCCTGTCGTTCTCTAGAGACACTGCTTTTATGTGAGACTCTGTCACCTGTAGCTATGTCTCTGATCTTCCTGTCTCCTTCCACAATCCCCCCTGGAAACACCCGACCAGAGCAATCAAACAGGATGTGTAGTTCTAATATGAACGCCAAGAACACATTCAAAACAAACAACATGCTGAGTTGTTAGTCAAGAGTAAGGTGTTATTAAGGAGCTGTTTGATCGCCAGGCTCTGCCAGTCTTTGTTTTATGAGTTCAAACGAGAACTGGGTTGGTTATCAGAACTGCCAATCTGTAAGATGATTCATGAACGTGACTCACTATTATGATTGGAAAAATCACAGCGGTATAGGTTTTTGATTAAAGTACTCATAGTGATTGATATGTTTAAATGCATTTCTTAACCTCAAGTGTAATTTGTTATGGACTCGCTTCCCATTGTGTTGAATAAGAAGAATAGCAATGCACTTGTTATTGGAGCCTGTTTCTGCCTAGAGTAAACAAATATTTGTCATTTCTATCTCACAATATGAAATTATTTCTTACAATTGGAAGTATTTCTCAATTCCATATGAATTTTGTCATTTTTATCTCACAATGTGACTTTATATCTTGCAGTTGCAACTATTTCTTAAATGTTATTAGTGATGTCAATCGATTAAAAAAAAAAAACTAATTAATTACACATTTATTCTGTAATTAATCATGATTAATCACTTTAAAAGCATAAGTTTTTTATATTTTTATATTGTAATAATTTTACAGCTAATCTCCAAATTAATGCAGAAATAACATATAGAATATATATGTTTAAATATCTGTTTAATGGCATCTTTTTTATGAATGAAGGCCAGTATCACTGATGCCAATACAGCCACTGATGTCTCAATTTTTTTAAACATTAATTATAGACATTCAACATTACAGTATAACTGAAAGCTATCAATTTCAACAATAATTAGGCTTTAAAAAAATATAACAAGTTTTAATTTAAGTAAACTTCACATCATCTTAACATAAATCTTCACATAAAGCCATTATAATAAATGTCATATTTACCTGTCAAGTCACCTTTGTTATATTTCTCACTTCATTTTCTTTATTTGTTTGCTAAAATCTTTTTGTAATGGTGACTTCTTGCTTAAAGTTGTGACACTTCTTTCTGTTGTTAAACTTTATCTCACAGTTACAGGAAGAAATAGGCTTCCATATAATTGATTACTAGGACAAAACAGAAAAGTTGGATGTATGGAGGAATTATTTTGCAATAATCTTTTGTCAAAATGTGTTCAGAGTTATATATTTGGGTTATTTATTTATTTATGTTTGGGTGCAAACTCTTGCTTTTTCCATTTTCACACTGTTTAACATAATCCAGTTTTTATGCTATAATTTAGATCTAAATGTGGTGATGTGAGGCTAGAGTTCCCATCTCTATAATACAGCTGCAAACCATATTCTAGGAAAAGTAATTATCTTTCCCCCTTGTTTAACCTTTTACTCTTCTGACAAAGAAAAAATCATTAGAAAGAACCCGATACCCACCATTTTTAGAAACATTTGGGGTCAGGATGCTCTTTTTTATTTTGATTGATTGGTGGAAAATGATGTAAATATCTCGCTCTTTGCTCTAATCTTTCAACCTCAGAGGACTTACACAGAGTGCTGTCTTCTATTTAAAAAAAACTTGGAAAAAAAATAATAATAATACTAAAGGGTTAGTTCACCCAAAATAGAAAATTCTGTCTTTAATTACTCACCCTCATGAACTTTTTTAAATGGGTTTTTAGTACCTTTCTGGGCATTTGAAAGTTAACTTGCTGTCAATGCAGACCTCACGAGCCATCAGATTTTATCAAAAAGATCTTAATTTGTGTTCCAAAGATGAACAAAGGTCTTGGAGTGAAATTACGTGAGGGTGAGTAATTAATGACAGAATTTTGATTTTTGGGTGAACTAACCCTTTAAAGCCACTGCGATATGAGTGAAAGCCTTCAAATCAGAGGTACATTACATAATAGCACATATCCTCCAGAGAATTTAGATTAGTGAGACATTTCTGAGTAAATGCCTTAAACTGGGAATATCCTGTCTTGAATGAGTCATGCTGATCCTATGACTTAATGTGATTTGTATCCATTGCCTTTATAGGAGACTCCTCTCTCTGCCTCATAAGGAATCATGTATGAATGGTCTTGTAAATTTTGAGGAAATTCAAAGCAAATTTGATTGTGCTTTATCTAGTCTGAATTTGAAATAAGGTTTCAAATAAGTCTATTTACATTTTTAAAAAGAATATAATGGTAATGGGCTTATTTCTTAAAGTAAAGTTCATTAAAAATGAATTACATTTAGAATAGAATAAACTTAGACTTAATTTCATGGCAGATCTGAGGTACAGATACGGTTAAGAGGATAAATTTATGCTTTACATCTTGTCAGTAGATGAGAAATCCTCCAAACTACAAGCCACTCTTTGACCTATTAGACAATGATATCCTCAGTGAGTGGGACGACAACAACCGCGCAAAGCAGAGGGTGTTCTCAGGGTGGACTGAGATGTATTGGATGTGCTAATTCTGAGAGGGAAGAATACAATGAGTCATCCAACACATTGCAAAAAATAATGGCACGCCTCAAGCCTTTATCGATGTCATGCATATGCAAGTTGAGAAATTAGCAGATCAATGTGGCCCTCTCCAAGTGACCAACACCCACCTCTTCAACCTTCAGGCTGACGGAGAGTTCAACCTAAATGACTAACAAAGGCGGCAGGCTGTTCCTTTGCGATTCTTCTGCTGCAGTATGAGGTGGCGAGTCATTATCATTGCATTATATTCTCCAAAGCCGTGAAATGTCAGTGCTTTGCTATTATGTAAGATGTTTACAAATGATCTCAAGGAAAGTTGTGTCATTTCTAATATAGAAGTTTCACCAAAGTCAGGTCTGACGTCTGAGAACATCCGCAATGTTCTGATCCTCTTAGGATCTAGGCAGGGGCAGTTCCAGGATCAGTGAATACTACTATGATACACTTTAAGGGTACATGTACATGATAACAATGTACTAAAAAACGGAAAAAGTGCTTTTTGCTTACAGACAACAACATTGTCAAAACAATCAGCGTTAACGACTAAAAATGTTGTATTATGCATGCCTGGCCAGTAGTTGGCGATGTCACTTTGTAAAGAATCATGTGCCTATAGACTGAACACGTAATTGGTATGCACATGATGTCACTGTTTTCACAAATGTGTGTTTTTGTAGTTTACACGGAGGTTATAACGGTATCCTTTATCACCTCTGTGTAACGTTTTCAAAAAACTTGCATGTTGAAACCCGTTTCCAGAAGTTTGCCTTTTCAGGTCTCCCCAAAAATTGTTGTTGTGTAAATGAATTTTCAAAACGCATAAAAAGTTTTCTGTTTTAAGTTGAAAAAGGTGTTGTGTAAAAAGCCCCTAAAATTAACTCTTTCCCCGCCATTGACAAAATTTGCCGTCATTTATGAGACAATGCTTCCCCGCTATTGACGGAATTTTATGGCTTTCTGTGTTTTCACTGTTTTACAGTAGGGGGCGCTATTACACATATCATATATATAATATACTGTGTATATAAATATATACTGTATATATAAATGGTAAGCGCCCCTACCGTATAACAATTTTTATTTTGTGTGTAGGTGTTTCATAAAAATATATATATATATATATATATATATATATATATATAATTCTTAATGAAACTTTTTTTAGTGTTGATAAAAAAGAATGCATGAAGCAATATTTTAATATTCTATGCTTATTTTGTGTAGATAGAGGGAAGTTTTGACAATAAAGTCAACAAACAAGTTTAGTTATTTTTTTATTTTTTTATTTTTTTTGTGATGGGGTGGTAAGACTGTTTACTGTAGCCTACTAAAACATTCAGCTCTGGAAGCCCTCTGCTAGTGCTGATTCTGAGCATTGTTTGTATTCTTAAAAAGTTTTAAAAATGTTATCGCTTATTTTGTGTGTGTGTTTGTTTGTGGAATGGACAGAGCCTACAGACTCCATTCAGTGAACTGGTTGAAGAGGGGCCATTGTTCGGAGAGGCGGAGACTATTGAGGGTGATGGCCAAGCATTCCTGTCAGAGATCAGTGAGGAAGACGTGGAGATCCTGAGGCAAAGAGAAGAAGCACTGCTGCAGATTGAGGTACAATAGGAACTCAATAGCCAGACCCACTGAAAACCTAATTGCATTAATAAGCCCCTCCCAACCCTTCTCAGTTTTTCTTTCGTATTGAGTATTTATTTTTCTTATTTTGAGAAATTTTGAAATACACATTAAAAAAGTTCAGAAGATTTCGCAATTTAATGCATCCTTGCAGAATAAACATATTAATTTCTTATATATACATGGGTCAGATTCTTTCTTTTTAATAGCTATGAAAGCAATTCCATATTTGAAGTGGTTCTATGAAGTATTCTGTTTTTTGTCATCTGTCTATGCAGTCGTTCAATGTCCTGCATTGTCATTTTATCCAAGACTTTAGGCATACTTAAAAAGAACAAACATGCTGCATTTCCATACAAACAGAACCATCAGGCCTGTATTCTTTCTGTACTCGCCATCATCTTTAGCAAATGTCCTTTTACTAAAGCTTTCAGGGCAATTTTCCTTAATAGTTTGGTTGATTCTGCTGTCTAGTCGCGCACACAAGCAGAAGGCTTTTCACACACCATTGAAAAACAGCATCACGTTGCTCTATTGAAGTATGTCTCGTCTGTAGCAAAACAGCTGTTTTCCTCCAGATGTGCGTTGGCACAGATGTGAACCTGCGATGATGGGGTCATTCTGTTGTTCTTTGACATCCGTTTGGTTCAATTTCAAAGCCATTTGTTTTGGACATGCACCATGCGCTGGTTTTCTTTGATGAAGGGTGTTCAAAGGCAAAAATTAAAATGAAATAAATGTCAGCCCGTCGTGATTATTGACAAGGCTATACGAAAAGCGAGTCACGCAGATGGCGCGTCAAAACAAATGGCTCTTTCTTGTTTGAATAGCAGGGAGTTGAGAAATGAGAGGGGCCACATGTCCTAATGACCAATGACAACCTTGAGAAAGCCTTGAAATGAAGACGTATGGCTTTTCCCTCTTGAAGACCTGTCTGAAGTTCATAGACGCTCGCTCGCTAACGCAGCTACCGCATCTGGCTAACCGACAGGCATCAAACAATCCCACATCCTGCAGCCCTCTTAATAAATTCCCATTCATCACACGGACAAAACCTGAAAGACTCAAACAAAACCGACAGGTTATTTTAGTCACGGAGAAATTGGACGAGGGTTTTTTTCAGATGATCAGAAGGGTGATGAGGATGAGTCTGTGCTCCGAGAGCTCCGTTGCAGGTTCTAGATATGTCTCTGGCCCCGGGCCCAGCCGAGCTGATCATATCTGACAATGTGCTTTTCCTGTCTAGCATCTTCCCCGCCTTCCCAACCCCCCAAACCTCCAGCCGGCCCCGTGCCGCCTCCTCACGCAACTCTGCTCAAGTGAATCACTAGCATGTGCAGCCCTTTTTGAGCCCTACTCTCTCTCTTTTCATCCGTCTCTCTCTCCTGTTCACTGTTAGATGGGCTCCCGAGGGAAATGGAGAAGATGGAATGTCTGTTATCCGTGTAAAGTACAATCAGTCGCCCCCCCACCCCAACCCCCCATCCCCTTTCCCTCTCTAACTCTCTCTTTCTCTCCAAAAGCTGATCTGTCCTCCTGAGTAGTTCACATTTACTCTGGCGGCTTGTGCGTTCAGGCGAACCCTTCTCCGGAGAACCGTGCAAAGGGACAAGCACGCACACACAAGCCGGATAGAGGACGGGGGGTGTTATTCTGCATGCCGTTATGGATTCTCAGTCTTGATTTTCTATGAGGCAACCCACAAGGGTAATGAACTGTTCCTCTGGGATGACTAATTCGATTTGGATTCACCATATATTACAGTGAAATGAGGGACACATTTGAAGGGAGGAGCCAGGCTCCGCCCTCCACCATTTATGACATCAACCCCAGACGCACCTCTCTGACACTTTGGCACCGGTCATCATTTCATCAAAATGAATTCGTTCAAAAAAAGGGAAAGCATAGGGCATGACAAAGGACAACTTTCAAGGGGAATCTGAATGCAACACCTGGCCCATCCAACAGAAAAAATAAAGACACGTGTCTCCCCTGCAAATGTGTCCACTGCATCCCTTTTGCCCTTCAGTGAGAAATAGAAGTTTCAGACAGTAGTGGAGCTACAGTAAACGGTGCTAATGGCAGACAAGCACTGCTGTGTAGCTATCCTGCATGTCATTACTTGTGAATCCTCTACTCTAGCAAAACTCTTTACTCTACTTTAAAAATGTCTACTTATAATAGCCTATTGCATGTACACATACCTGGAGACTAAATTTGAAAGACATTCATTGTTTTCAAGGGGACTTTAGATAGATTTTTTTTTAACTTGTAGTGCTGTGCTGCTCATCTCTGTTTATGGTGTTACTCTAGGTTCAGTTGCCAAACAGTTATTTTAGCATTTATATGTTAACACTTTATTTTAAAGGTGCCCAAGAATGCTTTTTCACAAGATGTAATATAAGTCTAAGGTGTCCCCTGAATGTGTCTGTGAAGTTTCAGCTCAAAATACCCCATAGATTTTTTTTAATTAATTTTTTTATCTGCCTATTTTGGGGCATCATTAACAATGCACTGATTTTTTTCAGCGCGCCACCCCTTTAATTTGCGTGCTCCCTGCCACACGAGCTCTCGATTATATTACAGCACATTTACAAAGTTCACACAGCTAATATAACCCTCAAATGGATCTTTACAAGATGTTCGTCATGCATGCTGTATGCATGCTTCGAATTATGTGAGTAAAGTATTTATTTTGATGTTTATATTTGATTCTCTATGAGTTTGAGGCTGTGCTCCGTGGCTAACGGCTAATGCTACACTGTTGGAGAGATTTATAAAGAATGAAGTTGTGTTTATGAATTATACAGACTGCAAGTGTTTAAAAATGAAAATAGCGACGGCTCTTGTCTCCGTGAATTCAGTAATAACCGATGGTAACTTTAACCACATTTAACAGTACATTAGCAACATGCTAACGAAACATTTAGATAGACAATTTACAAATATCACTAAAAATATCATGCTATCATGGATCATGTCAGTTATTATTGCTCCATCTGCCATTTTCGCTGTTGTTCTTGCTTACCTAGTCTGTTGATTCACCTGTGCACATCCAGACGTTACTGGCTGCCCTTGTCTAATGCCTTTCATAATGTTGGGAACATGGGCTGGCATATGCAAAAATTGGGGCGTACACCCCGACTGTTACATAACAGTCGGTGTTATGTTGAGATCCGCGTGTTTTCCGGAAGTTTTTTAAACAAATGAGATTTACATGCCGAGGTAAATTCAAATTTTGAATCTAGGGCACCTTTAAGGTCTTTTAACTAGTTGCATATTAGCATGCATATTACTAGAATATTGGCTGTTTATTTTGTACTTATTAAGCACATATTAATGCCTTATTCTACATGACCTTATTCTACATTCTTATTCCTACCCAATATACCTAAACTTTGCTGTACTTTATTCTTGTATACATGTATGTTGTTTTGACTGTGACCATTCAAAGCACATTGTATGTTTATCTACTTTGATGCATGGATGCAGAGACATTGTTATTCTTATAACAAACAGCCTGACCCTTGAGAGAACATTGACTCTGTGGGGGTTCTCTCTCTCTCTCTCTCTCTCTCTCTCTCTCTCTATCTATCTATTTATCTATCCAGGGCTCTGTGCTTAGACAGACCAGCCCCTACACATTTCACACTTCTTCTCTTCTCAATTAAATCATATATGCATATGATGGGGAATCGAGAACTATTTATTATTCAGAACCGGTAACAGCAAGAAACATCAAGCAATCAGTCTGATTCCCAAACAAATGACTCTGAGTCTTTTCTTTTCATTCAATCAAAACAATCAGTTAGAGCGATTACTGAATTAATTTGACTCACTTACTGAACCGCAAGTCATTAATTTCGCCATGTCCGATTGCAATAGCAACACGCTATACATAATACAAATGGTCTAAACAGTCTAAAACATGGAAAATGTTTTGCAACCCATCTATAAAGCATGAAGTTTTCAGAACACAGTAACTTCTAAACAACAGCTAATACTTGCTCATAATGTGCAATTATTTCAGGAGCTCTGGTTTTATTAACGTTGATAAATTACATTGATAAACATTGAAATATTTATTTTTGAGTATTTTATTAAAGTATGTTTAGGTAATGTTCCACATTATAGTGAACTAAAATGTTATTTTAATGCCATTTTATTTTGAGTCATTTGGACTAAAATGAATGAAAGATGACCAAATGAGAGTACATTTAAAGGATATATTGTTTTCCAGATAGTCTTTGCAGCCGTCACACACTAAAAGGCTTTTATGACCAAACTAAGAGGCTCTTTCTGGCCTTACATTGCTGTATTGATGTTTCCTGAAAGTAATTTTAAACATTAATATCTGTCTTGCTTTCTTTAGTGCCTTTATTGTGCATTCCTGTGATATGACTGAATTTATTTTTTCTTTTCTTTTTTTGTGTGTCACAATCAATAGCAAGTGCTGTTGAGCAACTCATATTCTAGACCTCATCTCGAACATGACATACACAACACTCCCCCTACCATCTTCCCTTTTTTCCGACTGTGGATAAGATGCAGACACACATACTTTGTGCCCTAAGACTGTGTGCTTTTGCGTTTTGAGGTCCTTGGGCTGTGACGGAAAGGAAACATTTGATTTTACATTATAAACCGTTTATTCAGCAAGGGCAAAAAAGAGACGTTTCACGCTTAAGCCCTCAGCAGGCTGCGCACGGAAATGTCATCATTTTTTTGGTGGCTGTAAGCGTGCGCGTAAATCTGCTTAACAGTTTTTCTGCTGTGGCACTGACACCGCGTCCTGTTGCCCGTTGCCTTTGGGCCGAGGGGTGTGTGTGTGTGGTGTGTGGGGGGGGGTGATGTGGGGAGAATCTCATATCAGCATTAAACACATTTATCTAGGAGAGTGAGAGAAATAAAGGGAGAGAGAAAAAAAGAGAGGCAGGGGAGAAGGGTGGTGGGGAGGAAGATGGAAGGGAGCATTAGGAATGAAAAAGCAAAGTGTTCCACATTTCAGTACTGCACCAATACATTACAGCAAGGATTTTCAGCCTTTACAGACCCAGAGATGGGAATTTTTGACCATTCTTCTAGAAGCACATTTGTGAGGTCAGGCAGTGATGTTGGCGAGAAGGCCTGGCTCGCAGTCTCCGCTCTAATTCATCCCAAAGGTATTCTATCGAGTTGAGGTCAGGACTCTGTGCAGGCCAGTCAAGTTCCTCCACACCAAACTCGCTCATCCATGTCTTTATGGACCTTGCTTTGTGCACTGGTGCACAGTCATGTTGGAACAGGAAGGGGCCATCTCCAAACTGTTCCCACAAAGTTAGGAGCATGAAATTGTTCAAATGTCTTGGTATGCTGAAGCATTAAGAGTTCCTTTCACTGGAACTAAGGGGCCAAGCCCAATCCCTGAAAAACAACCCCACACCATAATCCCCCTCCACCAAACTTTACACTTGGCACAATGCAGTCAGGCAAGTACCATTCTCCTGGCAACCGCCAAACCCAGACTCGTCCATCGGATTGCCAGACAGAGAAGCGTGATCCGTCACTCCAGAGAACACGTCTCCACTGCTCTAGAGTCCAGTGGCAGCGTGCTTTACACCACTGCATCCGACACTTTGCATTGCATTGGTGATGTAAGGCTTGGATGCAGCTGCTCGGCCATGGAAACCCATTCCATGAACCTCTCTACGCACTGTACTTGAGCTAATCTGAAGGCCACAGGAAGTTTGGAGGTCTGTAGCTATTGACTCTGCAGAAAGTTGGTGACTTCTGTGCACTGTGTGCCTCAGCATGCACTGACCCCGCTCTGTGATTTTATGTGACCTACCACTTTGTGGCTGAGTTGCTGTTGTTCCCAATTGCTTCCACTTTATGATACCACTAACAGTTGACCGTGGAATATTTAGTAGTGGGGAAAAAGTTCAAGAATGGACTTATTGCACAGGTGGCAACCTATTACGGTACCACGCTTGAATTCACAGAGCACCTGAGAGTGACCCATTCTTTCACAAATGTTTGTTGAAGCAGTCTGCATGCCTAGGTGCTTGATTTTATACACCTGTTGCCATGGAAGTGATTGGAACACCTGAATTCAATGATTTGGAGGGGTGTCCCAATACTTTTGGCAATATAGTGTGTATATATATAGTTTTCTTTATCAATTACCTTTTTATCAATGTGCACCAATTAATTGTTTACAGTAAGACCATTAGTTGATAGTCAATAATTATTTCCAGTTGACTTTAATGTACCTCATTTTAAAAAATTATGAAAAGAGAATCTTATTAATTTTATATATATATGTTCACAGACCCCCCTTCAGAATCCTCATGGACTTCCAGGTTTAAAACCCTGACTTTGAAGCAAAAAATACTTTGTAGATATGGGTAGGTTTTCCAGTTTTTGGTTGATATCTTTCTCTGTTGAGCTCAAATCATTTTAAACTAAGGCTCACATTGATTGTTTTCACAGACAGCTGGATTTTTAGGGGCCTTCTGCTGGAGTATTGTCATTTAAGACCACTTTTCGTGGCCCAACTGCACAAACCCCACCTGTTCCTTGAATCCTTTGAGCTGCAGCAATCAAGCAATAAATAAGCTGCCAATTTGAATGCACTGAGGCTGTTAGACTGGCAAAGATCAAAGCCTTCTGTGTTAGCACAGCAAATACAGCATAGAGCCGAGCACCTCCCCTCCCTAAAACAAAACCTACACGCCGAGCATAATTAGCCAACGTCTCCCTAGGCACTAGCTTAGCTGGCGTACTCTTCACTACTGTAAGAGCAGCAGTGACAGGCATCAGTACAGCTATCGTAAACACAATATGCTCTTTTATGTCCTTCTTGTTTGCAAAAATCAGCCATTCTATGCGCAGCCCCTTGACATCATTCTTGTGATTGCTTTATGATATGGTTTCCTTGCCTTACGTAAGTCTAATTATGCCCCTCGGGATGACGGAGGCCACTCAAGAAAACTGAAGAAAATTTAAATGAAGAAAGAAGAGGTGTGCAATACAAAGATAAGACTATCACTTAAAGCAATTAGGGGCAGTTGTAATGGTTAGAGAGTCAGACTTGTAACCCGAAGGTTGTGGGTTCGAGTCTCAGTACCGGCAGGAAATGTAGGTGAGGGGAGTAAATGAACAGCGCTCTCTTCCACTCTGATTACCCACAACTGAGGTACTGTTGAGCAAGGCACCTAACCCCACCCCCCAATCACTTTCTGGGCGCCACAGCAAAAAAATGGCTGCCCACTGTTCCGGGTGTGTGATCAATTCTCACTGCTCTGTGTATTGGCTACATGTCCCATCACAATAGTTAACCCACAAAATTCTTTCATTATTTATTTACCCTCATGAAAAAAAGGAGACATTTGAACAAGTATTATGCAGCTTTTCAGATACAATGACAAGGAACTCTAAAGCTCTAAATGTTTCAAATACCATAAAAGCATCATATTACATACAAGAAAAGTTAAAGGGTTAGTTCACCCAAAAATGAAAATTCTGTCATTTATTACTCACCCTCATGCCGTTCCACACCCGTAAGACCTTCATCTTCAGAACACAAATTAAAATATTTTAGTTGAAATTCGATGGCTCCGTGAGGCCTGCATAGGGAGCAATGACATTTCCTTTCTCAAGATCCATTAATGTACTAAAAACATATTTAAATCGGTTCATGTGAGTACAGTGGTTCAATATTAATATTATAAAACGACGAGAATATTTTTGGTGCGCCAAAAAAACCTAAATGACGGCTTATTTAGTGATGGCCGATTTCAAAACATTGCTTCAGGAAGATTCGGAGCATAATGAATCAGTGTATCGAATTATGATTCAGATCACGTGTCAAACTACCAACGGCTGAAATCACGTGATTTTGGCGTTCCGAACAGATGATTCGATACACTGATTCATAATGCTCCTATGCTTCCTGAAGCAGTGTTTTGAAATCGGCCATCACTTTATAAGTCATTTTGTTTTTTTGGTGCACCAAAAATATTCTCATCACTTTATAATATTAATATTGAGCCACTGTTCTCACATGAACTGATTTAAATATGTTTTTAGTACCTTTATGGATCTTGAGAGAGGAAATGTCATTGCTCCCTATGAAGGCTTCACTGAGCCATCGGATTTCAATTAAAATATCTTAATTTGTGTTCCAAAGATTAACAAAGGTCTTACAGGTGTGGAACGGCATGAGGGTAAGTAATAAATGACAGAATTTTCATTTTAAGTTGTTGTTTTACTTTATGTTCCACACAATAAGCCTTGGAACAACATGCATGAGAATAATGTAAATAATGACTGAATTTTAATTTTTGGTTGAACTATCACTTCAGAAAACAGCTGAAAGTGTTTAGGTTTTTCAAGTGGCCATATTTGGAAAACTTTTTCCATATTATATAATATTTCTCTGTGCTTAGAGCATGTACTATGCTTTAAAGGGCAGATGTTACACTGTTCACACAACACCCTTATTTCATTGCTCCAGTGAAGTGTGTAGTGTTACTTAAGAGTGGAATTTAGGGCACTTATGGGTCACACAAACATGTGAGTTACTGGATGTTTCTGTGAGAGCAACACAATCTGACACTGAACACAAGCTCGGGAATCTGATACTGAGTTTGACTGACATTTCAATCTGTCTGTGGCCAGTGTGGAGTATAGTAAATGTTGGTACCTTTGTTTTATGATCAGAAGCTGATGAAAGACTGCCCCATTTATGCAGCCACTTTGGATTGCAGAGAAAAGTTAGTGATATGGTTTATCCATCCTCACTGTGAAAAAAATATTTTCATGATTTGTTATCACAACATTTTTTCTTTTGTCAAATCAACTTAGATAATTAATGTGGTCAAATAACATGAGTTGAGTTTCTGTTGATTAAATCAATCGCCTTCATTGTATTAACTCAAATTTTAAGGCTGGCAGGTAACTTACTTTAAGTTGAACCAACAATTCTTTTTTACATTACAGGTCTTTAAAGGGTCAGGTAGATTGATTAGATAAATATTATATCTGCTAATAAAATACATGGTTATGGACAATACAGGCACCAAAACGACATCCTGCATGCCTAAAATGTTGTCACGTATCGGTAATTCATATAAAAAAAATTGCTGTTCTTTTGAACTTTGTTCATCAAAAAATCCTGAAAAATGTTTTCAAAATTAATAATAAGAAATGTTTCTTGAGCACCAAATCAGCACATTAGAATGATTTCTAAAGTATCATGTAACACTGAACACACAGAAATATTAAATTTTAAAATATATTAAAATAGGAAATGTATATAAATCGTATTACAGTATATGCATAGATAATGATATAGATAGATACACACAAACACATTTAAATACACACATATTTATTTATTTGATATATGCTATAGATAATTTTTCTTTCCAATGATTTAGTCTCAGCAACAGCCAAAAAAAGAAAACAAAACACATGACAGAAACATGACAGTCACACATGAAACATGACAATAAATGGTGATGCAGATGTTGTGGCATTCACACAGGGTTGGTCTCAGAGTTTGAGTGAGCGATAGACTGGCATTTTGGAAAGGTAGAACAGCTGTAGGCTCTGTTTGGGTGACGGGCTTCTGAGGAGATGTGCAGCAGGGGTGGACGGATGGATGACTAGAGTAATGACAAGTGCTGCAAGCAAATGATGACTAACACATTTGCGGCATATGTATTTCATATAGCATTTAAAAAGAGCATCGACGTGGCAGTGAAGTAAGCAGTGCACTTGAGAAAGCCATTCAACACTGCTGAGCCTTTAATAAAATGCCACAAAAGAGTCAGGGTGTCAAATAGCATTGCTTAGAATTAAGTTATTTAGTTTGAATGATAGCATTTATTTGAATTACTGTACCACACCAGTGCTCTGCTGTTTGAAGAAATGTTCTCTTCTCCAGCTGTCTCCTGTTAAAGTTATGGTAAAAGTAGTAGATGTGGTTTCAGGTTATTCATTGTAAAAAAAATAAATAAATAAAAAAAAAAGTGACATTTCTTTCTGTAGGGGGTCTTTCTGATGCTTATTTGTGTTTTTGTTTACAACACATTTTGCAGCATTGTGCAATATAGCCAATCACATTTCTGTTGAGAGCGTGAAAACAATGGCCAATCAAAGACGTAGAGAAGTCTTTGCATGTGTCCTTATTAAAACAATATTTAATAAGACATTTAAGGACTGTATTTATTTTATTTATTATTATTAGCATTAAACTTTTTTATTATTTTCAAATATAAATAAGTTTAAATAGTTAAAGGATGTGCATTACAACAGTTTTTTTGCTATGGTATCAAAATTGATAAACCCCCACCCAAAAATTCTGCCATATATTGGCCAAGGTAACTTAGCTGTGTTTTTATTTACATCAAATGTTTCAACACTATTCATTTAAATCATATATTTTATACTTTGCCATTCTTTTTATAATTTTCCATTCTATTCACAACAGTATTTTACTGTAAAAAATAACATTTTATTTATTTTTTTATCATGTATGATGTAATGAATTCTCAGTGTGGCAGATAGATTGGGTCCGCATGTTACGGTATGGTGGTGTAGAGATGAGGCAGATACGGATTTCCACAATAACATAGAGCTTTAATCAAACAAAGGCAAGGAAACACCAAACATAACGTTAACACAACAGAGAACGGACGAGGAGTGAAGGGAGTGAGTGCAATATATGGGAGTGCTGACAATAGAGTCCAGGTGCAGGTGATGAGTGAAGATGAGGAGCTGACGAGGGAAGTGAGTGCAGGTGTGGAGAACAGGAGGATCTTGGGAAATGGAGTCCAGGGAGACAAGGGATCTATAACAGTACTCCCCCTCCCGGTAGGCGCGACCTCGCGCCATAGATGGAGACACCGGGAGGGGGGGCGGGCGCCCTGGATCCATGAACCATGGCGGGTCTGGAGCCGTGGGCAGCCATGGAGGGTCAGGTGCAGCGGGCTGCCATGGAGGGTCAGGTGCAGCGGGCTGCCATGGAGGGTCAGGTGCAGCGGGCTGCCATGGAGGGTCAGGTGCAGCGGGCTGCCACGGCGGAGGCCCACCCACATGTGTGGCGCCCACATGTCCCCCACCCACGGGTACTTGGCCCCCCCAAAAAAATACTTGGAGAGGTTTATGATCATATTGAGGAGTCTAAGGAATAAAGTCAATATGTGGGTGGAGGAGCATGGAGCTGGTTTGGCGGCGCATGGAGCTGAGGGCTCGGCGGCGGCTGGAGCTGAGGGCTCGGCGGCGGCGGCTGGAGCTGAGGGCTCGGCGGCGGCGGCTGGAGCTGAGGGCTCGGCGGCGGCGGCTGGAGCTGAGGGCTCGGCGGCGGCGGCTGGAGCTGAGGGCTCGGCGGCGGCGGCTGGAGCTGAGGGCTCGGAGAGGGTTGGAGCGGCAGGCTCGGAGAGGGTTGGAGCGGCAGGCTCGGAGAGGGTTGGAGCGGCAGGCTCGGAGAGGGTTGGAGCGGCAGGCTCGGCGGAGACTGGAGCGGCAGGCTCGGCGGAGACTGGAGCGGCAGGCTCGGCGGAGACTGGAGCGGCTTGCTCGGCGGAGACTGGAGCGGCTTGCTCGGCGGAGACTGGAGCGGCTTGCTCGGCGGAGACTGGAGCGGCTTGCTCGGCGGAGACTGGAGCGGCTTGCTCGGCGGAGACTGGAGCGGCTTGCTCGGCGGAGACTGGAGCGGCTTGCTCGGCGGAGACTGGAGCGGCTTGCTCGGCGGAGACTGGGGCGGCTTGCTCGGCGGAGACTGGGGCGGCTTGCTCGGCGGAGACTGGGGCGGCTTGCTCGGCGGAGACTGGGGCGGCTTGCTCGGCGGAGACTGGGGCGGCTTGCTCGGCGGAGACTGGAGAACTTGGCTCTGTCCAAAAGTCTATAAGCCAGGCCACCTCACTAGGTGGCTCGCACAGGGTTGCTGGAGCCACTGGAGCGGGCTCTGGAGACACTGGAGCGGGCCCTGGAGACACTGGAGCGGGCTCTGGAGACACTGGAGCGGGCTCTGGAGACACTGGAGCGGGCTCTGGAGACACTGGAGCCGCTTTCTTCCTCCTCCTCCGCTTGCTGGGCCCAGTAGAGGAATGTGGGTCCAGCATGGGGCAGGCAGGGAGTTCGCTGGAGGGGTATGCGGAGGAAGCCGGAGGTTGACTGACTGGCCCGGCCAACCGTGTCTCTGGATGGACTGGACGACAACACTTATCCTGAACCGTGTCCACGAAGAATTTGGAGCCATTTAAACACAAAATTAAATTGATAGTTTCGCTTAAGGAGAAACGATAATCTGGTTCATCAAAACGGATAGTGTCGTCATCCAATCCATCCAGAAACAGGGAGATCAAAACTGCTTCAGGCCAGTCAGACACATAAGCGAGCTCAACGAACTCCTCCACATACCTCTCCAGCGAACGACCAACCTGCAGGAGCCCGAAGAGGCGATCGCCGGCCGACAGATGGATGAGAGGCATAGGAGGAGCACGAGCCAGGAAGCCAGGGAAAGTCTCCATCTTTCCTTTGTGGAAATCCAGTCGTTCTTTGGTCCGTTCTTCTGTTACGGTATGGTGGTGTAGAGATGAGGCAGATACGGATTTCCACAATAACATAGAGCTTTAATCAAACAAAGGCAAGGAAACACCAAACATAACGTTAACACAACAGAGAACGGACGAGGAGTGAAGGGAGTGAGTGCAATATATGGGAGTGCTGACAATAGAGTCCAGGTGCAGGTGATGAGTGAAGATGAGGAGCTGACGAGGGAAGTGAGTGCAGGTGTGGAGAACAGGAGGATCTTGGGAAATGGAGTCCAGGGAGACAAGGGATCTATAACACCGCAGGCTTTGAAAGTGTTTACGCAGACATATCTCTTCAACCCTCAAGTTCATTTTGTGTCATTTTTGTGTTGATTAAACTTCACTTATGGCACCATCATAGACTGGTCAATTATCTCTGTGAGATATAGAAATCAGGCAAAATAGTACCACCACTGTGAAGAATTGTCTGTCTTACAGGGCATGTTGCCTTTTTATGTCTTGTTGTAGATATGACAGTACCTGTGATGATTTATGATGCAGCCATAATCTGATATTCCAGTGCCTCACCTCATTTGTGTGTTTCGCCCACGCATTAGCTCCCCTCACAGACCAGACTCATAAACAAAATGTCACTCAAGCGACTTTTATCCTGTACCACCAAAACTTCATGATAAAGTGGCCACTTTATTAGGTACACCTTGCTAGTACCAAGTTGGACCCCCTTTTTGCCCCCAGAACTGCCTTAATTCTTCTTGGCATAGATTCAGCAAGGTACTGGAAACATTGCTAAGAGATTTTGGTCCATATTGACATGACAGCATCATGCATCCCTAAAGGGCTCTATTGGATTGAGCTCTGGTGACTGTGGAGGCCATTTGAGTGTAGTGAACTCATTGTCATGTTCAAGAAACCAGTTTAAGATGATTTGAGCTTTGCGAATGGCGCATTATCCTGCTGGAAGTAGCCATCAGAAGATGGGAACACTGTGGTCATAAAGGGGTGGACATGGTCAGCAACAATACTCAGGTAGGCTCTGACGTTTAAATGATGCTTGAGTAGTACTAAGGGGCACAAAGTGTGCCAAGAAAATATCCCCCACACCAATACACCACCAGCAGCATCCTGAACTGTTGATACAAGGCAGGATGGATCCATGCTTTCATGTTGTTTATGTCAAATTCTGACCTTACCATCTGAATGTCGCTGCAGAAATCGAGACTCATCAGACCATTCATTGTTTTTAGAATTGTGGCGACCAGGGCGGGCGAGAGCCGTGTGGGAACGGCGCGAGAATTAATGAGCTCCACCTGGGAGGCGCACCGGCCTTGAGTCCCTCACGGAGGAGCTCCGGAAGCATAAAAGGAGGAGCGACGACAGTGAAGGACGAGAGAGGACCAGGCCTGGACTTTACGTTATGTTTTATTATGTTTGTGTGGCCGTGAGGGTCTGCCGGCATTACTTTCCTTTGGTTTTTGGTTTATTTATATATTAAAGTTTGTTAAATGTTCACCGGTTCCCGCCTCCTTCTTCCCACATCTACGAACCGTGTTACAATAATCTTCTATTGTCAATTTTTGGTGAGCCTGTGTAAATTGTAGACTCAATTTTCTGTTTTTAGATGACATGACTGGCACCCGGTGACGTCTTCTGCTGCTGCTTCAAGGTTGGATGTGTTTTGCGTTCAGACATGCTCGGTTGTAATGAGTGGTTATTTGAGTTACCGTTGCCTTTCTGTCAGCTCGAACTGGTCGGGCCATTCTCCTCTGACCACTGGCATCAACAAGGCAAGATGAAAGTTTCCTTTTGGGGAGTGTGTTGCCCCTCAAAACTGTTTTTGTCAGGGTGTGTGTCGGGGTTCTCTACAGGTGCTCTCACTCACTTATTTCTGATGGTCAGAGCTCTCAGAGCTGATTGTCTAGCAGTGTGAGCGAACACTGTTTTTCGCAAGCTATTATGAAGCTATCAACCACCAACTGACTGTTCTAGGTTTCTTTTTCTCATTCTATCATACGCAGTTCACGCTATACTTTCTAACCCACTCTTGGAGTTACACACGCCCAGCTGGCAGCTTCTAAATATGGAGATTTCAGGTTGTTAGCCCCAGGGGAGCTTTGATACATGCTGCGTTTAGTTCAGGACTTGAAATCAGAAACACAGAGGGTAGTCATATCACATTATCTTCACCCAGCGTAACACGTCAGCATCATCCAGGGCACATTTCAGCCCTTATAAATGTATAAAAACACTGTATTGTTGCTTGACCATAACTCCTTGTGCTACGATATTTACTGCAGTGAGCTTATCACCTCTATATAAGGGACTTTGATTTCACCTCAAGCTATTTTATTTCAAGTGCTCCTTTTTCTGACATGCTGGATGTGGCCCAGTCTTATCTCCTGTAAAGGGGCTACGGATCGCAAGTAATACACAGCAAAAAATAATATTAATATTAATAATAATGATAATAAAAATACAAAATAAGGTAAAATGATTTAAAAGTAAAATGAATTCAAGATATATTGCCAGGTAAATAAAAATATTTTGTACATAAATAACATTTTTCTCTTAAATATATACATTAATTTGTATTTATATATACATATTAATTACACATAGTACTCATACATATATTATGCAAACTAAAACTTTATTTTTATATATAAACTATACACACATATATATATATATATATATATATAATATAAAATCTTAATATATGTTCCTATTAAGTTTGTGAGGAGAACCTAGGGTTGTTTCAAGCCCTTAGGTCCTGAAAGCCATTTTGAGCCTGTGCCCAGCCATTTTGTTGGGCCCTTTGCTTTAGATCATCACCTTTTATCAATGATGGTGCCAGGACTGCACAGGGTGTACAGAAACTCAAACCGAAGCCAATATATTCTTTATTAACAGACATTTATTTTGTTTAGTGCTGCCTCATTGTGTTAGCTCTAGCAATAATAGCGTATACTTTCAATTAAAGGAGACATTTAGCAGATGTGTTTATCCAGAAAGACTAAAAATACACTTATTACTGGACAATCCCCCTGGAGCAACCTGGGGTTAAGTGCCTTACCTTTCAATTACCAGCCCTGAGCTTTAACCACTGCAGCCCTATATTGTATTTTAAAGGTAATGTGTGTCATTTTGTTTCACTGTTGAAATACTTTCTCCTTATACTTTTCTCTACTTTATTTTATTTTATTTATTTATTTGTTCAGATTTAGTCATTTTAGTACTTAGTATCTCCTGTTTTTTTTCTAAGGCACATTTATAAATGCACAACAAAATAGTGCTTCACGAAAAACAAAAAAACGCAGATGATAAACAAATGACAAGGAAACACAAAAAATGAACGTACAGTACACAAGAGTAAATACAAACAAGAGTTTGTTGTTAGTCGCCACCAGCACAGCAGATCCAGACAATCAATGACACTCAAACCGAGTGTTACTCACGTGTGAAGCGGAATCAAAGCTGCTGATGCTGAATGCTGATTGGCTTACACGTTTGTTGTTGGTGTCAGTCCGACTAACTTCCAAACAGTGTTTTTGAAATATGGCTTACCCCACCTTTAAATGTCCTAACTGAGCTAAGGCCTAATCCTGGCTTAAAGGGATAGTTCACCCAAAAATGAAAATTTGCTGTTTATCTGCTTACCCCCAGGGCATCCAAGATGTAGGTGACTTTGTTTCTTCAGTAGAACACAAATGATGATTTTTAACTCCAACCATTGCCGTCTGTCAGTCGTATAATGCATGTCAATGGGAACTCCATCTATAAGAGTCAGAAAAACATGACAGACAAGTCCAAATTAAACCCTGTGGCGCGTGACGATACATTGATGTCTTAAGAAACGAAACGATCGGTTTGTGCGAGAAACCGAACAGTATTTATATAATTTTTTACCTCTAAAACACCACTATGTCCAACTGCCCTCCACATCCGGTTAGTGAGGTCTGATCGCGCTCTGACAACGGAAGTGATTCGCACTCACTGAGCAAAGCGTGAGACATCAGTTCCGTCATCAGAACGCATTTTTTGGCCTCACTAACCAGATGCTGAAAGCATTTGGACATAGTGATGTTTTAGAGGTAAAAAATAATATAAATACTGTTCGGTTTCTCGCACAAACCAATCATTTCGTGTCTTAGGACATCAATGTGTCGTCACGAGCCGCAGGGTTTAATTTTTCTGTGCATGTTTTTTTTTTACTCTTATAGATGGAGTTCCTATTGACGCGCATTATACGGTCACCTACATCTTGGATGCCCTGGGGGTAAGCAGATAAACATCAAATTTTTATTTTTGGGTGAACTATCCCTTTAATATCTGAAACCAGGCCAATATTTTAGTTTGTTGCCTTGTCAACATTTATAATTTTTGATTTTTACATTTAAGTTTTTCATCTGATTTAAATATTTGATTCATTTCAGCTTTATTTCAATTACCATAAACTTTTTTTGGCAGTTTTACAATCAAAACATTCATTTGTTTGAGCATCCCAGTCTGCCTGGCGACAGCAATACTGGTTCAGCCAATGGTGTGAGTCTAGGGCGGGACTGTCTGTATGTTTTACCTGTGACTAGTGTTAAAGGTGCCCTAGATTCAAAAATTGAATTTACCTTGGCATAGTTAAATAACAAGAGTTCAGTACATGGAAAAGACATACAGTGAGTCTCAAACCCCATTGTTTCCTCCTTCTTATATAAATCTCATTTGTTTAAACGACCTCCGAAGAACAGGCGAATCTCAACATAACACCGACTGTTACGTAACAGTCGGGGTGTACGCCCCAATATTTGCATAATGCCAGCCCATGTTCCCAACATTATGAAAGGGATTACACAAGGGCAGCCAGTTAACGTCTGGAGCTGCACACAGCCGAATCATCAGACTAGGTAAGCAAGAACAACAGCGAAAAATGGCAGATGGAGCAATAATAACTGACATAATCCATGATAGCATGATATTTTACTGATATTTGTAAATGTCTTTCTAAATGTTTCGTTAGCATGTTGCTAATGACTGTTAAATGGTTAAAGTTACTGTTTCTTACTGTATCACGGAGACAAGAGTCGTGCTATTTTCATTTTTAAAACTTGCATTGTATAATTCATAAACACAACTTCATTCTTTATAAATTTCCAACAGTGTAGCATTAGCCGTTAGCCACGGAGGACAGCCTCAAATTCACTCAGAATAAAACTTTAACATCCAAATAAATACTTTACTCACATAATTCGAAGCAGCATACAGCGTGCATGACGAACATCTTGTAAAGATCCATGAGGGTTACATTTGCTGTGTGAACTTGGTAAATGCGCTGTAATATAGTCAACTATGTGGCAGGGAGCACGCGATTTAAGGGGCGGCGCCTATCTGCATTGTTAATGATGCCCCAAAATAGGCAGTTAAAAAAATTAATTAAAAAAATTATATGGGGTATTTTGAGCTGAAACTTCACAGACACATTCAGGAGACACCTTAGACTTATATTACATCTTTGTGAAAAAGCATTCTTAGGCACCTTTAATGAAACAGTTATTTGCACTTTTGTTTAGGGATGCTAGTAGAGCAGAAATGACACAGTTCATATTTAAAATTATTTTGTTTTTAATTAAAACAAAAAATCAATTTGCTGGTAATTTGTGGGATAGCAAAAGCAGTAATTTTGGTGCATCTTTTACTAGTAACACAAGAATACTCTCTTTTGACTTGAGAGATAAAAGATGTCATATTAAACTTGATAAGATTATTTCACAATATTTCACACGTCTTGTCCATCCATCACCTGTCAGCTATTTTAAAGTGGACACAAACCACAAATAATCTCTCAATTCACTGTGAAACCTCAGCGGCCCTGTGGTATATTCAGTCCATCACTACAGCTCTCCTATCCCTCTCTTTCCTTCACATCTCTCTCTCTCCCTCTCTCTGGGTTATCCTTTTCTTGTCTCAGATAGGCCTTGTGATGGCATACAGTCAGTCTCACATTTGCTCTTGTCAGTCTGTGCTCCTGCAAAACTTGGCATGTTGCATTCATAGAAGTGTCAGTCATCTTCTGTTTGGGAGTCTGTTTTTTCCATGACATCTATAGCCTTATCAGTCCACACATTTAATTGTGTGGCTGCTGCAGTTCCTGTCAGCGGCTCTCGCTGAAGTGTGTGTGTGCGTTTGTGGTGCAACGCAGACCCGTGTGTCAGATGCAGCAGATGTCTGACATTTTGTATCTAATGAAACAAAGGCAGACCCTTTGAGTCCTATCAGACCTGTGTTGCTGCTCTCTCTCCCTATATCTCTGTCTCTATCTTTTGTTTCCTAAATAAAAACAGGATGATGTTTGACATGAGCAACTTAATCGCAGCACAAGGAAAAAGAGCATCGATCTGATCCACATGACTCTTAGACCGTCTTCTGCTGTTCAACATTAAGATGGCTAGGTTTTGGAAATGAAATTCAAGCACAATTCTTGTTTGTCAGAAAATGACAGAAATTTCCAATGTCATTATTGATGATTTTTTTTTTTTTAAATAGTAAATTGTAGTATTATATATTTTGAAAATGGTAAATGTAGTATGTTCTGTGAATTGCAAAATAATAAATACAAACATAAATACACACAGTCATGCTCAAAAGTTTACATACCTCTTGCAAAATGTTAATTATTTTAACAAAATAAAAGGTATCATGCGAAATGTGTGTTATTTTTTTATTTAGCACTGTGCTGAATAAGATATTTTGCATGAAAGATGTTTACATATTGTCAAAAAATAGCTGAATTTATAAAAATGACCCATTCAAAAATGTGCATACCCTTGATTCTTAATACTGTGTGTGATTGCCTGGATGATCCACAACTGTTTTTATGTTTTGTGATGGTTGTTCATGAGTCTCTTGTTTGTCCTAAACAGTTAAACTGCCCAGTATTCTTCAGAAAAATCCTTCAGGTCCTGCAAATTCTTCAGTTTTCCAGCATTTTTTGCATATTTGAACCCTTTTCAGCAATGACTGTGTGATTTTGAGATCCATCTTTTCACACTGAGGACGACTGAGGGACTCAAACACAACTATTAAAAAAAGAAGGAAACACGATGCATTAAGAGCCGGGGGGGGGGGGGGGGTGAAAACTTTTGAACAGGATGAAGATGTCCAAATTTGTCTTATTTTGTTTAAATATCTAATTTTTTCATTTAGTACTGCCCATCGGAAGCTACAGAATATACTCACGTTTCCCGGAAGACAAATTAAGTAAAATTTATCTTGATGTTCAAATTCAAAACGTTTTCACCCCCCAGTTCTTAATGCATTGTGTTTTCTTCTGGAGCATCAGTGAATGTTTGAACCATTTTTAATAGTTGTGTTTGAGTCCCTCAGTTGTCCTCAGTGTGAAAAGATGGATCTCAAAATCACACAGTCATTGCTGGAAAGGGTTCAAATATGCAGAAGATGCTGGAAAACTGAAGAATCTGCAGGACCTGAAGGATTTTTATGAAGAATATTTGGCTGTTTAACTGTTCAGGACAAACAAGAGACTCATGAACAACCATCACAAATCATAAAAACAGTCATGGATCATCCAGGTAATCGCACAGTATTAAGAATCAAGGGTATGTAAGTTTTTGAATGGGTCATTTTTATAAATTCAGCTATTTTTTGACTATATGTAAACATCTGTTATGCAAAATATCTTATTCAGGAAAGTGCTAAATAAAAAATAACACACATTTTGCATGATCCCTCTTATTTTTGTTAAAATAATTAACATTTAGCAGATTCTACAAGGGGTATGTAAACTTTGAGCATGACTGTACATACTTAATAGAAGCTAATCTCAATAGTATTAATATTTTTACAATACCATTCAAAGGGTCAGTAACATTTAACATTTTTTAAAAAGAAATGACTACTTTTATTAAGCAAGAATACATTAAATTGATCAAAAGTGACAGTAAATACATATATCATGTTACAAAAGATTTGTACTTCAAATAAATTGTTATAACTTTCTATTTAACAAAGAATCATTAAAATGATAGATTATGGTTTCCACAAAAATATCTAAGATTCAAGATTACTTTT
Organism: Megalobrama amblycephala; assembly: GCF_018812025.1. Classification (NCBI taxonomy): domain Eukaryota; kingdom Metazoa; phylum Chordata; class Actinopteri; order Cypriniformes; family Xenocyprididae; genus Megalobrama; species Megalobrama amblycephala. The sequence continues at coordinate 21,055,976 of NC_063056.1, read as the reverse complement.
ATTAGTCCCAAAGGGAAATTTATCTTGGACAAAGGGCTGCCACATATAACATACAATTGTAATACAGTAATAACCAACACAAACACAATACAGACACTACTCAATTCACACTGACTTGAGTCCTGAATTTAGGAGATTCACTGATAATGGTATATAAAAGATATATCTAGTAGCATATCTGTTTTCAGTTTTGTTAATAACAACACATGTTTCTTTGAGCTCCAATTCGGCATATTAGAATGATGATCATGTGTATGTACAAAGGTTGTGTATATTATTAAAATACTTTTATCTTGTTTTTGGTAAAATATTAAATATTTTACCAAAACACTCAAACTCTACTTAACTATACTTATTTATACTTATACTTAACTTGTATATTATTTTTTTATTGTCTATTTATATGTAGTGAATCTTTTTTTATTCTCAGGTTTCCTATTTGTTAGGTAAATAAAGTCAAGCAGTTTTGTTGTCTTTTTATTTATTTTTATTTATACATTTTCTTTAGATTTATGCTTAAAGGAGAAAAAAAACAAAAAACAACAACAACTATTTGCCAGTGTGGAAAGAAAAATAAACTTCCTACCGGCTACTAAAAATGGTAGTGGTTACCCGCTAGCTCAAATAGAGACATAAGCAAAAGAAGTTGTCATAGTTTTGGTACTCTTTAGATCTATCTCCCGGATTGTCCTGGGCTGGGAACTTACAGCTGTAGAGCTTCCAACTGCTTCATTGGCTCATGTTACCCAAAGCACTAAGCCACATTTTGACCACTTGACTACTCAAAGTGTGACTGTGGAGCCGCCTCGTCTGCGTACAGTCTCAGGGGACAGTGGCACTGTCTGGGGTGTTCATGAAAGGGTAACATGAAGAAGAACTGTGGATTCTGGGTCATAAGGGAGCACTGGAACGCAGTGTTCTTATTATAACCCTTATAAATGATGTAAACTGGCACACCTCAGCCCCCAGGGCTACCCAGACTCCCCCTGGGCAGAAAGGCACAGAGTGCTCTCAAAATCAATATGTCACTGTCTCACTCTATATATAAAGGAACTCAAACATACTCATGTGCATCTTTACTTAGTCAAATGGATAGAAGCCATAGGTTTGTTTGTGTATTTATTTATGTCGGTGAGTCTCAGATATAGATCCGTCCGTCCATTCAGCCATAGTACTGTGTGCATATCTCATTAGGCTAAAATTAATATGTTTGAGTAAAGTTTCAGTTTCATTATGTTTGACATCATTATGTTCGCTTTTATTCAGCAAAGATGCATTAAATTGACCAAAAGTGACAGTAAAGACTTTTACATTGTTACAAAATAATAATAAAAAATCTATTAAAAAAATGTGGCAGACAGTTAGTTAGTGTATGTGTTGCCCCTCCAGTTCGCGCTGCCCGTTCCAAGCGGGACGTGAACCCTGGCCCGTCCGCGTGAGAGGTGGGCGCTCTAACAAGGGGGCTAAAGACTGCAGTCTCTACCATCAGTTGCTAGAGTGCCTCTTGAGATCAGGGGAGTGAGGTTTACATGCACAGCTCTTACCGGCCTACGTCCGTTATATCCCCCCCCCAAAACCTCACTCCCGCCCGGGTCACGGCACCAATGTAGCCCCTCCAGTTCGCACTGCCTGTTCCAAGCGGGACGCAAACTCAGGCCCTTCTACTTGGGAGGTGGGCGCTCTAACAAGGAGGCTAAAGACCGCAGCGCAACTTGAGATCAGTGCGGTTTACACGTACAGCTCTTACCGGTCTACGTCCGTTACATATGCATATCCTGGCCAGACAGATGTCATTATGTTTGATAGGTAATACAGAAAATTATTTTGTCTGGAAGTTTTAGTACTGTAAAGTTTGTTTAGGTCATTTGAGTAATTTCTTCATATTTCATCAGACTTTATTTTTTCCCCAGACTTCATTCAGTGTGTTGAATTGTGTTTGCCGGTATGACTTTGTGCTTTGATTTATTCTGTATTCAGTGCCTGTTAGCTACAAACCCAATTCTCAAAGGGGATGCAGCTCCACGGAGAGGTGTTTACTATTCTGAACATTACAGTAAATGAACTTATGATTGCTCTAACTTGATGCGTATGTTGTTTTTTTCTTCACCATGCTTTAAGTTCCTCCCTTCTAATCAAGCGTAATGACACTCCACGTCCTGTCGTTACACTAAATTTAAATTGCACAAAATCCTTGGTGGGTAAAATAAATATGTTGCTCTGTGATGGTGTTGACGACCAGAGAGAGAAAAATGCAGAAACTCTTTAGTAATGTGTGATTTGCTAGGGGCCATTTTGGCTCTGGCCAAAGATTTTGTGCCAAGAGCCAGGATGGCTGCCAGTTTCCCAAACAATTGCAGACACCTGTGATGAATGGCTCAATGGTTTCAGCTCCACTGACCCAGCTGCACTTGCATGGGGTTGTGTATGGAGACAAAAAGGCCTGTGAGCAGGAGATAGACTCAGGGTTTAGAAGACTCCATGTTGCTTCAGGCCTGTGTAGAAGGAATTTTGACACGAAACAGCACTAGAGGAAGAGGTTTGGTTTGAACTGTTTTGTTCTCCATGTTGTATGTTTTTCGTATGTTATGACTAAGTATATTATGATAGTATTGCCACAATAGCATACTTTCATTCATTAATAACTACACCGGTATTTCACAATTCTTTATACCAATTTTGATTCTCCATCTATTGAATGAAAACAGCATCTTTTAAACTCCTTTATTTAAATTATGAAATACATATGTTAATATCTGCAAATTTCAGGATTGTTAAAGGCCCGTTCACACCAAGAATGATAACTATAAAGATAACCATAGCGATAACTGTATTACTGTCCACAAGCGTTGGGGGTAATGCATTACAAGTAACTTGAGTTGCATAATCAGATTACTTTTTTCAAGTAACTAGTAAAGTAACTTTAAATAATTAACTTTTTTTTAAAATCTTTAAATACAAAATATCTAAGTTACTTATTCAAATGAGTAACGCAAGTTACTCCCCATGTTGAGAGAAATCAGTAGTAAGTGCCGAGGTGTTGTGTGCGCTGTGTGAACATGATGGTTATTGTAGTTCAAGACTAAATGTGAACATGCATTTACTCATCTCACTTGCACAAAAACTGATTCAGTATTCATCAAAATGAATAAAAACAGTGAAACGCAGTCTCAGAATATTGCACAAACGTGCAATAGTTAAATATATTAAATTAAACAAATATACTTCATGTATTTAATCTCACTTTAACCAATGTCTTTGCTGCTGACCTTCGATGATCCAATTCAACCATACTAATAAGCAAAAATTACTTTAGATAAATATCACATCTGTGATCAGCCTGAAGCTTATTAATTTCACTTTTGGTGTGAAAGGGCCTTTACATTTGACAAAAATAGAACTTTTTTGTTGTTATTAAAAAAAACAAACAAACAAACAAACAAAAAAACACGCAAGCCCAGCCCAGCTCAGGTGAGGAAAAAGTAATGCAAAAGTAATGTAATGCTTTACTTTCCATAAAAAGCAACACAATTGGTTACACAATATTGTAATGCATTACTTTTAAAAGTAACTTTCCCCAACACCAGTGGACAATATCGTTCTGTTTATTTAAGCATATGTTGCAGTTTTGTTTGTCTGTCACTTTAAATGCTCAAGCTCTTTGGATTCTGATTGGCTGTCAACGTTTTTTTATCATTCATCAGCTGGAAAAAATAGTTCTGAAAGAGATTTCAATTATATAGTTTCTCGGTGCCATTATCATTAGTGTGGTGTGGACTCTGCTATTCCTTTATATTTAGAATTATTTTTAGAGCTATGTTTATTATATTTATCGTTCCTGATCTGAACGGGTCTTTTATAGTTCTGAATTTTTTATGCAAATTCATTTTAATTTTAGTTTAAATTTGTATTTTCTATTTAATTTAGTTTCACTATATTACCAAGTTTTAGTTTTTAGTTTAGTTTTTTTTTTTTGTTGTTGTTTTTTTTTTTTCCAGTTTATTTAGTTTTAGTATTTTTGGGCTCCCCAAGTTAATGTGCTTTTTTAGCTATTTTTATTTTATTTTAGTTTGTTTGGGAGTCATTAGAATGTATTTTAGTTTTATTTTTTTATTGTTTTCTGTTTTGTTCTTGGCTACAATGTTTTCATTTACGTTTAATTTTAAAAACTAATGGACATGGTCTATTAGATTTACTTATGAGATATACTTTTTTTTAGTATTTGCTTATTATAGCTGATCTGCATCCACTTACAGGCATCAGCTACAGTGTGTGATAATGCGTAATTGATGTTCCTTAAGACCTCTTTCCTTTTTATCACTCTGTTGCATTTGTTGTCGTTTAATTTATTATAAATTAACACATGAACCCTGAGATTGCATAAAAGGCCTCTTTAGAACACTAGGATGTTCGCTTGACTCACCTCTGAGCTGCAACCTTTGTTTTGCTTTTGCAGAGAGACATGCTGGACGTTAATCAGATTATGAAGGACTTGGCCAGCATGGTACATGAACAAGGAGACACCATAGGTGAGATCTTATTTGTGTGTTTGTGACTCTTTGTTTCCAGTTAAGAGTCTGTTGACTCATCCTTGTTTGTCTGGCCCTTTATTGATAATCACTTCTCCCCCCATATCCATCCCATAATCCCCTGCTGTGCCGAGCTGAAGTTACAGAGGAGAAAACAAGTCATCACCTTCACTAGCTCAATACATGACAAACAGAGAGTTAGTCTCTACAGCGCAAGGCCTCTAGAGGAGACTAAGATCAGAGAAGATCCTCCAAGATTCAGTTTATAGTCATTGCTTACTTATTTACAATTTTTTTTTGCCTAAATTCACATTTTAACATCTCTTACATATCAGCGGTCAACTGTGTTTGTTAAATTTATAACTAAACCAAGTTGGGAACAATTACACAATTAAATTATTATTATTATTATTAATGTATTTGTATTCCTATTGGCATTGGACATCTAATTGTGCCTTCTCATTTTCCATATTTGTATATTTAGATTATCTTTACACTTAATTTAATTTAATAACACAGTTAAATGTGCAATCTTTAGCAAATCTCATAATGCATATCCATTGTCACTTCACATTATGTTATGCTTAAATTCACTTGTAGCATTTAAAATAATAGATTTTAATTTTTAGTGTTTTATTTTTTTATTTATTTAGAAATAACAATATATAAATAATACAAATAATACATACTAGCTTTAAAGGGGTGGTTCAGTGTTTTTTCTCCAGGCTTGATTGTGTTTTGGGGGCACAGTTTAACATGTCTTAATGCTTTGTTTTTTTGAAAATGCTTTATTTTTCATATATTTTACCTTTATTCTACACCTCTGTTTCCATTGTCATTTGAATGGCTTGTTTGACTTCCTGCTTCTATGAAGCCACTCCCTCCAAAATAAGCAATGTGCTCAGACTGGTTAGCAGGTTGGTAGCTGGCCCAGTGTATGGTGATTCGCTGAAGCGTCTGGAAACGCCACGCCCCTTACCATGCGTAGTTAGTGCTTCAGAGGAAATGTAAATAATGGCGTCTATATTGCTGTATCAAATTGAACCCGAATCAGACCCAGATGAAGAGGGTAAAGCAGAACCTCTGCAATCGCGGCTTTTTAAGGACGTTTATGAATGTTTTTTTTTATTTTGTATTCGTGTCAAAGTGTTTAGATATGCTGTCACTGCTGTTTGTTAGCTTTCAATATACGCGACATGGCCTCGCCCAATTTGTTGCGTGTTCCCGGGGGAGTGTTTTGCAGGGTTTATGATGTCACCAACCCGGGAAGAAGCTTGATGTAGTCCAAACCGGTCGTTTTTGTAAAGTTAAACTGCCTTAACTTTAAAAGACAATATCTCCGTTTGCATTGAACTTTCAGTGCTGTAACTGTGCAGATACTGTTTATGCTCAAGAAGCAACATTACACACTAACTAAAGTTAAAAAAAGTGAAATTGCATTGAACCACCCCTTTAATATAAGCCATAATATTGTTTATCTGTATCAGCTAATAATTTTACAAACACGATTCCAGAAAAGTTGGGACACTGTACAAATTGTGAATAAAAACAGAATGCAATGATGTGGAAGTTTCAAATTTCAATATTTTATTCAGAATACAACATAGATGACATATCAAATGTTTAAACTGAGAAAATGTATCATTTTAAGGGAAAAATAAGTTAATTTTAAATTTCATGGCATCAACACATCTCAAAAAAGTTGGGACAAGGCCATGTTTACCACTGTGTGGCATCCCCTCTTCTTTTTATAACAGTCTGCAAACGTTTGGGGACTGAGGAGACAAGTTGCTCAAGTTTAGGAATAGGAATGTTGTCCCATTCTTGTCTAATACAGGCTTCTAGTTGCTCAACTGTCTTAGGTCTTCTTTGTCGCATCTTCCTCTTTATGATGCGGCAAATGTTTTCTATGGGTGAAAGATTTGGACTGCAGGCTGGCCATTTCAGTACCCGGATCCTTCTTCTACACAGGCATGATGTTGTAATTGATGCAGTATGTGGTCTGGCATTGTCATGTTGGAAAATGCAAGGTCTTCCCTGAAAGAGACGACATCTGGATGGGAGCATATGTTGTTCTAGAACTTGGATATACCTTTCAGCATTGATGGTGCCTTTCCAGATGTGTAAGCTGCCCATGCCACACGCACTCATGCAACCCCATACCATCAGAGATGCAGGCTTCTGAACTGAGCGCTGATAACAACTTGGGTTGTCCTTGTCCTCTTTAGTCCGGATGACATGGCGTCCCAGTTTTCCAAAAAGAACTTCAAATTTTGATTTGTCTGACCACAGAACAGTTTTCCACTTTGCCACAGTCCATTTTAAATGAGCCTTGGCCCAGAGAAAATGCCTGCTCTTCTGGATCATGTTTAGATATGGCTTCTTTTTTGACCTATAGAGTTTTAGCCAGCGACGGCGAATGGCATGGTGGATTGTGCTCACCGACAATGTTTTCTGGAAGTATTCCTGAGCCCATGTTGTGATTTCCATTACAGTAGCATTCCTGTATGTGATGCAGTGCCGTCTAAGGGCCCGAAGATCACGGGCATCCAGTATGGTTTTCCAGCCTTGACCCTTACGCACAGAGATTGTTCCAGATTCTCTGAATCTTTGGATGATATTATGCACTGTAGATGATGATAACTTCAGACTCTTTGCAATTTTTCTCTGAGAAACTCCTTTCTGATATTGCTCCACTATTTTTCGCCGTAGCATTGGGGGAATTGGTGATCCTCTGCCCATCTTGACTTCTGAGAGACACTGCCTCTCTGAGAGGCTCTTTTTATACCCAATCATGTTGCCAATTGACCTAATAAGTTGCAAATTGGTCCTCCAGCTGTTTCTTATGTACATTTAACTTTTCCGGCCTCTTATTGCTACCTGTCCCAACTTTTTTGGAATGTGTAGCTCTCATGAAATCCAAAATGAGCCAATATTTGGCATGGCATTTCAAAATGTCTCACTTTCAACATTTGATATGTATCTATATTCTATTGTGAATAAAATATAAGTTTATGAGATTTGTAAATTATTGCATTCCTTTTTTATTCACAATTTGTACAGTGTCCCAACTTTTTGGAATCGGGTTTGTAACATCAGTGGATCTTTAGTGGTAAATGTTACTGTAAATGGAAAGAGAAAAAAAAAAAAAGCTGTGTCACTGATATTTCACAAATCTTGGGGGTATATGTGACCCTGCCTACAAGTGATGCAATGTAAATCACTTTATTTTGCCTTTTCTCTGCTGAAGTAACACAACCATATGACTGGAAAGAATGTCATACAGTATAAGTTTCAAAAGATTAGTAAATAATTTTTTGTTAGGTGAACTATCCCTAGATTTTTCTAATTGTACATTTGTTGTGTGTTCCACTCATTCCTGTTCTCCCCATGTATTGTTGATCACAGATTGCTGTGCGTGAGCACACATAAAAATTTAATTTATTTCAGTTTATGAAAGGCATGTGTTTGAGAACATCAAATATAAATGATTTTCTATAGCTGATTATGAAATGGTTACATAAGATCATAGACCCTTAGCTATGGACTCTCTGTTGGACAATGTCCATTCCTGTTCTAATTGGTACCCATCCAACACTGTGTCCTTTCCTTCGGCTGTTTTAATTAATCCTATGTGTACTGTACATTCAACAGGCCAGATGAGTAAAGATACGATGATTCCTTCAGGAGAGGTTAAGGATGTGCTTTTCATATTCTTCATCCTAATTTAACACTCTCACGGTCACAATACAACAGCTTCTCAAGGAAAAAGGAGAGAAAATGGAAGAGTAATTCAATAAGGAGTTCACGAGAGAAAAGGGATATTGAAACTTTTTTCGTCCCCAACTTCTTCCTCACATGGACACTTAACATTTACACAGGGAAATGATGTCAGACATGCTGAAGGTTATCACAAGTTATGACTAGCGAAATAGCTAAATTCTAGTGGGATGCACAGTATACAATAAACCACCCAATAATGCCGTTCTGCCCTTTAGAAGGACACTTGAGGATGTAGGTGCACTATATTTTGTTTTGTATTCTTCTGTGCTTCTTTGGGGCTTCTCATTATGCTACATGCATTACGATTTTCATATTAGTTACTTTATTTGGTCATTTTCTGTTTTTCTTCCCCTGCAAACTTTGTTCATTTGTTATTTTCCAAAACCAAGCCTATCTGGGCTACATTTTTAGGTGTCTTAAGCGTTATCCTGATAATTTTCCACAAAATGATGCTACTGTATGTAATTTTGACCTGCAAATACCCTTTGTCGATAAGGCGATACCAGAATGCATTGCATTGAGGTCTGTTTATTCTAAGATTCATTCAGTTTTAAAATGTTTTGAAACATTCATATACATTCATAACTGTTTATTTAGTTATAACAGAGGAAAATGTTTGATTATAAATATTTTTTTTATAATTACATTTTGTTTTACTGAAAATAATATAAAATAGATTTTTCAAATTAAAAAAAAAATACATTTGACCCCAATTAGAGTAAAGTTTATTAGCTTTAAAATATGTTAACCTCATACTCTATTGGAAACAATTGTGAAATTAGTAAAATCTTGTGTACTTCATAAAGAGCGATATTATGGTATGTGTGAGGGTCCTGTAGAGAGATTGTATACAGCTACATGTTATGCGCATGCAAACATTTCATAGATGCATTTTTAAAAAAACAAACAAAAAAACAATAGATCTGTTGCATCCAGATGTGAGGATTTCAGAAGCAGCAATTCTGTGTATGAAGTAAGGCTTGCCCAAAAGCCTGTGTGACACATTTCTGTTATGCTAAGAATCCATTAGAGTTCAAAGAGCCTGAAATAGAAATGGCTAAATTGCTCTTTACCATTGAACCCAGGATGTTTATTAGGAGGTGGGTGTGAATAAAGTCTCTGTGGTTGGACGTGGTTGGAAGGGAGGAGTGGACGGGGGGATAGGACAGAGGAGGCAAGTAAACAGGTGCAGGAACTTAGGATTGGTGCTTTTAACACAGCTTTATGGAAAGGTGAACTTCAGAGTCGTGTCGTGACATACCTGAATGAAACTAGTCATGCTGTGCTATTAGTTGCTGTTAGTTGTCCAGTGACAAATGCACATGCACAAACACAAAGAGTATGGAATTACTATGAAAGGCACCTTTTTTTCTTTTTACACAATATTTTTACTATTTTAAATTAGTATATTTATTATGTTTTTCATGTGCTATATTTTTATAGGCTGCTTTTTAAATATAGTTAATATCCAACACAGTTCTTGAACATTTTGTCACAACTTAATTTTATTGCATGCAATAATGTTTAATTTGTGAAGTTTACTTAAAGCTGCTGTCTGTAACTTTTTTTGGTTAAAATGATCCAAAATAAATTTTTGAGCAAGTATATAATCAGCCAGTGTTCAAAACTATCTCCTTACCTTAGCCCGATTCACAGTGGTAATCTTGTAATAATGTTTTCTTATTCAAATGGTACTGGTGGGTTTCGGCAGATTGGTGGGTTTCTGGTGGGTTTCGGCAAATTCGAGAATGCAGCCGTCCGTCTTTGCTTCATTACGTCACGTCTGTTTACATAAAGAAGGAGTCCCAGCTAGTAGGCTGTATGACGTGGAGGATGCTACAGATGGCAGATCATTTATAACCTTTTCTCACAGCAGCTGAAACAATTAAACTTATCATTTTGATGGCGGATTGTAATCCAGAAAGGTCCAAATGACAATCGACTGGAAATTAACCTGTAGCCAAAAGCAAAAACTTCGAACTGCAGAGTAGCAACAGAAATTGAAATCTACAGATAACGCTAATACACACTAAATACACATAGTCACGCAATGCTGATGTTGTTAACATTAACAATTTGAGAACAAACAATAATAATAATTTGCAGGGTTTGATGTGATCCGAGCTAAGTGATTGTTAGATTTAATCATTATTGGCAGCGCAAATTTATTGTAATGCTTTTTTTTTCTCAGTTGGTCAGAACAAAAGTGGCAGACATGTTACTTATTTGTTCAGCTGACATTTTCCGGTGAAAATTCTTATTTTGGTCATACTTCCAGGACGCAGAATCTGTGATTCCGAAGTACAGTATCCACACCGATGTGGTGACTGACAGCAAACATTAGATTCAAGATGATAATTCTGCAAATAACTGCAGTTGCAGGTTTCAAACAGAGATGGCGACAAAGAGGCAAAACTTACGGACAGCTTAGCATTGGGATTACGTGTATGTTTTTTTTGCCTCTAAAATATAATACTCCACTAAATTAAAATATAATAATTTATTTATGCCTTGTTGTATGCAATGAAAAAATTCAATTGCCAGTGTTTGGTGAAAATGCATTTTAAATGTATTAAAAATTTGTCAAAGACTTCAGATATACAAAGACAGTGGACTCAAATTACTATGAATGAGAGAAAGTGCAACCTGCAATATGGCGGAATAAGTCCCGCCATCTAAATAAAAGATCCAATCACCAATTGCTAAAGTCATTGTGTCAATGCAACTGCCTTTAGATGCTCCGGTTGCTTTAGAAACAGTCAGTATTTTGAGACGCATACTTAGGAATTGGCTGGTGTAGCCGGAAAAAATGCCATTTTATGCGTATATGTTATTTCCATGTTAACATTTCCTCAAGTGTGATTGTATTGCCACATCTGTCTTACTGCAGTCAGCGCTGATCCTGCTCTATTTATTTACTGCTTAAGCATTGCTTAAGGTTGTCTGTGTACATGGTGCACCTATTAATTCCGTAAAGAGGTGATTTGATTCTGCAGCTACGAATGGTAAATTGTGTTTCAAACTAATTGGGTGTTTGTTTTACGGCTCAGCTTTGTGCTTCCCTAATTGGTTGATTCTTTAATTATTTCTAACCTAATGTTTTCAGGAGTATTCAATGTGCGCACGTGTGCGTTCGAGTCAGTGGTGACCAATTGAGGAGTCTCTAGATAAGAGCTTGTCAAGCCTGTTAATTTACAGTCATTGTAAAGTACAGTATGTCCCTGTAATTCTTAAATAAATTGAGGATGATTGAAATTAAAAAGCAACAATTATTGTTTATGTTTTCAGAGCCTGTTAACCCATGTTTGGCAGCCGATAAGGTTATATTACACAGAGCAGGACTCTGCATATAAAAACTGAATTAAAAGAGGAACAAGAGCTGGTGTGAATCAGCTAGTTCAAAGCACAAACAGTACTGGCCTTTTTGGATCCCAGTGCCACCTCATCTCTACAGCCGAGCTAGAATTTCATTACGGTTAATGGTGCATCATTTTTTTTTTTTTTTTATTACTAAATCAAATTTTGTTCAGTTGGTGAATTAAAAATTAAGTTATGCACTTTAATTCTGTTCCAAAATCTAGCTTGCTTAGCAAAACATTAGCTAGACAATATTGTTGTGCATTATACTGATGTGAAGCAAGTTCAAAACACTATGTAGCAAAATTGTGTTGAACAAGGCAATCCCAGAATGCATTGTGACAAGCATACTGAAAGTTTTAGACCAGATGGCTGATGTAGTCTCTGGAAATGTCAAGTACTTTTTATTTACTACTGACAACGTTTTCTGTTGATACAAATATCAAAATTGATTGATTGATTGTACTGTATTTTGTAGAGTATCAAGCCATTATCTCAGTGTTATGGTAACATCAGTAACTAGGAAAATCCCATTCATTATGTCTACATTTTTAACAATAATGTTTAAATCTTTAAAGACAAGTGCTGATATATGATGACGTAGAATCCAAAAGTATGTGTGATTTCGACTTTCTCAATTTGTAATATTGTGTTTTTCCTCTCAGAGCTGGTTGGTTTGGTTCATGGCTTAAAACTCTTTATTGCAGAATATTTTTAAATCTCAGTGCAAACAATGAATGGGAAGAATACTGTACTTCTTCAACCAAGGCTGTTGAAAAAAGTGGGCGGTCACTGTTGAGTTCTATTGAGTCGAGTCTCTTGTGTGCTTCATGTAAGGAGCCACTTGTGCTGTGTAAGTGAGTGACAGCTTATGGAGTTGCTATGAAAAACATTCCAAATCATTCAATTACAAAGTTCCATTTCAGTTGTGATGCTGCTGTAGAAGATAACTGATTGTGTAGACAGTAAACAGTGAGGCGACTCTCTAAGTTTTGAAACGGCATCGCTCAATAACTTTGATAAAATTCCATTTAGAATATCTGTTTGACACAAGTGACACTAATAAGAGGTTGGTTGCCCTGCAGGGTGTCTTTAGCAGACATGGCTGATGATTCATCAAGCACAGAGCCCTCTTTTCAGTTTCGCTATTGAAATATTGATTGATAAGTCTCCGTATGATGTGTCATCTCCCTTCAGTGTTTCTAAATGAGCCATTTCTCATTTCCACACAGATTCTGTGTGCTTATATTGGTAGTAGATGACAGGTCAGTAATCTCAGATGGAGACAGAAGAAATGTTCACGCTGGGAGGGTTATATTGGTCACCGGAGTATACTGAGGTACTGAGAACTTCCTGAATAACGTACAGCCCACACACACTTTCAGATATTGCTTTGTGTAAACTTTAGTCTGTTTGTTCCCATCTGCTGCACTCTAAACCTTATTCTTGCTATTTTTCACATTTGTGACTCAATGAATCTTGTTGTTAAGGAGAGCAGGCTTGTGACGAGAACATAAAATAACTAAATGGGAAACTATGATGTGGTACAACAGCTCCTACAGGTTTAATTATACCAGGGAGTGACTGTGCTCCACCCAGCTCATTTAAAACAGGCAATTTAGCTGTTACCAGAAATAGAAAGAAACATGGGGTAGAAATGAATGCAAGTCAGGAAGGTGGGATGAAAGATTACAAGTTGATAGCATGTTAGAGCTCTTGTTAATCCTTTTAAAAGGCCACCTTACTGAAAGATGAATAGACACATATGTAGCAAATTAGATCAAAGGGGAAATATGAATAATTAATTATACCTCGTTATAATTAATTATAAATATTTGGATCAGTTAATAGAATTAACTTGATGTAGCTGAATCAATATTACAATCAATTCATCTGTTTGTCTAGCGAACACTCAGTATTGATTGTTTATCAACTCTCAGAAAGGATATTTTTCATGGCCACAGAAAATTAACTCTCTTCAGCATGTAGCTGTGATTGTAATTGTTAAATTGATGTTGATTTACAAGCAGGGACCAGAATCAAAATATGTGAAAGGTACACCAAAAGTTTTAACTAAATCACGAACACATAACTAATATAAACAAACACACACACACCCCTAAGCTTTCAGAGGGAAAGTTTACAACTTTTTTTCTTAAAGCAGGTTATTTGCATATGTAAATGGATTGGGTGTTGATGCAGAAACTATTAAATATTCTTGTAATACTACTTGCATAGGTATCAACATACAATATACATGATCATTTAGATCATCAAAATACAAATTTGTAGATGCCAAGAATGCTCAAAAAAATTAAAGGAACACTTTTAAATCAGAGAATAGCATCAAGTTTGTTAAAATCCTGGGATATTGATCTGGTCAGTTAAGTAGCAGGGGGGGTTGTTGATCAGTTTCAGTTGCTTTGGTGTTAATGAAATTAACAACAGGTGCTCTAGATGGTCAACAATGAGACAACCCCCAAAACAGGAATGGTTTTACAGGTGGAGGCCATTGACATTTTTCTCCCTACTCATCTTTTCTGACTGTTTTTCACTAGTTTTGCATTTGGCTATGGTCAGTGTCACTACTGGTAACATGAGGCGATACCTGGACCCTACAGAGGTTGCACAGACAGTCCAACTTCTCCAGGATGGCACATCAATGCGTGCCATTGCCAGAAGGTTTGCTGTGTCTTCCAGCACAGTCTCACGAGCATGGAGGAGAGAGACAGGCAGTTACTCTAGGAGAGCTGGACAGGGCCATAGAAGGTCCTTAACCCATCAGCAGGACCGGTATCTGCTCCTTTGTGCAAGGAGGAACAGGATGAGCATTGCCAGAGCCCTACAAAATGACCTCCAGCAGGCCACTGGTGAATGTCTCTGACCAAACAATCAGAAACAGATTTCATGAGGGCCCAACATCCTCTAGTGGGCCCTGTGCTCACTGCCCGGCGCTGTGGAGCTCGATTAGCATTTGCCATTGGCAGGTCCGCCACTGGTGCCCTGTGCTTTTCACAGATGAAAGCAGGTTCACCCTGAGCACGTGACAGACGTGAAAGCCTCTGGAGAAGCCGTGGAGAATGTTATGCTACCTGTAACATCATTCAGCATGACCGGTTTGGTGGTGGGTCAGTGATGGTCTGGGGAGGGATGCACAGACCTCTACAGGCTAGACAATGGCACCCTGACTGCCATTAGGTATCAGGATGAAATCCTTGGACCCATTGTCAGAACCTACGCTGGTGCAGTGGGTCCTGGGTTCCTCCTGGTGCACAACAATGCCTGGCCTCATGTGGCAAGAGTATGCAGGCAGTTCCTGGAGGATGAAGGAATTGATACCATTGAATGGCGCCCACGCTCGCCTAACCTAAATCCAATAAAACACCTCTGGGACATTATTTCGGTCCATCCAATGCCACCAGGTTGCACCTCAGACTATCCAAAAGCTCAGTGATGCCCTGCTCCAGATCTGGGAGGAAATATCCCAGGACACCATCCGTTGTCTCGTTAGGAGCATGCCCCGACGTTGTCAGGCATGCATACAAGCACGTGGGGGCCATACAAACTAATGAGTACCATTTTGAGTTGCTGCAATGAAATTTCAGCAAAGTAGACTAGCCTGCTGCATCATTTTTTCACTTTGATTTCCACTTTGAATTCAGTCCTCTGTAGGTTAATTTTAATTTCCATCAAATGATGTGGCATCCTTTTGTTCCTAACACATTACCCAGTCCGTATAGATATTCAGCATGATATTTTTCCCCATTGAGATCTGATGTGTTTTCAAAGTGTTCCTTTAATTTTTTTGAGCAGTGTATATCTTGATTAATCAAGTAATGCTAACACATTCATTCAAGGATTAAATCATATGCAAACACTATAAAAGAATGTATGATCACATAAGGAAACTGGATACGTGATTGTACATGTCTCAAGTGATTATACAACTGAGTAGGAAAAAGGTAAAGCATGCATAAAACGGTATACAGTACAAAAGACACTATATAAGACAGTAATAATCATACACACAATGTCCTGGAGATATGCATGTTCATTCATAGAACAGTTTGTCTTTTTCTGGCTTCATGTGTCTTTTCTATGGCCTATGCTTTTCCATGTGGCCAACTTTCACATTCTTTCTGGTCATAAATGGCTTTCATGCCTTGATGTTAGTTGCTCTTTGGGGGTTGTCCACAGATACCTTGGTGTCTCGTTTTGTTGTTGGTTGAGGGTTTTTAAAGATTATTTGTTAAATATAACAGATAATTGTGTCTGATTGGTCCAGCCATTACAAATACATCACTTCCTCGCACAGGTTTCCAGTTTCTTTCCATGCAAACCCCCCTTCACCTCCCTTTCCACATCTCACGGCGACGGCCAAATCAAATCAGAGAAAGATAAACAAAACTTCATTAGTTCCTCCAGCTAGGCGAAGGTGAGGTCTACAGTGTTCCCCTCAGCTGAGCTTGCCCTGTTTTAACCCCGCTGTAACTCCCCCGCTTCTGCTTTCGTTCTGCTCTCCTGTGTGGTGAACCGCACATTTGTTTTTAATTGGGAAGGGAATTGACTTTGCATTTGAATCAATGTTCTCACTTGCTAGTATAAGTACATGCGCATTGGAACAAGACAACTCATTTGGATTATTCAAAGTTAATAATTGGCTGACTTTCCTACGATTTAAGGAAGCAAGGACATAACAGTCTTTGTGTGTTTCTAGCTGATTATCATACAGTATGTGTTTTCTAAGCGCAATTCTCTGCGGAAAATGTCTTTTTGTGTTGTGTTTCTTGAGTAGAATATTAGCTAATCTTGCCTTGCTACCATAAAAGATGCAACAACTATTTGTTTACACTTCTATACTAGATTTTGCCTAATACACAAATGGTCACACTACTGACACTAATGACAAAGTACTTTCACAGATTTTAAGAATAACATTATAATTTCACAGACCAGTAATGCAGTAAATGCTTCCCAAAACAATGCAGAATTGAATCTTAATAATTCATATGGCACAACTGCATCCTGCTTAAGAGAGGCTAATCACTGTGATGAAGAGCACCTAATTATAATTCACCAAAAAATTAGCATTCTGTCATTTGTATATTTATGCTCATCTGACAACAAAATCTTTTCTGTTTTCGGTTCTGTGGTAATTGAATGTGTTTTTTTTTTTTTTTTTCCCTCGACATGAACATAGGCAAGCTTATGCAGTAAATAATGACAATAATAGTGTGCAGGTTTGGAACAACATGAGGGTGAGTAAATAATGACAGAAGTTTCATTTTTGGCTGAACTCTTCCTTTCAACATGGCCTTTTGTGACGATGGTGTATATAGACATACAAAATGTGATACAGCTTCTGTTTTTGGCAGCATTAACATTGAGCACTTTGCTCTCTAATCTCTTTCTCTCTGAAAAAGGGAACATGAATGATAGAGTGGGTATGCTTTAAATATGCTCTGGTACACCATGTACTTGGACATTCTTTTTTTTTTTGTGAATGTATGAGTGAGTCAAACCTTCTCTTATGAATTTTAAGGTTTTGCACACATAGGCTGAAAATTATTTGGAAATGACAGAACATCCTGATCACATTGTAACATTGTGTACATCAAAACACAACAACGATGACAACAACAATAATAATGCTCATTTTCTCTCTTCACAGACAGTATCGAAGACTACATTCAGACCACCTCATCACATGTGGAATCAGCCAATCAAGAGCTTGCAAAGGCCAGCCATTATCAGGTAAGTTATTGACTTCTTGGAAAACTACTGCATTATGGCACACAAAAAGCAGTTTGGTATGTTAAAGGAGTCTCTCGGTAACAGTCTATGAACACAATTATTGTAGCAGGTTTGTTTATTAGTTTCAGTTGACATCACACAGTGAGATTTTCAACATGCTGTCATTCATTAGCCGCTCACTTCAGTAATCACCAATTACCTGATGGGTAGACCATAAACCTATTTGAAAATTTGTCATTGATTGTTCACTTGCTCTGTTTGAGTATTAAGTACTGTGTAAATAGAAACAAAATGGCTGTATTATGTCTTTGTCTACCCTGGTGTCATGCATAATTTACACATTTAGTGGATGTTTTTTATCCAGATTGACTTAATTTGCATACAAAATATTTATTTTATCAGTTTATGCATTCCCTTGAAACCAAGTCAGTGTTTTGGCAATATAATCTTGACTTGAACATAGTGGTTCCAAACACTGATACAGATGAATTGATAAATTAATTATTAAACATGCAGTAAAACACTTTGAACATTGAACACTTTTAAACAAATCTCAGTTTTGTCACCTATGAGATATAAATTTTTCTGATAAACAAATGACCCGTCTCAACAATCTACTGTCAATCAATCAATCAAAAAACAAACAAACAAACCAAAAAAGCAGGTTAAAAAAAACAAACATATGGTGAAAGCCTCTGGCTTTCTTTAATAATATATTGACAAAAGTGTCATTGGTATAATGAAAAATCCCCCCTCTCTGAAGCTTGAAAGCTTAAAGATGCCCTAGAACCAGTTTTTACAAGATGTAATATAAGTCTAAGGTGTCCCCTGAATGTGTCTGTGAAGTTTCAGCTCAAAATACCCCATAGATTTTTTTTTTTTTATTAATTTTTTTAACTGTCTGTTTTGGGGCATCATTAACTATGCACCGATTAAGCGTGTGCGGCCCCTTTAAATCGCGGACTCCCTGCCCCCTCCGAGCTCTCGACTACAGTGCATTTACAAAGTTCACACAGCTAATATAACCCTCAAATGGATCTTTACAATATGTTCGTCATGCATACTGCATGCATGCATTGGATCATGTGAGTATAGTATTTATTTGGATGTTTACATATGATTCTGAATGAGTTTGATGGTGCTCCGTAGCTAAAGCAAACATTACACACTGTTGGGGAGATTTATAAAGAATGAAGTTGTGTTTATGCATTATACAGACTGCAAGTGTTAACCCTCAGGGGTCTGAGGATTTTTGGGACCCTGGAGAAGTTTTGACATGCCCTGACATTTGTGCTTTTTTCAGTTGTTCATAAACATATTAATGGAAAAAGTGTCATTACACTGTATTCAGCACAAACTAGGCTACAATAATATGTGAGGAACATGTATGTACATGTTTGTGTTTTTGAAGGAATAACGTTTATGCGTGGTTATTGAAAAAACAAAAAACTTAAGTCACTGAAATAAAGTCTTTGTTCACAAGACTTCTGGGTATTTGAGGTTGTAGACTAGAGTTTTTGCTTCAAAATGAGGTAAAAATTATGCTGCCTGCTTGTTCATATAAAACAATAGAGAGATTTAAATTTTCTAAAACATCTTTGGTCAAGAAACACAGTATGCGTGGAGGCGTGAATCCTCATGTATAATGGGTGATTCTCACCTGAGAAGACAAAAGAATCACATAATAATGACCTGAAATGACTTGCATATTAATGAGGCCTTTCAGTCAGGTAGGCTGTGAAAAAACCCTCTGTGATCATGATTCAAATCTCATCATGGTGTAAATCAAACATACAGAAAAAATAACAATACTGTGAAATATTATTATAATTTAAAATAATGGTATTCTATTATATTCTTTAAAATATAATGTATTTCTGTGATGCAAAGTGTCTGAACAATTATGTTACCTCTATGGCATTTTTAGGCTTTTAGCTTAAACGCATGCACATTTGGAGAAATATTGATGGATTCTCATATGTTTGTCAATTTTCTATATAGAAGAGTAATATTTATTTCATACTTTATACTTTATACATTTATTTATACTCAACAATTCATACTTGCAGCCGGAGGGCGCTCTGTTCACCTTTAGTCCACAAATGCCTGAGCACTAAAGAAGAATAGGCAATCCAGGAAGTAACCGAACTAACAGAGGACAGAGATCGCTAACTATGGCTATTCAAAACACTTTTCAAGACAATAAATACACGATTGAGACGATGAATGCATGTATTGACTCAGAATTTGCGTCTGAATAGCGCTCCCTCCATGGGCGTGGTCACATTAGTGGATAATGAGCTGAATCACAGACTTCTGACATGGCTCTCTTTTCATACAGATTACATAAACACAGAATGTTTGTTTTCGATTTGACTTACACGATTTAAAACCTGACATTTCAATGTTTTTTTAGACATAAGTCTAATTTTTTGTGATTAGTATTCACTAAGTTACAGTTCATTTTCTGAGAACTATCAGATTGGACTTCCTTCAGAGGGAGACGAGAGATCATGCATCATGTTAGTTTTCTTTATTTTACAAAAAGCACAACATTTTGTTTTTACTCTGAGTGTACACAAATAAAAGAAGATATTCCACAGATTAAAATGGTGTATAACTCTTAATTGTATGTGCAACATTAACGGAGTATTTTGAGTCTCTTTCACACTGATAAGAAAAAAACCACGGTGGTATCGCCGGCGATACCCTCAGACCTCAGAGTGTTAAAAAATGGCTCTTGTCTCCGTGAATACAGTAAGAAATGATGGTAACTTTAACCACACTTAACAGTACATTAGCAACATGCTAACGAAACCTTTAGAAAGACAGTTTACAAATATCACTAAAAATATCATGTTATCATGGATCATGTCAGTTATTATTGCTCCATCTGCCATTTTTCGCTATTGTTCTTGCTTGCTTACCTAGTCTGATGATTCAGCTGTGCACAGATCCAGACGTTAATACTGGCTGCCCTTGTCTAATGCCTTGAACATGAGCTGGCATATGCAAATATTGGGGGCGTACATATTAATGATCCTGACTGTTACGTAACAGTCGGTGTTATGTTGAGATTCGCCTGTTCTTCGGATGTCTTTTAAACAAATGAGATTTACACAAGGAGGAGGAAACAATGGTGTTTGAGACTCACTGTATGTCATTTCCATGTACTGAACTCTTGTTATTCAACTATGCCAAGATAAATTCAATTTTTGATTCTAGGGCACCTTTAAATGAGCTTCACACAAAAGTGTTACCCATGCTCCATTTATTTGTTCAAACTACAGTAAAAAAATTGTTATAGTAATAAAATGAAAAATAGTAATATTGTGAAATATTACTACATTTTAAAATAACGGTTTTGTATTTATTGTATTTACAATGTATTGTATTCCTGTGATGGCAAAGCTGCATTTTCAGCATCAATACTCCATTCAGTATTCAGTTTCACATGATTCTCCAGAAATCATTCTAATATGCTGATTTGGTGCTCAAGTAACATTTCCTATCATTATCAATGAGGAAACAATTGTGCTGCTTAATATTTTTGAGGATATCATGATTTTATTTTTTAAATTAATGCGTGCATGCTTTCAAACTTTTCAACGAAAGTGTACGTTTTCATTTTCTTTTGGATATTTTTTTATTCTCCTCCTTTTTTAGGTTTCTCCACCTCATTGACTACCCCAGTAGGCCTTATTGAAATAATTTCTCCTCATCATCATTTATTTATTATCTCTGTTGTCCTGTCATAGATGTGAGACACTTTCAACTGTTGTTGTCTGCTCAAAGCATGTCTGCACCTTTTTTCTACTTTGACAACCTCACACTTATACTTTGACCCTTTGTTATATTCCTGTCTGCTTAGAGCAGTTGGTGTTGGTTGTGTTCTTTCGCATTGTTCTTCTCTGGGTTTCACAATAAAAAACTCTGGCTAATAATGAGTGGTCAAGCACATGTGCTCTCACACGTTCATGCGTTTGTGTTTCTACCCATCCACCGGTTCCCATCCATGTGAGTTTGTGTTTCAAAACAAATGAAAGTCCCAAAGGTGTGCTTTAGCATTCCTCTCTTGGCTGTAGATTTCTCGCCTCTTCCTTCCTCCACTTACAAGAGCGCAAGGGAGTAAATGAGTGAGTAGCAACAGCTTTTGGATTAATTGTCATTTCATTATCTCAAGGAGAGCTCAGCCGTGACCAAACTCACGCAGAGCAATTTAGCACTTCGTCGGTCCCGCTGCCGCCCACCCTGAGGGGAGGAGGGAAGCGCGTCTGGCTTAGGGCGCTACCCCATTTCCTTTCGAACATCTCCTATAAACCCACAGTGTTGAACACTACCCACGCAAGTCAATTAAAAATAGAAAGTCATTTTCTTTCCGTGGCCCAAAATGTCAGTTAACTGAACGCAGGAAATAAATTGAATCTATAATCCATCAAGCCAAAAGTAGTTCCTCTTCGCTCATGGAAGGTCTGTAAATGACAAGAATGATGTTGTATCAGCCCCATCAGAGTTCAATGGACCACGATGGAACATGATTGTTCATTACCATGCTGCTGCTCCAAACTCTAAACTCAAATGAACAGACAGTGAACAGAGTTCACACCATAATACACAGACTCCAGACTTCAATTACCATTATTCATTTTCTCACTCTCTCCATTACAAGGCCATTTTGTGATGTGGAAAAGTGCTTTACTGGGTGCTCTTAACTAAGTGAACCTTAGTTAGGTTTATTTAATTCAGTTCTAAGGTCAGGAAGTCTTTTACAATTTTTATGTCCCTTTCCCTGTAACTAGAAATACTGTGTTATACAGTAATGGCAGTTTATAATTAACATACATTTTAGAAACAATATTTGTAGTTATTTTCTCCATTTTTGCTCCTCAACGCAAATAGTGAACATAGCCAAAGCAGAGCGCATCTCTAAGAGAAACATGAATGAATCAGATTTCTTTGTGAATCATTTGAACAAAAGATTCAATGACTCACTCATAAATAGTCAATTGAACGTAAAGTCAACTGAAAGAAAAATTCACTAGATAGATAGATAGATAGATAGATAGATAGATAGATAGATAGATAGATAGATAGATAGATAGATAGATAGATAGATAGATTTTCAATCTTCAGTGTCACATGATCCTGCTTGATATTTTTGTGGAGACGATGATACATTTTTTTCAGTATTCTTTGTGTGTGTGTGTGTGTGTGTATATATATATATATATATATATATATATATATATATATATATATATATATATATATATATATATTTTGTGTGTGTGTGTGTGTGTGTGTATGTGTATATATATATATATATATATATATATATATATATATATATATATATATATATATATATATATATATATATATATATATATATATAATATGTGTGTGTGTGTGTGTGTATATATTAATAACGTTAAAGTCTTTCATTTTACTTTTGATCATTGTAATGTGTCCTTGTTAAATAAAGGCATTAATTTCTTTTAAAAAGTCTGTTCAGTTTAAAAAAAAAAAAGAAAAAGAAAATCTGTTTAGGCACAATTTAACTTTGCAAATTCTCTTAGATCAAAATGTGGATGCATGCATAAAAAAATAAGTGCTTTTCAAGAGGCAAGAAAACAAATGATCAGTAAAATGTTTTCTTTGAAAAAAGGTTAGGAGTTACTGCCCTTGCCGAGAAAAGAAAGAAAAAAAAACCTCCTAGACCATAATACAAGCAAACGTGTATTAGAATGCACATAGTAATCTAGTAAAAACTAATACCATAACTACTGTTGTGCAACAAGATTATTGCTTACACATACATAGCTCATATCTGGTGTGTACTACATTTCTTTTGCGTGTGTGGGCCGTGTTAGGCTGTATTTATGTCAGTTGGATGATCTCGTGGCCTGTAGAGTGTGACAGTGAGCGGGGTGTTGGATTATTATTTTCTATCTGGTTCTACATAAGCCGCATGCTGTCCCGATTGCACTGAATCCATGCAGACCAGACGGCTTATTTGTGTGCCCAGAGCAGATTCACTGCTTCAACATACCCTCCATAACCCTCCCTCCCACACACGAAAACATAAGGGAGCCAAAGCGTAATCTAAGGGGGCAGAATGAAATTCAATTTATTAGTATCACTATTACTGTTGTGAATACTTGGGGTTAGGGACTTGATGATACCTCAAATCATGCAGTTTGTGGAGGAGAGGTGTGCTATTACTTTTCTGAGCCATCACACTTGTGATTTTTGCCTGGTATATGATAGAATGGACAAAAAAATTTCATTTATTTATAGTGAAGGAGGGATCCTAGTTATATATGGAGACCATTATCTGTCACCTTTGGCTAGTTGGGCATTCAGCCAGCGTTCTGACATAGAACCTGGAAGCGCTGAATGTAAACAGCGTACGAGAATGACACAGAAGAGAAGATATTGTTGAATAAAGTCGTTATTTTTATTTTGTTTTTGCACACAAAAAGTATTCTCGTCGCTTCATAAAATTAAGGTTGAACCACTGCAGTCATGTTGGCTTTTTTAACAATGTCTTTACTACATTTCTGGGCCTAGACAGTGATAGTTACATTAATTGCTGTCTATGGAGGAGTCAGAGAACTCTCAGATTTCATCAAAAATATCTTAATTTGTGTTCCGAAGATGAACAAAGGTCTTACGGGTGTGGAAATGACATGAGGGGAAGTGATTCATGACAATTTTAATTTTTGGGTGAACTAACCCTTTAATGTTCAGTAATATTGTCAATTTAACTGCACTGATTGGATGAGAAAAATCTTGAACTGAATTGAACTACTCACCATACCCAAGATCCAGTTTGCATTGTTGCACAGTTTACACTACGTCATGCATAGTGACGCAAACGGATCCTGGAAGTCCTATAGTTTTAGCCAAGCAGCATGTCATGTCATGTGAGGATTTTCTCAAGATCTACGCATCATGTTATGTTATATGTAGGCTCGTTTGAATTGAGACAACCTGTTCTAAATAAAGATGTGCGATTTACTATGCAAAACATTAGTAAACGATAAAGTTACAAAGCAGAACGTGGTGCAAAATCCTCATCTATACTGTTTACATTCACATCGACGGTAACGTTTTCAACGCTATCTCACGACCAATTTGTACGTATTTTATGAAGTTGCTAATTCCGTACGTATTTGTCTAAACCCTAGTGATGGGTAGGTTTAGGGGCGGGGTTAGGGGGTAGGTCATTCGTTTGAATTCATACAAATTTGTCAACTTGTAAAATACGTACGATTTAGCAAAAAAAACTTACTAATTCATAAAAGTGAGGTCGTACGAATTCATACGAATTAGCTACCTCGTAAAATAAGTACAAATTGCTGTGAGGTCGGGTTGGACTTTTTATGGTTTTACGTCAATAAATTGCTATCGGTTCATGAGATCGGCCAAATTTAGCGACTACTGATCAAGTCATAGATTGTGATTATCGTCCGATACCGATCTGCAGATGATCGATTGAAGCATCCCTAAAAACCACCCAGAACACTCTATCAACAACCAAGATCACCCTAGTACCACTTTGTAACCACATAGCAACACTCTAGCAACCACCCTAGTGACCTATTAAAAACTACATTGAACAACTTAGCATCTGTATGCTGTAGCAATGCCCTGACAACATTTTTGCATGATAAAGCATGCAATATTTGCTTTACGTTTGTGCAATTTCACTCTCATTGTCAAAATTTGGTGTAGAAAATAGGCCTATAATATAATGAGAAAACATGTTTTTGGTTTACTCGTTCTTCATAAGTGAATTGCATATTGTGTTGAAAGTTTGTCAGGTTTGTGTAATGAATGCAGAAAGCAGCTGATCAGTGCTATGTCATGCTGTGATCAGGCACAGCAATGCAAATCAATCATGCAGTGTAATTTAGGTAATGGTGATGAATGGAGTTTAGATGGTGGTGATGACTGTCACATAGGCCTGTCTGTAATATTGGAGCTGAAGTGGAATGAATATGTATGTGAATGAGGGGATGTTGTGGAGAGTTTAGCATGGGAGCATTATTCTCCATGAGCTGGGATGTGGCAATGTTGGGGTTTTGCCAAACTCGCTTCTGCTAATAATGCAATAGCCTACCTTACTTATAGAAGTACGCTACAGCGAATGAAACAGATGGTGATGCTGTGGTAACTTTAGGGGTGTACAGAAGCAGATATAAACTGATACTGAAAGCTAATATAATATAATATAATATAATATAATATAATATAATATAATATAATATAATATAATATAATATAATATAATATAATATAATAATATAATATAATATAATATAATATAATGGCCCTTTAAGAATGTAAAGAGTCATTTAGAGTTCATGCTGAATTTAAAGTTCTTTTTAAAGTTTTTTCAAACTAATTACAGATCTTTGTATTATGTAATGATTCCTAATGACTTATTAAAGGTTCTCTAAGCGATCCTGGGTGGAGTAACTTCCTGTTGACGTTCGAAGTGTTGTCAAACAAAACAGAGGCTAGCTAGACCCTCCCTCCTCCTCCTCCTCCTCCTCCCCCTCCCCTCCGTGCTTCCTGAAACAGTCATGGACGCGCATTTGAAATCATTCTTGTCGGTTATTGGCTGGAGCATGTTTATTATGTTTCGTGGTCCAGGCTGCACCAGTTTGTTTTTGTTGCCGTTTTCGGAGCTTGTGGCGACTACAGAGACCGTGTTTTTTTACAGTATGTTCAGGGGACAGGCAGCTATCGGATAGTGAGGAGATGTTTGCTGTATGTGACAAAAAATGTTTTGGCCTAAAAACGCGTGACATCACTTAGAGCACCTTTAATGAAAGTTATTATAAAGTGCTACCTTTTTAAAATAATAATAATAATAATAATAATCAACACCTATTTTTTTCAATAACTGTCCCTCTTAACAATTAATATAAAACAGCTGCTACATTCTCTACAATTACGAAAACTGTAATTCAAACATAAAAATAATTTGCTTGTCGTTTCAGACTTATGTAGGTGTCAGGATCAAGGTACAACTCTGTAACCCTCCTTGTTCATCTGTAACACTTTCTTCCACTGAGCTTTCATGTACTTACAGCAGCCTAAGGCGAAGAACAGCGTGCTCCAAAGGCTGAACTGCAAAGTGAGGACCTCAAGTTCCTATTTGCTGTGTCTTTTAAGCATCATAATCAAGAAGACTTGTATTCTGAATTTTTATGTAAATTGCACATAAGCCGATTACAAGCCAGGCAGTGGCAGTGCAAACATTATTTATTTTATGGACCTTCAATTTTCTGAGCAGATGAGATAAAGGCAGAATAATATTATGACGGTAATCATCATGCTGCGTTATTATGCCATTATAAAGACGTTTTTCATGTCACACAAGGTAAATGACTCTCTCCCCCTTCTTTCTCTCTCTTGAAACCAATGTCATTTTGTTTCTCACAAAAATGGCATGTCCATATGTGACTTATATGTGGGTTAAAGTGAAATTTGCTGCTTTGTTCAGGGTTTGTTACAGGGGTTAATTCAGTTGAGTTCTTGGTGCAGAGGTTAGTAGATATGTTCCGCCCTTCTCCATGGCTGGAAATCCTTAAGTGGTCACATGATGAGTTGGTCTAGCAGAAACAGCATTTTGCACATGCCCTCATATAATAGAAATTTACAAGTGGAAAATTATTGGATTCGTTCTCTTTAAAATGAAAATTACCCCAAGCTTTACTCACCTTCAAGCCATCCTAGGTGTATATGACTTTCTTCTTTCTGATGAACACAATCAGAGTTATATTAATAAATATCCTGATGCAACCAAGCTTTATAATGGCAGTGAATGGGAGCAAAGAGTATGAAGATCAAGAAGGTACATCCATACATTATAAATGTACTGCACATGGCTACAGGGGGTTAATAAAGGCCTTCTGAAGCGAAGCAAAGCGATGCGTCTTCCATATGCAACTTATGAAAATTGAATACGGAAAGCAGTTTGGCGAAAGCTAGATATTTTACTTTATAACTTGTTAAATATGGATATTTTTCTTACACAGATGCTTTTATTAACCCCCCGGAGGCGTGTGCAGTATGTTTATAATGTATGGATGCACTTTCTTGAGCTTCAGACTTGTTGGTCCTGTTCACTGCCATTATAAAGCTTGGATGCGTCAGGATATTTATTAATATAACTCTGACTGTGTTCATTAGAAAGAAGAAATTCATGTACACCTAGGATGGCTTGAGGGTGAGTAAAGCTTGGGGTCATTTTCATTTTAAAATGAACTAATCCTTTAACTCATGACAATGAGTTATGTCATTGTCATTCCAAATCTGTATGACTTATTTATATATATTGTTTTTTTGTTGTTGTTGTTGTTTTTTTACCATATTATTGTATTTTTGTTCAAATTAATGTAGCCTTGATGAGCATGAGACTTTTTTTCAAAAACATTAGAAATAGTAACAGTGTAGTGACATCAGTATCATATGCAATATACATTTTTGTACAATTTAAATCAAAGTTAAAATCTTTAAGAACTAAATAAAAGCTTCTAATTAAACTATCAGCACATATTCATACAGTAGTTTCACCATTTATAGGACTACCCTAAAAAACTTTTTCAATATCAAGGTGCTTTAGTTTTAGTGCTTCTACAGCAGCTTGATTAAATTGGATACATGGAGATGGAGAAAATTCATTTCCCTTTTCCTTTTCTGTCCTCTCGCCGGCACTTCACTGCATCAGCTTTCCTTTTATCCTTAAGTCATTTTCCCTTTCTCTTTCTCACTCTGTGAACGTCTGCACACTCCATCTCCACCTCGCCTCCCCACCACAGCATCAGGAGAAAATTCAAGCTCCGAAATGGAGCAACAGTTGTATTGTCACCTAAAGCTTTTTGTGTTCCCTTTTTACCTGATTTATTTTCCTGTTTTCTCTGAATGACAGAGCAGGCCTGGGATAACACAGAGTGAAAATCAGCGCCGAGAGACTGTATGCTGAGTGATAGAGCGAACGAGGGAGAGAGAGAGAGAGAAAGTTTATAAGGCGCGGTTTTGGAGAAATGTAAGAAAGAAGCGAGGGAATCTATGGTGACCAGCTGCAAGAGAGGAGATAGCAGAGAGAGGCTTTTAATTCCCAATCCCTACAGAGCCTTTGAAAATTACCAATCTTCTTATCACAGACGCAGGGCTGCTTATGCAAATTGTTGTGGAGTGGAACGTTTAAACGGAAAATTACTCGACAGCAGTTTTTTTTTTTTTTTTTTTTTGCCTCCTTGCCTCCCTCCCTCCCCCATGCACACTTCCACATAGAAAGCCTGTTTCCAGTCTTAGATAAGAAGATGAATTGCTCTTCGCACTTTGAAGCACGTCAGGATTTAAAGACTTCAGCCTAGCTGTGGTCTACAACTGGTGCTCTTTCTAGCTTTGTCAAAAGAAAAAAAGATGGGGAGTAGGGAAGGGTATTTCAAAACAACATAGAATCTGCGCTCCAAAACGTCGGAGCCGCCCGCGAAGTCGGAAAAACATATTGAAATGCACCCAGCAAGCAAATTCTATTCACTGTTGTTTATTTTTCCCACACTTGTTGGTTGCATTGATTCTGAACTGGATCTCAGACATGACAAAGCAATAGATACACGGGGGTTCCAGTCTCAGATGTTGAAAGTCCAAATGACACTTTCGGCAGTTTTCCAAAATTCTTTTGAAAATGGAGCAGGGCTTCCTCCCACCGCAGCGCCTTATCAGAGCCGAAGAGCATCAGAGAGCCAGATGGGTTTTGCGAACACTGTTCAACCAGAACTCGAGCACGGCGGAGAATGCGGCTCTCTCATGCTTGTCCAACAGCTCTTGACTTTAGGCCACAATTCAATTCTGTCTTAGAGAAATCATTTTCAAAGCCTGTCTCTGTATTGAGGAGAGAGCCTATAGAGGTCAATTGATGGCAGTGCCTTCATTTCGTATTGCGGTATTGCGTCAGTGGCAAGAACCTGTTTGGAAAATTACGGTGTAATTTTGTTCTTTTATTCCATGTGGGTCCTTTTGTACTTAGATAGGCCGTTCATACTGGATAATAACTGTTGATTTATTGATTTTTAACAGCGGTGTGCGACCTAGAAAGAATTTATTTGATTTTTCTTTTTTTGTTTTCGTTTTTTTTGGCAAATCTATGGGTTATTACTCACAAGTCTTGCTATTGTTATTAGTCTGTCAAGAGTAGCTGTATGGTATCTGAATGAATTTTCAGTTATTGTGGCAAAGTCTCGACTAATTTAACTAGTATATTCTGTATCTTGAGAGTACACTGAAAAGAAATTGGTGTAGAAACAAGTTTCAAATTTTTACAAACAAAAGAAAAAGGAAACAGCAAGTAACACACAGAATTAAAAATGACATTCGATGAAAACTGAAGTAGTATTTTCTATTATAAAACTGTTAGTTCCAGTCCTTGATTCTGATTGGTCAATAGCTGTGTTTTATTCATGATACAACATGGCTATGACCGTTTCACCCAACTGTTCTGTGTATCACTACACAACACCCTTAGCAACCACTCTTAGCAACGTAAACTATGTTCTTATTGTTCATTGAAGCTTACTGTATTATGTAGAAGAGTATTGTGAGAAAAAGATGAAGTGAGCGAGTTTATTACCTGCATTCAGATTTAGCATTTTTCTTCAGGTCAGTCCTATGTTCATAATAAAAAATCTGTTTAAATGGCTTATGTATTATCCTGTCCTTTTAACATTTAAGGGGTTTTCCCTTGACTGACAGCGCTAGTCAAAGCATTTGTCAGTTGCATCTTGTTCTGTGTTCACAACAATTTAGTCTTTTCAATATAAAAGTCTTTGCTACTGACTGACACACTCATAAAGACAGTCTTTGCCGCCATCTAATGGCATGAAAATGTAACTTCTGTTGCCGTTCATGGTCAAGGACTTTTTTTTTCTGGCGGAAGGAAGGCTTTTAGAAAAATTACTTCATGAAAGTTGCATTGATACATATTTCTAGTTTTAATATTTGTATTGTGTGGTAACCATTTTATAAAAGCAATAAGGTACTCGAGGCTAGTGCTGTATCGCTTCGCTCCGTGCCTAACAATGCCCTTCAGCCATGACTTATTCACGATACAGCACAGCCTCTCGTACCTTATTGTTTACGTAAAACATACTCCAATAATCTTTGTTTTATTTACATCTTTGGAAAAATCTTTTTTATAGTGTAGCTCATTGTTTTTGTTTATGTACTTTTTTGCATACATTTCTCACCCTCATGTTGTATCAAACCTGTGTGCCTTTCTTTCTTCTCTGGAATACTTTTATAGTGTCAATGTTTTGTCAATTTTAAAGCAAATTTTAAGCCATTGGTTACCATTCACATTGTATGGAAAAGAGCAGCATAAACATCCTGCCAAACAACTCCCTTTTGTGTTAAACAGGGCAAGTTAAATACTGAATTTTTGAGTGAGCTATCATTAATCATACAGTAACATCTCAAACCTTTTCTTCTTTTATTCTGTTATCCACAGAGGCAGCTGAGGAGGAGGAAGTGTTATCTGCTAATCGCTGGAGTGCTGCTTCTTACATTGCTTATCATCATTATTGCAGTCTCAGCCAGAAAATGAGAGCAAGGCCATAGGTGAGCAATGTCTGTTGTGTCCAATCTGTAATATAAACAACAACATAAAAAAAAGAAAGTGAGAAGTTTCAGAGCTCATGGTGTTCTCACTGAGCTCCTAAAATTGGCTGTGAATTTGGCTGATCACTGTGATTGGCTGATGATGGATTTTACCCAGGTAATGATGCTGTGATGTTTGTTACAGTTGCACAAATCTGTGTAGTCCACTTGGATGTCTTCACTTTAGGTTCTTGAAATATTCATGTTATTGTTTTATATATAGTAGTGGCCAAAAATGATGTCCAGAGAGGCTATTTGTTTTTGTAACCTTACAAGTTTGATTAAACAATATGAAGGAAAAACAAAACACTAAACTTGGTTAAGGTATTTATCTAACAAAATGATTTGGAAGAAAATGCAAACTACACCTACAAGTTTTATTTTACTATGCAAAAAAAAAAAAAAAAAAAAAAAAAACTGGTTCTCTGTTGTTTTTGCATGTGTTTAGAATTTATTTGTTTAACAGCCTGGGGAAAAATTATGTCCACACAATCTGGCTTGTTTCATTGTGTTATCTTAAATAAAACAATTGACTCCAAGCACAACTACGCAATATGATTACAAAACCTGTAATTTTTAACAATATTCAAATAAATGGTGAATATGTACATTTTCCTTGGCCGGACACCTTTTTGGCCACCCATATATATATATATATATATATATATATATATATATATATATATATATATATATATATATATATATATAGTTATTTTTACATTTGCCTCAGCTTTAATTTTTATTTAATTATAGCATAGTATTATATTAGCCTAAAGTAGCAATTCAAGAAAAGACTTGCCTCCTCATTTCGTAAACTGATAACACAAGTCAAAGTAACTATACCTGCATCATTTATCCCCAAAATACAGTACAGACAATTCATTTTGACTGAAGCAGGTAATTTAGACATCTGCTGTCATCACTGAATAGTAAAATATCCAATGCCTCCATCTGCCCCTTGTTTAAAAATTTTAAAGTCGATCATCTCCATAAAAAAGGTGACAAAACAATCTCGCTTGCCTAATTGTTTCTTGACATTTGTGTAACCTGAACCGACATATCAGGATGCTATTTTTCACCGCGAAAAGCCAATGTGTGAAAGTACTTCAGACTAATATTTCACCATTGAGCAGCCTCTCTGAGGGGAGTGGGATTTTATCAGTTAGATGGATTACCTCCTCATTCATCTCTGAAAGGGCAACTGACAATTACACTCTTCTGTTATTCATTTATCCTCACAATCTACTTTTATTCGTTCATTGACTCATTCATTAGTTCATTGGTTTTTCTCATTCATCTATCTGTGAGCAGGAAGAGTGTTGGGAACTGGGTGAGGACTGACTCCATTTCCATGAGATGTTTATCTATGTGTTCGATCTCTCGCGGCCTCCCTCGGGGAGACGAGGCTGAGTGACAGCCTGGACTCCCTCTCGTATCGATCCGTACCCCCTCCGCTCTCCCGTTTTTCTTCTGGCAACACGCACACACCTCCTTTTATGTGGTGTGTGTGAAACTAAAAGCAGATAGAATCTTTAATTAAGTAGCTCTTAACTCACATTTGTGAAATAGAGTGAAACAGGGAACACAAGTTGTTTGAACTTTGGTGCTAAGATCTCATCTTTTACCAAGCGCTTGAGCAAAGAAGAACAGTTGAGAGATTTTGTCACTAAAAAAAATCACTCAACTCAAGCATACTCTCCCATTTGCATTGTTCACAAATGGAGAACTCTTAAGTACTAATTGATGTAGAAATTTCAATATTCCACCACTTAAAGGGGTGATGAACTGAGAAATCAAATTTTTCTTGAGCTTTTGACATATAAGAGGTCATCATACTATAAGAATATCATGTAAGTTTCAGAGCTGAAAAACTTCCTTGTTAGTCCAATAAAAGCTTTTATTGACACCAGACCCATCAAAAGACAGGATTTTCATGACGTCAAAGGGCAGCAAGCACCACCTCCGCAGAAGATCAACGCCTACTTCATCACTGCCTGTTTAGCCCCGCCCACCGATTCTCACATGACATGCAATTGTAACATAGGCCTAAGTGGTGCTGCAAAACCAGATCGAGCTACCAAGCAATAAACGTGTTGTTGAGGATTACAAAATATTGTGCAGTGCCTGGACTCAACAGTAATCCGACAACATGTAAGTAACTGTGTTAAATCTAATGCCTGATCTGATATGTAATGATTCATGTACAGTCAGATGTTCTTTGTCAAACCCGTGACTAAGCGTCAACTTGCGTTGTTTCTCTTAGTAGGATGATTAAATTATATAAAGAAAGCGATCAAATAAAGCTCCCTTTGCAATCGTTGTAGCAGTGCGCTGAAGCTGTCAATCAAACAGTTTATCAGTGACTGACACGCAAAACTACCATTTTATTCAACGAATCTCTTAGTTATATCTCGTTTGCACTGTTAGTGAAGATGAAAGCATTTGTTAGTGTATAGAAATTGAGTTTCAATGATCACTGCTTTCATGTGCTCAACATGTCTGTGATTGGCTACACATGTGAAGTGTTCATCTCTGCAACCTTTCAAGCCACGATCTAAATATAATGCCATATATCTAAATGTAATGCAACACTTTTCACGATTAGTTAAACTTGAGAGCTGTAATAGTAAAAACGCGCTAAAAGAGAGAGTAATACTTGGCTATTTCAAATGGAAAGATGTTAGCCAATCACAGCAGTGGGCATTTATACTAAAGTCTCACATCAGACATGCCCTTTAAAACAGAGTGTTCAAACCAGAGGGCTAAAATCAGGGTAGGAAAAATGCCTTTTATTTATAAATTATGATCATTTTGGAAGTAAAAAGCATACTAACATTATAAGTGCACCCCATGAATCATTATAAAACAATAAAACAACGCAGTTCATGACCCTTTTAAGTTGTTTTGACCTACAACCATCTCATTTATGCTGTTATGTCTTTTATAATTTAAATACTAATTTTTCACATTTTCAGAAGAAACTGTAAGTGGTGCTTTTCTGTGCATACAGTATATATAACATTTAAAGGGTTAGTTCACCTAAAAATGAAAATTCTGTCATTAATTACTCATCCTCATGTCGCTCCACACCCATATGACCTTCGTTCATCTTCGGAACACAAATTAAGATATAAAATATGATATAAAAGATGATAAAATCCGATGGCTCAGTGAGGCCTGCATTGACAGCAAGATAATTAACACTTTCAAATGCCTACAAAGGTACTAAAGACATATTTAAAACAGCTCATGTGACTACAGTGGTTCAACCTTAATGTTATGAAACGACGAGAATACTTTTTAAACACCAAAAAAACAAAATAACGACTTTATTCAACAATATCTATGATGGGCAATTTCAAAACACACTGCTTCATGAAGCCTTGAAGCATTACGAATCTTTTGTTTCGAATCAGTGGTTCAGAGTGCGTATCAAACTGCCAAAGTCACGCCCACCGGTGGTGAATCAATGAAATTTCTAAATGCTTATGACATAATGAAGCCTCGTTTACTGAAATCACATGACTTAGGTAGTTTGATACACGCTCCGAACCATTGATTCAAAACAAAAGATTCGTAAAGCTTTGAAGCTTCATGAAGCGGTGTTTTGAAATCGGCCATCACTAGATATGGTTGAATAAAGTCATTATTTTGAATTCATTTTTTATTTATCCCTCTAACTCACACAGGTTCACAACCATGCTGATCACTTTTTGCTCACCTCTCTATTCCTGATTAAGCACATCTTTTATTTCTCAAGTTGACTCTAAGTTATGGATAACTGCTTTAAGAGACCCATGAAGCAATGTGTACCAAATCATGTTTGCAGACCCTATGGTCTTTAGAGAAAGGCGTGGGAAGGGGGGGGGGGGGGGTTCACCCTAAGCCGCACTGTTTGGTTCAGTGCCATAACAGACTATAAGCTCAGGAGAGCTTGCCAGCTTGTGTGCGAGGAACCGGCTCCAAAAACGGCATAGATTTATTGAGAATTAACAGCTCTGAATCTATGTAAACACGGGCCATTCGGTTCTGGTGAGACTTGTTTTTTAATGCCCTGCACAGTTTGTGATTATCGCGTGTCTCCTTATAACCCCAAGCTGTTTGCAGCCTTAGTGCAGATTTTTTTCTTTTTCTTTTTTTTTCTTCTGTAAAATTAAAGGGTTAGTTCATCAAAAATGAAAATTCTGTCATTAATTAATTACCCTTTTTGTCATTCCCGTAAGGCTTTTGTTCATCTTCGGAACACAAATTAAGATATTGTAATAAATATATTTTTAATATTTATAATATATATATATATATATATAATGCAGCCATTTGCTAAAATCATTTAAGTTAATTTTTTTTGCTCATTAATGTACACACAGCACCCCATATTGACAGAAAAACACAGAATTGTTGACATTTTTGCAGATTTATTAAAAAAGAAAAACTGAAATTTCACAGTGGTGTGAAAAAGTGATTGCCCTCTTCCTGATTTTTTATTATTTGCATGTTTGTTACACTTTAATGTTTCAGATCATCAAACAAATTTAAACATAAACATTGCAATGACTCAGTAAACCATGACAGAATAATACAACAAACACACAAGTAAACACAACATGCAGTTTTTATTATGAAGGGAAAACAAAATCCAAACACACATGGCCCTGTGTGAAAAAGTGCTTGCCCCCCGCTGTGAAAACATAACTTAACTGTGGTTTACCACACCTGAGTTCAGTTTCTCTAGCCACACCCAGGCCTGATTACTGCCATACCTGTTCACAATCAAGAAATCACTTAAATAGGACCTGCCTGACAAGGTGAAGTAGACCAAAAGATCCTCAAAAGCTACACATCATGTTGAGATCCAAAGAAATTCAGGAACAAATGAGAAAGAAAGTAATTGAGATCTATCAGTTTGGAAAAGGTTATAAAGCCATTTCTAAAGCTTTGGGACTCCAGCGACCACAGTGAGAGCCATTATCCACAGATGACGAAAACATGGAACAGTGGTGAACCTTCCCAGGAGTGGCTGACTGACCAAAATTACCCCAAGAGCGCAGCGACGACTCATCCAAGAGGTCACAAAAGACCCCACAACAACATCCAAAGAATTGCAGGCCTCACTTGCCTCATTTAAGCTTAGTGTTTATGACTCCACCATAAGAAAGAGACTGGGCAAAAATGGCCTGCATGGCAGACTTCCAAGACGAAAATCGCTGCTGAGCAAAAAGAACATTAAGGCTCATCTCAGTTTTGCCAGAAAACATCTTGATGATCTCCAAGACTTTTGGGAAAATACTCTGTGGACTGACGAGACAAAAGTTGAACTTTTTGGAAGGTGTATGTCCCATTACGTCTGGCGTAAAAGTAACACAGCATTTCAGAAAAAGAACATCATACCAATAGTAAAATATGGCGGTGGTAGTGTGATGGTCTGGGGCTGTTTTGCTGCTTCAGGACCTGGAAGATTTGCTGTGATAAATGGAACCATGAATTCTGCTGTCTACCAAAAAATCCTGAAGGACAATGTCCGGCCATCTGTTCTTAACCACAAGCTGAAGCTAACTTGGGTTCTGCAGCAGGACAATGATCCAAAACGTTACGCCCATTACCAGCAAGTCCACTTCTGAATGGCTGAAGAAAAACAAAATGAAGACTTTGGAGTGGCCTAGTCAAAGTCCTGACCTCAATCCTATTGAGATGCTGTGGCATGACCTTAAAAAGGCGGTTCGTGCTCGAAAAGCCTCCAATGTGGCTGAATTACAACAATTCTGCAAAGATGAGTGGGCCAAAATTCCTAACAGACTCATTGCAAGTTATCGCAAACGCTTGATTGCAGTTGTTGCTGCTAAGGGTGGCCCAACCAGTTATTGGGTTTAGGGGGCAAGCACTTTTTTACACAGGGCCATGTGGGTTTGGATTTTGTTTTCCCTTCATAATAAAAACCTTCATTTAAAAACTGCATGTTATGTTTACTTGTGTTATATTTTATTCATATTTAAATTTGTTTGATGATCTGAAACATTAAAGTGTGACAAACTTGAAAAAAAAATTAAAAATCAGAAGGGGGCAAGCACTTTTTCACACCACTGTGTGTGTATATATATTTGTTCACTGTAATTTCTTTATTTATGATATCTAGTAGTCTATTTCTACATTAATTATTAATTAGTTGGTTCCCTCAACTGAATCAGTGGCTGGTTGCATAAACTGCTTAGTCTTACAAGTTAATCATCACATTGTTTTTTCTTTAAGACTGGTCATAACTTTAGGTCAGTTACATAAAAGTAGACTGGTCTAATTTGAAACTGAAAATTAAGACTGATTAGGCTAAATGCTAATTGGTCAGACTAGTTCTCAAGACACAGTTTTAACATAGTGGCTATATTTATGGAACTGGCCCCTGATCAGATGTTCACAGGAAGTGTATTTGAGATTAATGTTAATGCTAGGTGTAAGTGGAAATATAATCTTGTGATCTAATAATCCAAAAGTGATGTTAATACCAGGTGTACACAGGGCCTTAGACGCTTAGAAAAAGTTGGAATGACAAATCTGAGGGGTTAATAATGAGATCCTTCACAAAAGCAAGGAATATTGGAAATGTGTTGGACTGATGTTGTTTGAAACAGACAGGGTGGCAGAGGGAAGAGCGTAGTGCGTAATATATCAGTTTAATGATTCAGCAATGACAGAAATAACCAGAGAGCTGCTTTGCCTCTCAAATCAATAGCCCTATGCTTTATGGTGCTCTAAATAACGCAATAACTGCTCCTTGACACTTATTCCTGCGAGTTGTGTTGCCAGTGCTGCCCTCACATCTTGTTTACAGACTCATTTGGGTGAAAGGGATCCTTCAATATGCATGTCAGTGCCATGAACTACAGCCGTTCCGTCTACTCTGAGCTGTTGAAATTGAGAGCAATTTGAGAGCGGCCCCAACTCATTGAGTCACCAATTGCTTAAAATGAACCCTCAACAGCATGACAATACACTATTACTGCGTTTTAATGTTGTGACCGTTATGCATTATCTTATAGAAGAAGCATTTGAATCCCCATCTGTCAGCCGGTTTGACAAGGGACGTGAGAATCTTCAAGCATTTTCAGACCCCAGTGGTGTCTGGACCCCTGAAGAACATCACCTCTTATCTCATGTCAGCAAATGTCTAGATAGAATGTGATTTTTGAAGGGTGAAATTTCAATTTCATTTAGTGAATTGACACATTTTTGTTGTGCTGGTGGCTGAGAAATGTTTTCATGTTCTTTAAATGTACCTATTTTCTGTTGCTTTCTGGAAAAAAGTACTAGTGTTCAGTTTTTTATTCTATAGAGCTGTTCATTCATCATGCCATAATATGTGGTATAAAGGCTGTCCAGTTCACTTGCACATAAAGTCACAAATGTGGTAGTTGAAGTTCTACTCTAGTGTTCAAACATTTGGGGTTAGTAAGATGTTTTCAG
The DNA here is from genome assembly GCF_018812025.1 of Megalobrama amblycephala. Classification (NCBI taxonomy): domain Eukaryota; kingdom Metazoa; phylum Chordata; class Actinopteri; order Cypriniformes; family Xenocyprididae; genus Megalobrama; species Megalobrama amblycephala. The sequence goes on along the minus strand of NC_063056.1, from coordinate 21,017,424 downwards.
CTGATGCAAAAGAACTTGGTTGAACTTTGTATTTACCAAAGAAAAAAATATATCATGGTTTTCACAAAAATATTAAGCAGCACAACTTATATAATAACAATAGGATTGTTACTTAGGCACTAAATCGGCATATTATAATGATTTCTGAAGGATCATGTGACACTGAAGACTGCAGTAATGGAAATTCAGCTTTGCCACATGATTAAATTACAGTTTAAAATATATTAAAATTTAAAATTATTTTAAATTGTAATAATATTTCACAATATTATTGTTTTACTGTATTTTTGGTGAGCATGAGATTTCTTTCAAAAACATTAAAAAAATCTTACCAACCCCAAACTTTTGTGTATATTTTTGCAACTTACATTTTTAAACAAAATGCTGAAACTTCAGAATTCATGCTTGAAATGTTCACTGCATGTAATTTATGCTATCGGACAAAGCGTGGATGTAATGACATAGTGTCTGTCCGACATCGCCCCCTATACTCTAAAATAGGGCACTATTTGAGGGGACAGACACTTTTAGGGGTGTCTGAAACTATAGTGGACGTTATCAAGTGCTCTCAATCAATTACCATAATGCACAACGTAATTTCATACAGGTATAAATTCCATGACAAGTTTCAAGATAAATCTTTTCATTACTACTGGAGCTGCCAGTTAGCTAAGTGTCAAATGATTGCAAAAACGATTTTGTACATAGCCATAGACCTTATTTTACTGATAAACCACTTTAACCATCTGGCCCTCGTCGGTCATTTTTGACCGAAAAATTTTATATTTTGAAATGTAAAAAATTGTAACTTCATCGGAATGAGATGACACTTGGTGACTTTTGTTGTATTAGCAATATAAACACACACACACAAAAAAAAAAACGGACATGATTTGGATATGTTAAAGGGTTGAAAAAAAAATATAGTCACACCTTCTTAGGAAATAGGAAATGAATAGGAAATACGAAAAAAAAATACGAAAACTCAGAGAATCTTTTGTTGGTACAATCTACAAGTCAGCCACTGTGCAGAAAAAAAGTGCACAGCAAAGAAGGAGTGACACTCTTAAATCCCAAGAGTGCAAAATAGACACACCCAACCCCCTCCCCACACACACACACACACACACACACACACACACACATATATATATATATATATATATATATATATATATGACGACGACTAAAAGACAGCAGGTTTAAGCAAATCAATAATTCAGCCACAAAGCAAAGTAGGTTTTACTAAAAACATTGAGAGTACAAAACAGAAACACCCACTCAAACACACACTCACTTACACACATTCACAGACACACACACAACACACCATTATACACACACAAATGAACTGGTGTGGCTGTAACAATATGGTCAAATTGAGCCAAAACTCAAATAAGAGGTTGAAATCAGATAAGACCCAGATTTATTAAGCTGTAATAAAACATAGCTGTTAATTTTTTATTTATTTATTTATTTATTTATTTATTTTTTTTTATTGAATTTTGATGTTATGTGTAACAAAATGGCCTCCTCTGTGTTCAGGTTTGACTGTAGTAAAATTAACTTCAAATCAACTTTTCAAACAAAACAAAACAAAAAAACAAAACAAAAATCTAAACATTGACAAAAAGTAGTCTTTGAGAATGTCTAAGTATAAATCCAAATCCAAAACTTCATAAAAGTAAGTATTTTTTGTCTAAAATCCACTAGAGAATTCATAAGCCACTATATATAGAACTATATAGGAATTTAGTGGTTACAACATGGCGTTACAAAAGTTTTTCTTTTTTTACTGATGGCAGTAATTTACCTTGTCTCTGTTTTAACATGGAATACTGCTTTAAATGAAAAATAATTAAAAAATATATATTAGAAAAAAAATTGTGTATTATTTTCAATGTAGAAAAATAGCTAATAAAAATTTTATAAATATTGCATAGTATCATAAAATACCCTCAAATTTTTCTAAAATATAAAAAAAAAAATATTATTGAACAAAAATATGTTACATTGGTTTTCCTGAAAAACAAAAAAGTTACATTTCAAGACTTCGGTCACTTTTGACGGTAAAGAAGGCAAGTGTGACTCCTAAACGAAGAGGGCCACAATTGCTGATTTTCTTTCTGGGTTTACAATCTGAACAGCTTTATTTTATCCATTTCTGATGCGGTTTTCCTCATGAAGATGTAGGTTTTTCAAAGGGTTTTCTATCTTTGTGGGCACATTTGACATAGCAAAATCTGACTAGACTAGAAATAAAAAGGAGCTCAATCCCATTGTGTTGCTTACAGTTGTATTATTTTGCTATAGATTAAATGTCAGAACACGAAATAAGATACAGTACTATTTGCCTTCTTCAAACTGGCTTCCTGTATTTATATGAATAACAGCAGTCTGCACATTGTAATATCAGCTTATTTTATGATGATTTCTGATCACATTATATCTTTATTTACAGGGTTTTGTGAATGTGTAAGTATGAAGAAAACATTTAAATATACATTCTACCATACAAATATGACTTGCCTTTTTAAGACTGTATACTTTTTAAGATAAAAGTCTAGGTTTGACCATATTGTTGTATAAAGACTTTTTATGACACAGTCTTGCAAATCTCAATATTGTGTAAAAAGGAACCTGAATTATGAATTGGCCTCCGAGATCTCTCTCCGGACACAACATGGCATCCCATGAGCTCTTCTGACTTGTTTACAGCCCTTGTGTTTTGAACTTCTAGGAAAAGTGTTGCCAGACTGCTGAAGAGAATTAATATCTGTGAGGAGATTGCTTCTTGGAAGTACATTGCTGCTATAGAAACAGAACAGTTTATGATGCAGATTAATTGCAGACCCTGACAAAATAAGCACCAAATATATGCACAGTGTAAACCAAGAATTCAAATATTATATAAAAAAAAGTAGATATTTTTCCAAGAGCTTTTTATGATACAACATTTTTCATAGTATAAAAAAGACTCCCATTCTATTACCAAGGCACTTTCATTCATTTATGCATCATCCATTTTTCGCTTGTTTGTGTTTTTCGAATTTCACACAGCCCACATTAAAAACACAGTCTGTGTCCAACCTCACGTGGGCTGCCTCTTTTTGAACACGGAGAAGAAGGGCGCAAAGCCAGAACACTTCCCCGGTTCTCCCCGGCACAGAACTGCACGGCTGGGCCAAGTCTCAGTTTGACCCTTATCATGTCTGAGACTGACCGCTGAGTGCAGGATTAGTGGGCAGGCCTGCACCTGTGTGGGCAGACACCATACCCTCCACTGAAGCAGCAGCGTGGGCTGCAGTCAAACCGTGCAGCCAGACACCGTCACAGAAAGAAGGGACATAACAGACCCAACCCATCCACCACAGGCATGCTGGGAAGGGCAGGGGGAGGAGGGCAGAATTTACCTCTGCTTATCCTTAGAAGCCTTTAATGTCTCTCTTCCATCACTGCTGCTACTGGCTTAGTGTGTTGCCTTTGCAAATATGGAAGAAGGTATTATGGGAGGTGAAGTGGTGGAGCTTTCTGAGAGGGTCATTTAGCTCATTGTTTATTTTTATGTTGCCAGAGCTTTTTAAAATACTTCTGTTTAAGCTAAATGACTCATTGAACCACAATATATTATTATAGTATTTATTAATATTTTGAATCGGCTTTTATTTTTATATTTTCAGTTTTGTTTTAGTCATTTTTATGTGCTGTTTTCAATTTTTTAATTAGTAATTTTTTACATTTCTGTTTGCTTTATTTTTGTTTCTGTGTTTGTTTTTATTAATTTTAGTACTTAAACAATATATATATACGTTTTTCATTTAATATTTATATTAGGGCTGTCAATCGACTAAAATCTAATTAATCACAAATTAATCGCACATCAGGTCAGGGGACTGGTATGGCCATTTCAGAAGCTTCATTTTGTGTTCAGTGACACATTTTTGTGCTGGTTTTGATGTTTGTTTTGGATCATTGGCCCGACGGATGATCCAACCACAGCCCATTATAAGATTTCTAGCAGAAGCGGTCAGGTTTTGATTTTTTATCTGTTGGTATTTGATAGAATCCATGATACGATATATCCGAACAAGATGTCCAGGACCTCCAGCACAAAAATAGGCCCACAACATTAAAGATCCAGCAGTATATTTAACCGTGGACATGGGGTACTTTTTATCTCTGTGTGCACCAAACCCATCTGGTGGGTTTGCTGCCAAAAAGCTCTTTTTTTAGTTTCATCTGACCATAGAAGCTCGTCCCGTTTGAAGCTCCAGTCTTGTCTGACAAGTGAATATGCTGGAGATTGTTTCTGGATGAGAGCAGAGGATTTTTCTTGAAACCTTCCCGAACAACTTGTGGGGATGTAGGTGCTTTTGATTATTTTTTTTAAGCTTTCTGAGATTCAAGACTCAACTAATCTCTGCAATTCTCCAGCTGTGATCCTTGGAGAGTCTTTGGCCACTCAAACTTTCCTCCTCACTGCGCATTAGGGCGATTTAGACACACGTCCTCTTTCAGTCAGATTTGTAACATCTTTAGTTGATTGGAACTTCTTAATTATTGCCCTGATGGTGGAAATGGGGATTTTCAATGCTTTAGGTATTTTCTTACAGCTACTTTCTATTTTGTGGAGCTCAACAATCTTTTGCTGCACATCAGAACTATATTCTTTGGTTTTTCTCATTGTGATGAATGATTAAGGGAATTTGGCCTTTGTGTTTCCTCATGTTTATTCTCCTGTGGAACAGGAAGTCATGGCTGGACAATTTCATGTTCATGATCACCCTGGTGAGCTAAAAAAATGTAAATATGAATGGGAATATACTTCAGAGATATTTTACTCATAAAAATTCTAGGGGTGCCAATAATTGTGGCCAACGTGTTTTGGAGAAAAACATTTATTTCTTAATGTTATTTTCCCCCCACTTTCAATTCTTTTCCTTCAATGAAAGGTTAGATTTTTGCTAATTTTATGAATTAAAGATCAAAAGTATAAACAATGCAGATTTATTTTTAGAGTCATCTTTGATCATATTTATGAAGGGTGCCAATAATTCTGGCCACAACTGTATATTTACAGACCAAAACAGTTTAGTTACCAAAATTCTTTAAAATATCTTATTTTATGTTCCGCAAAAGAAAGTAAGTCATACGTGTTTGTAAGGAATAAATGTAAATAAACAGAATTTTCATTGTTGGGAAAACTATCTCCAAAATATGATTTATTTTATTTATTTTTTTATGAAATTATACTCTAAATAAGAAACTAAAACTGCCAGTTGGTGGCAGTAAATGTCTAAATGAGTAAGTCATTGAGTCGTTTATTCATTTGATTCATTCAAATGGCTGATTAATTCAGGAATGATGTAAATAGATGTGTTCGACTTGAAGTGGCATTGCACAGACCGATCGATGTAAGACATCAAAGTACTGCAAGAGTGATTTAAAAGCATACGGAGCTGTCTGCTCTCTAATCGCTCTCACAGTACTTTTTAGTTAACAAAACTTTCTGGTTCTGAGAAAGTTTTGCAGATCTCTCTGCACCATTTCAATGGAAAACAGTATTCAGTGTGTAGCTGTAGTTCAACCCCTCTGGTCAGGGCCGGCGCAAGCTCAGCTGCCATTTTAGGCAAAACCCTGTCGTGCCGCCCCCACTTCACACTCACAATTAAACTCAATCTTTAAGATGTATGTAAAAGAATGAAGGTTTTGTTTATTGATTTATTAATAAACGTGCACTAAAGTAAAAGCTAAGAAGTGTTTCCCCTTTAAAAACAAATAAATTTCCTTGTAATAGTTCCAGTTTCCGTGTCGTCGCACAACATACACAGCCCAGCATAAACTCTCCTGACAAACCATTATTAAAGCATCTAAGTACATTCACAAACCACTGCTAATTTCAACAGAAAATGTATAATGAATTTGGCATGGCAGAAAGTGCGCAAAGAGCGCTCCCTCAATAATCACTAAAAAGTCGTCATATTAGGCAACTTTATCACGATCTCAGAAAGTTCTCTTATAATAAACTAAGCTGTCTGCACAATGAATCTCTTATTTACATAATGTTTAAAATTAGTTTATTATTATGAGAGGATTTGTGAGCGTGTTTTTGTTCAGTGTGCTCACTCTTGGTTGGGGCGGGTTTTGCTAATTTGTAGAATGAAGGAAAGGTAATTTAGATTTAGAATAACTAATCTGTTGATAACTTTTTGATATAAGTGAAATAATTTCAAACAAACATACAAAAAATAAATGAATTAAAATAAAAAGTAAATTCCTCTCTTTTTTGCTGCCTTCACTCTGCTGCCGCCTTAGGCGGCTGCCTAGTTCGCCTATAGGCACGCGCCGACCCTGCCTCTGGTTGCACTTATTATTCAGTATTTTTATCTGACATTGAACAAGTTGCTCTCAGCTACTTGTTGGTAATGTTATCGTTTCCCCTCCTTGATTCTTTTTTCTTCTTCTTTCTTCTTTGTATTTGCACTTTTCATGTTTTCAGGAGAGTTTGAATTTCTTTTTTAATAATAACATTAAAGTGTACAAGTCATGCTACACACATCCAACTCCAGTTTGAGTTTTTAGGATCAACTGAGGCATCGAAGCTTATGTGCAGCTTGTCATTCTCTCTGAACTGCTAGCGGGGCTGAAGCAGAATTTCAAGCACCTTTTTTTGCTGATAAATATTAAAGAATTAATGCTCAGGAAACATTTTTATATTTAGCCGCTAAAGCTGATTTAGCCTCAGTGAAACAGAGCAGACAGGTTCCTGCAGAAAGAGGCTTATTCAAATGAAAAAGCTAAGTTGACAACACTGAGCTGGTATTCACCATGATGAGACATTGCAAAGATGAAAAGAAAGAAATCCGAGAGAGGCACACAGAGAGCCAGAGAATATTTAAGGGTGCCTAGAGTACTAAACATCAGACCCTCTACCACTGAACATCTGATTAACATAGTCCTATACATGTTGTTTTGTCATTATATCATATACACTGTTTATTAATGCATTTGATATTAGTCCTTATTTAGAATATTAGTTATAATATTTAATATTGTGTTAAATGCATTAGAGATGTTTTATCAGAACTATTACTTATTACTATTAACTGTCAAATTCTGATGTCAAAAAACTTTATACTGACGCACAAGATTGGAAATTGCGCTTTGCAAATTAGCACAAGTTTTTAGCTGTGTTGCAATGTTAACTAATTTGCAGAATTGCTTTAGTGAATTAATGTATGCAAGTAAATGATGCTATTATTTTAGTATCATTGAGATACTATTATAGTTTTATTAATTTTTTTAATTTATATTTTTTATATTTTAGAATTTATATTTTCCATTTTCATTTTGAAAGTGAAAGTGACAGGTGAAGGCCAAGTATAGTAACCCAAACTCGAAATTCGTCCTCTAATGAAATGAAATTGAAAGTCATGCTCTTCCTCTGAGGTAAATTATTAAGTCTTTAAATATTAAGTATTTGGTACTGTGATGAACAACACTGCGAATGCAAAAAACTGAATTGCTGTTTGAAGCATTTGAAATACTGTTCAGAAGCACAGCTGCTTTGTTTACAGCGCTTCCGGGGTAACCGCTTCATTTCTGCTGTTCCATATGCTCTCAGAGAGCGAACCTGCACTTTCATTCTGCGCGTCTCCTTCGCTAGTCCTGCCATGTGCTTCTCATGCATGTTGGGATTGTTTACATGCACGTGTCTCTTTGACGCAGCTTACAACGGTGCATTTTATTATTTGTGCATTTTATACTCTTAATGGGGAAAGTATTATTAAAATGCATTATAAAAATGTGAATAATTTGTAATAAATAATTATTCACAGTATTTTTAAGTGCCCGCGATAACAATATCATGCATATTCCTTATCCTGATATATCGTATTACTGAATATCGGCACATGTCTAGCTCATGCATCATGTTAGTTTTCTTTATTTTGCAAAAAGCACAACATTTTGTTTTTACTGTGAGTGTACAAAAAATAAAAGAAGACATTCCACCAATTTTTTTCCACCAATTTTTTTAATAATGTATAACTCTTATTTGTATGTCCAAAGTTGACAGAGTATTTTGAGTCTTTTTCGCACTTGTAAGAAAAAAAAAAACAAGTTTTTTTTGTTACAGCTATAGGTTTTTTTGTTACAGCAATGTTTTGTTGTTTATTTTGTCCAAAGCAACCTAGTACACTTGCCCAAGGAAGGTTTCCATCAGAACAGGCTAGGTTAAATGCTTTTCTCGAGGGTAGAATGGCGATAGAGAACTCAGCAACTTGATTAGCCTGCAGCTAGTTGCACCAAACTCCTTAATAATAATTTCACCTAAAGTTATAAAATAGTGTTTTCTTAGCTTAAGGGGTTCATTGTGACCGGCCCCTGATCTTTAACCGCCCCACAACCCCCAGCACATTAGTGAAGGTCATTCTGTACTTGCTACTTGCCTGTAGCAGCCGTCAGAAATGAAAGGCAGCTTGTGCACCCGCAGTTAGCATAGTGCACTAGTCCTAGTATATTTAATCCACGTCCATGAACAAGTGTGACAATAAGCCCTCTGTATGGACTAAAATCCTCTTAGGCAAAGCTTTGTGGGTAAACTTCCCTGATGCAAATTCTAAACCCCATTAGCTTTGAGGAACTAGTCAGCTGCATTGAGATTAATGGCAGGGCGACTACTTGATTTAATAGGGTTATTTCACTGCTTCCGGGCAAGAATAAACAACAAACTTAATGCAAGACATTACTCACTTTCTCCACTGACTGATAGAAGTTTCTGAGTTAACTTATGACTGAGGTTTGTTGTCGCTCTGTTTGGTTCAATTTGCTCTACTTATACCTTTTGCCGCCTCTCTTTCTTTAGAATCAGCAAGAGCACTGCGATGTAAATTTGAGTTATTTTCCAGAAAAAAAGCAGTCTGATAGAACATGCTATGTAAAGTGTATTTAAAATGTTTTATATCGATTTCTCCGGTATGAGTGGAAAAAGGAGTGAGGGGGAAACAAGAGTAAGAAAATGTTTAACAAACTGTGTTTCCTACCTGCAGAAAAAAATGTTCTTTTCTCCGCAATGAAGTGATTTTGTGAAATTAGGGGATATGGATTTGCAGCTGCTATTAAGGATAAATGCTGAAGTGAGAAATGTTATGTGCAATTTTCCATTACAGAGTGAAAAATGAAAATCCTTATTTATCTATTTTTTAGTGCTGTCAGCTCGCTCTGAACTTTACTCATGGGGATTACCGACAAACTCTCCGGGTGAGAGACAGGCGCTGAAGCTCCCATGTGAGAAACAGATGTGCGGTGGAGGTATTATAAGTTTGCAGAGTCCCAAACCTAAATGTTAGTAGCTTATAGAAGGAAACAGAGAGATAGAGACGACATCTCTCTGAAATGGAGGATGACAGAAATCACACTTGTCTTTTTTTTGGATATGCTTCTCCAGGTGTCACGATGAGACAGCCCCCTCCTGGTTTCAGCTGCTGGCTGGTGTCTCCAGGAAAAGCTGAGATTACCTAAAGCTGATTGGTCACCTTAATGTGCTAGACACCACATTAAAAAAAGACTTAAAAGTGCCATTATAGCCGAATGATTAGCACAGAGTCATCGAATCCATGCCGCTGGGGGAACTGCATGCAGGGAGCGATTTTAAAAGAATTTTATAGTGTTGTCAGTCCCTTGAAAATATAACTATGACGCCCCCTTTACAAAAATGTACATTGAAATTTCAACATATTTAGATATGAATGTAACATGCAAATATCAGTAACACTTTAAAATAGGGTTCATTTGTTAACATTAAGAAGAAAGAACATTAATGTATTAACTAACATGAACTAACCATGATAAATAAATAAATTAAAAAAAAAATATATATATATAAATATATATATATATATATATATATATATATATATATATATATATACTTTTAAAGATTGTAATAATTAATAAAAAAAAATGATTTTGAAAGGTGTCACTTGTGCTCACCAAGGCAGCATTTATTTAAGCAAAAATTAAATAAAAAAAATAAAAATAAAAAGTTTACAATTGAAATTGTTTAACTGTCTTTTAATATATTTTCAATAGTAATTTATTCCTGTTATGTCAAAGCTGAATTTTCAGCATCATTACTCCAGTCTTCAGTGTCACATGATCCTTCAGAAATCATTCTGATTTGCTGCTGTAATTATAATCAACTATTATTGGTGCTCAAATATCAATTATGGTTTTTATTACGGTTCTTATTAGTTTCGCATCATCCTTCAAAAACCATTCTAATATGCTGATTTGGTGCTCAAGAAACATTATTATCAATGTTGAAAACTGCGGTGCTTAATATTTTGAGGATACCATGACACGTACCATTCAAAAGTTTAGGGTAAGAAAAATAAAAACTTTTTTTTCACAGAGGACACAATAAATAGATCAAAAATGACTGTAAACACATTTAGAATGTTACAAAAGATTTCTAGTATTTCAAATAAATGTTTTTGAACTTTCTTTTCATCAAAGAATCCTGAAAAAATATCCAGTTTCAACAAAAAATATTAAGCATCACAAATACAAAGTTTTGTCATGAAACTCGAGATCAGTGGTCACCAACCTTTTTAAGCCCAAGATCCCTGACCTCGACCTTTTTGAAAGACAAGATCTACTTGATAGAAAATGACAGCCCAGATTGCATTTAGTATTTTTTTCATGGACAATTTAGATTCTTATTTATTTATTTATTTATTTATTTATTTATTACAAGCAAGTTGGCTGATTCTGATACTGGTTGCAGATATTTATTATTAATATTATTATAATAAAAAAAAATACAAAGCCATTTCAAATTAGAGGGAACTACTGCTTTTTAATCACAATCCAAACAAAGATGCTACGCACGTTGCATGAGCAGTTATTTTTTATTTGAATTAGATTTAATTTCAAGATTTAAAGCAAAATCAGAATGGTCTGCCTTTATCTTTGTGAAATTATAAATGCCTACACAAAAAAAGCATGAAACGAAAACAGCAGGCTGAATGAGACGCAGATTCACTCTCTGACAGCAGGTGGCGCTTATGGAGCAGCAGTGCTACAGTGTTTCCTTGGTTACCGCTGTAAACAAAGCTGAAATGCGCTAATAATTAGCTACTTTATTCTGAGGTAAGAGGAAAATAAAATGCCATTGCCATCGAAATTTTTCTGAAGACTGATCTCCTTTTAGAGATGCATTCATATAAGCCCTCACCCCCAATTCAACATTTATATTTTCTTCCTATATTTCGAGCATCGTGAACAGTGAGCTGCTCTCTGCCTGCTACAGAATTTTCTCCTCTTCGCGTCCGTCTTCAGCGTTTCTGGCCTCTTGTTTACGGCTTTTTACAGACTCAGACATTATGTGGACTATTTACTTTTATCTGTCTGTCCCAGTAGCTCCCGAAAATAACATAAAAATAAATACAAAAATACAGTACAAAGACTGGAGAAATATAATGTATTTTTGTACTCATATTTCTATTATTTTCGCGAGCTACTGGAACAGTGATAAAGATCGACAGGTTGGCGACCACTGCTCTAGATGGTGCGGGCTAATTGGTCCTTTAACTCAACCTGCTCGTATCACATTGTTATCTATAGGCCATAACTGATTGGTTCCTGCTGTATCAGTAGCCAATGAGCTTGCGTGCTCAACTTTCACAATACTTTGGTAGCATTGCCTTAGCAGTGCAGCGCGATTCAGAAACCCTCCACCTTCCCCAGCTCCACCTTTATAGATCTGCTACGGCTAATTTATGTACGCTATATTGTACAGCAGCAGCATAGCAGAAGACCAAACATACAACAATGTCATACCCATTACCATGCCAAACACTCCAAGAGTTGTCATGACAGAACTGTTTTCAACATTGATAATAATAAGAAATGTTTCTTGAGCATTTGATTTCTTGATTTCAGAAGGATTGTGTGATACTGAAGGCTGTAATTCAGCTTTGCCATCATAAAAATGACATTTTTACATTTTACTGCATTTTTGATCAAATAAGTGCAGCCTTGGTGTGTATATGAGAAAAATAAACAAAATTTACAAACATCAGAAAAAAAATCTAAAAGGGTATTGAGGTTGATGAAATATCAAAATTAAGAATGTGCTGAAATAAGATTTAGTGAGATCCATATGTCAAGAGGCAAATCAACGGTACGCTTGAATGGAGAGTCATCTTGCCCCATCTAACTAGCATGACTCACATTCTGTGTCTGCTTTTAAGGATGGGGGGTGGGAATCACTAAATCTTTTTCAACTGGGCAAGTGGGCAGCTTGACATGAAGATGGTCGACTGACTCTCAGATAGCTTGTCTATTCACCGTTGGAGGTGTAAAAGCTTGTGCACTTAGTGAGTAGACTCTGTTCTGGTGTGTCCAAAAGTGTTTGCCTTAATGTGGGCAGCTGGACTAGAATGTGAAGTTTCAAACAGCTCTCTGCCTTCAGCTCATATAGAGCACTCGCTCTGCGTCTGTGGAGGTGCTGAGGTACCATTTAATTCCCTCTCTGACAATCAATACTTTGGCTGTGAAGAGTGCTTGGCTTTGATTGATATGAGCTATCGGGGGAAGGCATCTGGACGTGGACTGGAAATGGGGCGAGACGGATGCTTTTGGAGTGCAGGGGCCCATCTGTCCACATTGATTTGCCCCGAATAGCGTCTGACTACTAAATCTTAGAACTCTTGGATTGGGAAAAATAGAGCAGAAAACCTTTCTTATCCAGGTCTGGAGTTTAATCTGCCATATGAAGGTTTTGACATTCCCAACAGCTGTTTTCATCTGTTGCTTAAATTCCTTGAACATCAACCAAAAACATGAACATGTTGGAGCCGTGGACTTGCGGTTAGTGCATATGTTTTGGTATATTCAGCTGTCATGTTAACACAGAAAACACATTTGAGTATGGCATGCAACATTGCCTTGTATCCTTCCCCAACTTTTTTCAATGTTGACATTGTAACTTTTAGCCTCTCTTACAACCAACTTCATAAAATGCATTCTGGGATGCTTTTTAAACAGAATAGAAGTTGCAATGCATTCTCCAAATGTAGTTTTAATTATTATTTAAGTTTTGTAATGAATAAATTAATTATTTTATTTATCTACAGTCATTCAGACAAAAGCTTTTAAATGAACTTGTTATGGGAAAAAAAAAAATAGTCCATGATGTGTCCAGACTTTTGACTATTAGTGTAAATAAATAAGGAAATGATAATTGAGTAGCAAGAAATAGGGAATTCATTCATTCATTCATTCATTCTTTCATTCATATATATTTTTGTGGTCCCAAAGTGTATGATTATCATATATAAGGTAATCACTGCATAATTTGTTCAGAAGTTTGGGATTTTATTTATTTTTAAATTTATTTTATATTTTTTTAATTTGAAAAATGAATACTTGTATTTATCAAGGATGCATTAAATTGATCAAAAGTGACAGTAAAGACTTTTATATTGTTACTAATCAATTCTATTTCAAATAATTGCTGTTCTTTTAAACTTTCTATTCATAGAAAACCTTTATTTTAAATTATAATATTTTACAATATTACTGTTTTACTGTATTTTGATCAAATATACACCTTCATGAACATAATAGATTTTTCTCAAAAATCTTGCTTACTCCAAACTATTGAATGGTAGTGTATATTAATTCATAAGTGTATACTAATTCATGATTTTATATAATGAATATAATATATTGTTTTGATTAAAATCATGCAAATAAAAATGCAATATATTTTTCCCCCAGCTTGGCAAAATGTGTCATAATAAGCAAATACTTAGCTTAGCAAGATTCTTCTTAAATAACATTTAAGTGCACACTTAATCGAAATAACCACATCAGCAAATGTTGAGCCAATTTTATCACTTCTTAATCACTTTTGAGATTTCATAACCTCAAAACTAAGTATTTATATAAGAACTCCTGTAATATTCTGATTTTAGGTCAGTACATCTCAGAGCTAAAATGTAAATGCAGGCATATTTCTCAAATTAATCTCAGTTGTGATTGGAGTCAGTGTGTGCCGATTTAAACATCCTTTGCAAGAAATATATTCCTTTGAAATTCTTTCTTCTGCTGAACACAAAAGAAGATATTTTGAAGAATGTTGTTAACAAAACAGTTGAAGGGCTCCATTGACCTACTGTACAACTGTTTGGTAACCCATATTCTTCAAAATATCATCTTTTGTGTTCAGCAGAAGAAAGAAATTCATACAGGTTTAGAACAACTTGAGGGTGAGTAAATGATGACAGAATTTTCATTTTTGGGTGGACCATCCCTTTAAAGGATTAGTTCACTTTCAAATTAAAATTTCCTGATAATTTACTCACCCCCATGTCATCCAAGATGTCCATGTCCTTCTCTCTTCAGTCGAAAAGAAATTAAGGTTTTTGATGAAAACATTCCACGATTCAAGGGAGCCCAAATGGTTGAAGGTCAAAATTACAGTTTCAGTGCAGCTTCAAAGCGTTCTACACAATCCCAGACGAGGAATAAGGGTCTTATCTAGAGAAACCATCGCTCATTTTCTAAAAAAAAATTTAAAATTATATGCGTTTTAACCATAAATGCTCATCTTGAACTAGCCCTCTTCTTCTTCTTCTTCTTCTCTATTAGAATTCCGTCAGTGTAGACACTGCTAAGTGTATTACTGCCCTCCACAGGTCAAGGTTTGAACTAATTGTTATATACTTGCACTAGCATATTGTATATGACAATTTAGTTCAAGCTTTGACCTGTGGAGGGCAGTAATACACTACACAGTAGAACGCTTTGAAGCTGCAATGAAACTGTAATTTTGACCTTCAACCGTTTGGAGGCCATTGAAGTCCACTATATGGAGAAAAATCCTGGAATGTTTCATCAAAAATCTTGGATGGGGGTGAGCAAATTATCAGGAAATTTTAATTTGAAAGTGAACTAATCCTTTAACTCTGTGTTTATTGATTTAGAAGCCTTGGAAGCTGAAGCTCACAATTATGGTAAGGGACGTTAGATTTTCGACTCACACTTGAGGTGTTTGGCCAATCACAACACACTGGGTCTGCTGGCCAATCAGAGCACTCTGAGCTTTTCGTGAGGAGGGGGTTTGTAGAAAGTCTGTGTAGTTTGTAGTCTGTGTTTCAGACAGACTGGGAATAAAGGAGCTGCAATAATGTACAGAAAAATAATGTGCATTAAAGCATGTTAACTTATTCACCCAATAAACTAAATAATTAACTTTTAAAATTACATCATATGACCCCTTTAAGTATTTTCTCATATTTATTTTGAAATATATTTCAAGATTTCTTATTATAGTACATATGCAACATTTTGAAATGTATTAAATTGTAGCTCAAATTACCTCAAATTCAGACTTTACTCATTGCACGCGATGATCTCATGGATTTTTGCAGTTTTGCAGTTCAGAGCGACAGATGGACCCCTTTACCCTGAGAGCTTTTGACCCATATACCCTAGTCTTCAGCTATGGCTCTGTTTTGCCAGTTTATGTGCTTATGTTTAGAAGATTCCTCATCACTTCAACTCTGTCTCATAAGCCTGCGAGTTGTTTTAGAGGCTCTCTAGCTCCCCTCTCATGTCATTTTCACTCAGTATAATGGGTATAGTGGCACAGTTGGCACAGAGGAAGAGCGAGACTTGTGAGCTCGGTGGCTGGGGAAGATCCTCCCCGCGGTGGTTGTGAAGCAGCCTTTGATGTGGACGTACCCAGCAGAGTGAGCTTCTTGGCCAGAGAGACAGCCTGGGTGGAGGTTGCCCTCTGATCTCTGTCACTTCAAAGCAGGTGTTCCTTCTTTCTCAGTTCTCCATCCTTTCATCCTTTGACTCTTTTACCATTCCCCTCACTTACTGGCTCGTTCACTCCCGCTCTGTCTCTCATCGTCTCAGCCAAAATTCCCACACAGTGGTGACAATGACATCAGAACTGATGGACATCTCTGAGACCTTTTTGTCAGACGTTCACATAATGCTCATCTGTCATTTCTGTCTGTCTGTCTGTCTCTCTCTCTCTCTCTCTCTCTCTCTCTCTCTCTCTCTCTGTCTTGTTTTGCTTTTTTGTTTTTTTCCTGTTTCACACACACACATTAAAAACCTCCTCCTCCTCTCTTTGGCAGAATCCTCATTTGACATTTATTTTGTTGTTGTTCTCAATATTACTGGAATTCATACGAGATGCTTAGTCACACATATCTGGCTGTTTTTGAAACAATATTGCAAATCACAGAGTGTGGCAATAACAATTATGAGAACACAAACATTTATGTGGCATTAAAAAAAATATGTATTGTAAAGGGAATTGGATTGAATAGAAAAGTCTATCATGGTGAAATGCATGTATATCTCAGAAATTCCTTCACCTCACCCCAACTTAAGGGTATAGCTCACCCAAAACTGATCTGCTCACCCTCATATTATTTAAAAAACATATTTTTACGCATACAAATCTAATGTTTTCAAAATTTATTAAGAAATGAAAATTCAGTTTTCTGCAAAAAAATGTAATTTTGCCATCACAGGAATAAAAGTATGCATACAGGTACCTGAATGAAAGCAAAACATGAATGCTTCAATGCAAAATACAACCCATTCTACGCACACATATACAGGGCTTGACATTAACACACGCCAACCCGGATTTCAGGGGTGTCGTGTAAAGGAATCACCCTTTTGTATATAATATATACATTTTTCAGTTGTAGTCTTCTAAAAATGCATCTGAAATAATAAACTAAGTGCAATGTAGTATCAAAAATATCGATTTTTCAATACATACTGATACTGAAATATCTGAAACACTTCCAATACTAATTTTCCGCAGATACCCGATACCAGCTGTGCTTTCTCGCTCTCTCTCATCTCGCTGATAGCGAAGTTGACACAAATCCGCCTCCCCTCACTCACTGGTTTCATTTGCTCCGGATGAATATTGTTGGTGTTACAGCGCCTGAATTGCAGCGTGGGATTGCACCTATTGCACATAATTTTAAACAGTCAAATAAACACAAAATAATGTCAAAATGGCGGTCTTGGCGAGTATTCACGTAAACACAGTCAGTTGAAATGAAAATGCTGAGTGGCTACTAACTTTGAAAAAACACTAGCCACAGGTTGGTGAGCTAAAAAGTTAATGTCAAGTCCCATATATATATATATATAGATCATATATATATATACACATACATACACACAGTGGGTAAAGTATTCAGACCCCCTTAAATTTTTCACTCTTTGTTATATTGCAGCCATTTGCTAAAATCATTTAAGTTCATTTTTTTCCTCATTAATGTACACACAGCACCCCATATTGACAGAAAAACACAGAATTGTTGACATTTTTGCAGATTTATTAAAAAAGAAAAACTGAAATATCACATGGTCCTAAGTATTCAGACCCTTTGTTCAGTATTTAGTAGAAGCACCCTTTTGATCTAATACAGCCATGAGTCTTTTGGGAAAGATGCAACAAGTTTTTCACACCTGGATTTGGGGATCCTCTGCCATTCCTCCTTGCAGATCCTCTCCAGTTCTGTCAGGTTGGATGGTAAACGTTGGTGGACAGCCATTTTTAGGTCTCTCCAGAGATGCTCAATTGGGTTTAAGTCAGGGCTCTGGCTGGGCCATTCAAGAACAGTCACAGAGTTGTTGTGAAGCCACTCCTTCGTTATTTTAGCTGTGTGCTTAGGGTCATTGTCTTGTTGGAAGGTAAACCTTCGGCCCAGTCTGAGGTCCTGAGCACTCTGGAGAAGGTTTTCGTCCAGGATATCCCTGTACTTGGCCGCATTCATCTTTCCCTCGATTACAACCAGCCGTCCTGTCCCTGCAGCTGAAAAACACCCCCACAGCATGATGCTGCCACCACCATGCTTCACTGTTGGGACTGTATTGGACAGGTGATGAGCAGTGCCTGGTTTTCTCCACACATACTGCTTAGAATTAAGGCCAAAAAGTTCTATCTTGGCCTCATCAGACCAGAGAATCTTATTTCTCACCATCTTGGAGTCCTTCAGGTGTTTTTTTAGCAAACTCCATGCGGGCTTTCATGTGTCTTGCACTGAGGAGAGGCTTCCGTCGGGCCACTCTGCCATAAAGCCCTGACTGGTGGAGGGCTGCAGTGATGGTTGACTTTGTACAACTTTCTCCCATCTCCCAACTGCATCTCTGGAGCTCAGCCACAGTGATCTTTGGGTTCTTCTTTACCTCTCTCACCAAGGCTCTTCTCCCCTGATAGCTCAGTTTGGCTGGACGAACAGCTCTAGGAAGGGTTCTGGTCGTCCCAAACATCTTCCATTTAAGGATTATGGAGGCCACTGTGCTCTTAGGAACCTTAAGTGCAGCAGAATTTTTTTTGTAACCTTGGCCAGATCTGTGCCTTGCCACAATTCTGTCTCTGGGCTCTTTAGGCAGTTCCTTTGACCTCATGATTCTCATTTGCTCTGACATGCACTGTAAGCTCTTATATAGACAGGTGTGTAGCTTTCCTAATCAAGTCCAATCAGTATAATCAAACACAGCTGGACTCAAATTAAGGTGTAGAACCATCTCAAGGATGATCAGAAGAAATGGACAGCACCTGAGTTAAATATATGAGTGTCACAGCAAAGGGTCTGAATACTTAGGACCATGTGATATTTCAGGTTTTTTTTTTTTTTTTTTTTTTTTTTAATAAATCTGCAAATGTCAACAATTCTGTGTTTTTCTGTCAATATGGAGTGCTGTGTGTACATTAATGAGGGAAAAAAAAAAGAACTTAAATGATTTTAGCAAATGGCTGCAATATAACAAAGAGTGAAAATGTAAGGGGGTCTGAATACTTTCCGTACCCACTACACACATTATAAAATTAATTATTCCATAGAGTGACATATTACATGTATTTAGCAGATAAGTTCATAAAAAAAAAAACAGAATTTAGCAAATTTAAGATGTGGAATAGCATGTTTTGCTTTCATTTAGGTATGCAGACTTTTTCTACAGAAAAATGGTTTAAATTTCCATTTGCAATTCACAATGAGTTGTTAAGTGCCACTTTTTGGGAAAATGCCTTTATTCTGTGCCTCTTTTTTTCTCTTTTATTGGTCTTGTTTTCTTAATCTTGTTCTCGGTCTTGTTTTCTTGTCACAAGCGACAAAAAAGTTCTGTCGTTATCTGCGTTTATTTGTGTGTGTATGGATTAGAAGCCAAACCACCGCACATGGGTGGGGAGGTCAAAGCAGGTAAAGAAGCACATGAAAAGACTGCAGTGCCCCTTCACTCTTATTTCATTGGCCCGTTCTGAGTCCTCCGTGTGTCAGCGCTGGCCTCAGATCAGCCCTGCAGAACTAGACGGGCTGAGACAGGTCATTTGAGATCAGACTTACTGTTCAGACCCTGGTGACGTGACCTGGAAGCCTTAGGCACAGAAGGTGAAATGAGTCTGATGGAAAAGAAAGACAGAGAGGAAGGTGGGTGAAATGGAGAGAACTTTAAAAGATGTGGGGTGTAAATACAGGTAATTGTAAATACAGGACAGTGGGAAGTGGTTAGCAACGTTTTCAAGTAAACAAGTAACAAGTTATGTAAAAGCTGATTCATTCATTTTGGCCAGTTGCATACAGAATCATTCAAATCATACTGCACAGATGGATGGACTGCAACTGCTGAGGAGGAGAAGTCACATATTTAAGAAATATCACACAAGCAAGAGTGTATATCAGCTGTAACTTTTTTTTTTTTTTTTTTTTTTTAAATAAATAAATATTCATGTTTGTTTCTTATCCCATTGGCAATTCTTTTTCTTTCTGACAATTACTAAGCAACATCTAGTGACAGAGAGAAATACCTCCAGAACTCTCATTTACTTAAAGGTTTCTTGTTTGCACTCTGAATAAAGATAGTTTAGGATGAAAGTGATGAGCTATGGCCTTTTATGGATTGCCTAGTTGGGTGATTAATGAACCACTTCTGTTCCAAACTTAGGCTTGCACTTAATTAAAACTTTAGGTCTGACCACTAATCATAATTTACATACCCAAACCTCAGGACACTTTAATAATAAAATTTACAATTTGCTTCCACACCAGTTAATGTTTTAACTGGCTGGAGATATCATGCCGTCGGTGAAGCAGTTTGCCAGTAGCTTCAAGGTTCATGGTGTTATATATATATATATATATATAACACAACACAAAGTTCTTGTATCTTTTTTTATTTCTCCCTCATAATTGTGTTGACCTACTTTGTGACCTTTGACCTCTTTCTGCTGTTCTTTCAGAGATCTCTGTTTCCGCTCCAATTTCCCAGCAAAACAAGAATCTGTACGTAGAGGTGTCCACCTGCGCTCACTTCCTCTTCTCTTATCTTCGTCTATATTTCTGTCAGATTGTGTGCTTTTTCTGTTTATGCATGTATGAAAATGTGAGTGTGTGTGAATGTTCATTAAAAGAGTCTATTTTTAATGATTTTTAATCAGAGCTTTGTACTGTAATGTGCAATTAATTGCTCCTTACCTCTTCAAAGTAGACTCGAATCAAAGAACAAAATCCAAATAGACTAAATGTTGCTGTGAGCTTCAACGCCAATGTTAAAATCTCTTTTCTGTCCTTAATCGCTGATTCTTGAGTATAAGACAAAACTGGCTGTGTTTTTGCTTGCCTATAATTCAATTTGGGTAAACTCCATAAGATGTAAAAAAAAAAAAATAATAATAATATATATAATATGTGTTATAAAAATGGACTTAATAATTAATAATGAACTGATACAAGATCAGCTCTATTTATGTTATTATCATCATTTTAAGGTTTTTTAAGTAGTGTTGCTACTAATATGATTTACTTAAATGGGAGAAATAATCTAAAAATTGTCTGCACAGTTTGTGTAACAGAGAAACATCTAGGTTGTGGCAAAAATATATAAGCACAATAAATTAAATGATGCATTTGTGTTAAAATCATCAAGGTCCAAATGTTGATTTTTGCGTGTTTTGTCCAATATGTCTCAAGAATCAGTCTTATGTTAGTTCTCATATCAGCTCATGTTGATACACTGTGCTCAAAATAAATGTGTATATTTATTTTTCTAGGGCGCAAATATATAATCTGTGAAAAAAAAAAACTGTAATTGTGACATTCTTTTTATGAACTTTCTTTATAAGGCTATTTATTTCTTATGAAGACAAATAATTGGTGTACATTTCTCTTTTAATATTGTAACCTGCTGTCTGTGTTTACCAAAAGCTGGTATTATAAACTGACATTTGAATGCAGCAGGTAGCCTGCCGTTATAGAACACCTGATGAGAGAGAGAATGAAGTTATTGTTATCATTTGCATAACCATAAAATCATAAATAGGCTTTCTTTCCAAATTGAATAATGTTTAAAATGTTCAGTATCGTCTTGTATTGCACTGCTCTTATTTAAGTTGATTTTTATTGTTTATTTGCAGGCTTTGATTAAACAGTACAATGTAAAAACCAGTCTCTCCATTTATTTCACTGTCTCTCTTTCGCACACGCACACTTAAAGCTCATAAAACTTCAGCAGATTCTGATGGAAAGAAAACTGACATACAAATAATAGAAATAATAGGTTTGTACTAGCTCAGTCATTCACCTGCTAATCAATATGAGACAGGAACTTCATGGCTCACTATTCATTCAGAGACAGCAACAAGCTCACTACGCTTCCCTCCCAGAGTGATTATCTTCACTGTCAGATGATCTCTGTAGTGTGCAGAGAAAGTCAACGTACAATTTGAATAGGGTATAGTTATAGCTTTTTCTGTCATAGCAATTTCGACTGGTACATCAGTGATGGCTGCTACAGAATGTTAATGCTTAGCTTCTGTGTTTATAGATTACTGTAGAAGCTGTTTAAGTGCATGTGTTCATAAATCTGAAGTACATGAGAAGGGTTAGCTTTCATTCAAGCATTCAGCTTCTTTTTTGTTTTTAACATTTAACTAAGGGAACAACGATATATATAGGAAGGGGCAGGAAAGTTACTAATGCATTACAATATTATTGGGCTGGTCAGGGCTTGCTTGTTTGTTTTTAACAACAACAAAAAAAAGTTTAGGCTCTTTCAAACTAAAAATGAAATGAATAAGCCTCAGGCTGAAAAGGCATATTTACGCCTGTACAGTAGAGGGCGCAGCTCAAACAAAGCTTTCAGCTGTGCTGCATTCTGGATTAAAGAAGAAAAGGATACAAGAGAGGGAAGTTCAACACTCTTATTTCTAAATCAATTTTTTTCTTGTTAATATGGTTGAATTAGATTATTGAAGGTCAGCAGCAAAGACATTGGTTAATAAAGTATACTTGTGTAATTTAATATAGTTAAAGCTGCAGTCCGCAACATTTTTTGGTTAAAAATTATCCAAAGTCAACTTTTGAGCAAGTATATAAACAATCAGTGTTCAAAACTATCAAATTATCTTGTCTCGATTCACAAGACTTGCTGACGAGCTGTGCACGTACAGATAACTGTTCCGCATATGACTGCAATCGCATGTTTCAAACAGAGATGGCGATAAAGAGGAAAAACTGCGGACAGCAGCTTTAAATAATTACAGGTTTGCGTAAAATTCTGAGATTGCATTTCACTATTTTTATTTATTTTGAGGAATACTGAATGTTTTCATGCAAGTGAGATGAGTAAATGCATGTTCACATTTAGTCTAGAACTACAATAACCATCATGTTCACACAGCGCGCACAACACCTCGGCACTTTATTTCACTCAACATGGGGACAGGAGAGCTATCACTTAATACATATCAGTTATACTTATTTGAAAAAGTAGCTTCAATATTTTGTTGTAAATTGAAAAAAAGTAATGCATTACTTAACTAGTTACTTGAAAAAAGTAAACTGATTACGTAACTTGTAATGCATTACCCACAACATTGGGAAGCAGTCAGCATGGACTCTGCTTGTAGATGCTGTATCTACACAATTTGGCTGGTAATAGAATCTTTCTCCTTTGACGATTATTCAAAAGACAGCAAATTTCAAATCGTATACATTTAGCTGAGCAACTGCCTACACAAGGTTCTACATTAAGGCCTTGTCAGATTAGTTTTAACTAACATTTGCTACTGCTAAAATAGAAAGAAACATAATCACTGAGAGCCTAAACTGATTTTAAGCCATAATCTGTGAGATATTTGTAAAGCTTGGATGATAGCCGTGCATATTTACATAGCTTAATGTAGCTAAGGTTTCTTGTTAGCTAAATCTGTGTATGAATGTAACAATTGAAAGTTACCAAAAATGTGTATGAAAATGATAACATAAGATCAATTGCCTTCATTGTATTAACTCAAATCTTTAATTTCAATTAACTCAATTAAGACAACCAGGTAACTTACACAATGAGCTTTAGATCTTTAGTCTTTATTTTCTGTCACCATGCTAACCCAAAAGGTGCAAAGTTATATAATCATTTAGAAAAAAAGATTTTAAAGGTATGAATGTTAATTAATCATTATGGGATTGGGAATGAAGTACAATACTGTTTAAAATCTGGGGTCAGTAAGATTTATATATATATATATATATATATATATATATATATATATATATATATATATATATATAATGCTCACCAAGGCTGCATTTATTTTAAAACAGTAAAATGTGACAATTTATTACAATTTAAAATAGATGTTTTTAATTTTATGTTTTAAAATGTAATTCATTCCTGTGATGGCAAAGCTGCATTTTCAGCAGTCATTACTCCAGTCCTCCAGTGTCACATGTTTCTTCAGAAATCATTCTAATATGCTGATTTTTATGCTGGAAAACCTGTTTTTCAGTTTTTATTTTTGTCCTCTGGATTCTTTGATGAATAGAAAGTTCAAAAGAACTGCATTTATTTTAAATAGATTTGTCTTTACTGTCACTTTTCATCAATTTAATGTGTCAGTAGATCAGTAGTGATCAAAAAATAAAATATTTTGTGATATTGAATATTTGGTCCTCTATAGATATTCAACAAATCATGTCTTTGTCTTCTCTTTAAGGAAACTAATTTTTATTTTGTCCCTTATGTGCAAAAATCCCTTGGGTCAAACTAGTAGAAATATATGCTAACATGCTTTCTATTCTTCCTGAATCCTTCTTTGTTTGGATGGTAAAATGTTGGCTAACTGGCAGCAACAGTACATCATCAGCTTCTCTTGGCTGTCCCATTTGCAACTCAGTTAGCAGGGGATAAATCTCTGAGTTATTGCTCCTCTTGGCCTCATGAATCAGGGAGCCCTCGATAGTGAGAATTGAAGTCCTTCTAATGGATCGGCGCTACTGCAACATATTGTAGTGTTTGCGATCACAATAGCTACCAAGGCTTTAATAAATTTTGCAAAACAAGTCATTGGAGAAAACAAAAATATTAGAAGATAATCTGCCACAGGCAATTTGCCAACTTTGACAGAAACCATGCTGGAAAAAAAAAAAAAAAAGAAAAAAGAAAAAAAAATTAAACCAGTCTAAGATGGTCTTCAATCTGGTCTCCCAGACTAATATAACATAGCAGAATCCCACTGAATACATAAACATGATTATGCAATTTCAAACGGTCACATTTATCTTTCCAAAGTGTGCATTTAATAGCTACAGCTGCATAAAAGGACATTTAGTGAACATGTCAATGGGAAACATTTGTCACTGCACTTCCATTAAAGCTTCCATCATGATGGCAGTCACTTACACACACATAAATGCAGACGGCGTGGTCAATAATGCAACACTGTCTCCACTGCTTAGGCAATGGGCAAATTTGCTCTTGACAGATACAGGATGGAATAAGAAAGAGAACGGAGGTGTGTTTGTTATCGATGATTTCTAAAATGCCTCTAGCTGGCATTGATCGCACAAAAGAACTCCGCGTGCAGTCAGAGAGAGTGTTTACGCATCGGGTGGTGCAGTTTAGCATCAAGGCTTTGACAGGTTGCCTCTTATCACTGACATATGGATAAATGTCTTCCACCACTTCATAACTTCTCTCTGACCAGCCTGCTCACTCACTGCTGCTTTTTAAAGAGCAGCTAAATGTCAGGAATCCCAATCCATAAGCACGAATATATGGGCAAGATGTTATGCCATACAGATTGATTTGGAGTGCATGTTGGTAATTTCTGTTGTAGGTTTGACACTGATTGATTTTGCTCTTCTGCACGTTTGGGCCAGTTCACACAGAACAAGTTTTTACTGTTAAAATCACAAGACGCAGGTAAGTGAAACGCAAAAAGATCTTAAAAGTTGAACTTCTTAACTTGGGCTCCACGTTTTTGAATGCAGTGTCATGTGCAAGATGCTGCAAAAGATAGAAGACGTGAACACAATGGCTAAAAATGTCCGCCTAGCACGTGTTTACATTGAAAACAAATTAAAAAAAGTAGGGCAGAGGAATGGAAAAACGCATTATGTGTGAATGGCCCCTAATAATGTATGAGGCAAATAGCTAGACAGTCATAATTGCTTCAGAATAGACTTGATGTTTTTACTCATAAAAGATACCTGCCTTTCATTGAGTCACCAATAAAAATGCTCTGAAAATGCAGTACCACATCAAACGTCTACATAGTTTGAGCACTATCGATATGAATGCGGAGGACAAATGCAGTCTGCCAAGTATCCAAAATCATACATGGCACACCTGAGGAATTTACACATTTGGGAAGCTTGTCATAGACAGTTGAAGAAACTGCAAACGTATTATTTGATAACTTTGAAAATAGGTGTCTCAGGGAAGAGGTGTTTTCATAATCACATCTTGTGGATGTCAGCAGAAAAGCAAGTATTATGCAGTTGGACAACTAGCAATCGAGAGTTCATAGTGTATCATTATGTTAACATGGAATGACATCTTTGGCATCAAACTGAAATATCTCTGTCAAAATTAAATGCAATCTGTCATTTCAGTCTTTTTATTTAATTATTATTTTTTCTGAAATAGAGTATCCTGCCTCTTGTCTATGTACCCCCTGTGTAAAGTATGAATAGAATACTGATTGTATTTGTGACAAAAATATCATTTCACACTCTTTATAAATCAATCAATCATCACCACAACACTACAGAGGATGGATGGATGGATGAATGGATGGATGGAAATGGTGCATTTAAGTCCTCCTGGGAAGTTAATATTTATGAGGTCCGGTGCATTCAAGTCACTTTCATCGGCGCAAGATGGCGGTACCTTCTCTTATTTAACTACACAAAAATATAGCAAGGTTTTTAAAGGTGCTAAAGAGGATCTTTTCGTCGTTAGTGAGTTTTTGAAATAAGCGCATGCGTAAGAACAAACCCCCTCCTTCACTGCTCATTTCGAAGGAACGCCTCCCAAAACTCGTGCACAAGTATTGGAACACGAGTGTTTGTTTACCACCGGCATTTGCTGTGGATTCATTATGTCGGACTCACCGCAGGTAACTCATAATCAGTGTTGGGCACGTTACTTTAAAAAAGTAATTAGTTATAGTTACTAGTTACTTCTCACAAATAGTAACTGAGTTACATCATTATAAAAGCAACTAATTACCAGGGAAAGTAACTGCTTTACTTAAAAAAAAAAATTAAAATATGTCAAATAACTTGAATGCCCCCAATATTAAATATAAGTCTAAGAATAAATAATTCTTGATCCGACTCGTGACTCATGATCCGCTCTTGCTTATGAAATTTCTCTGTACTGTCATTAAAGAAAATGTAGTTTCATATATATGTTTAAATAGTCCTATGTTATGTTTTAAATTCATTTACTTTATTATGAAAAGTGAACAGCATGAGTAAGATGCATCATAAGATGTGCAATATATACTTAAAAAAGTAATGTACAACACACCATATGGTAACGGTAATGGAGTTAATTTATTTAAAAAGTAAATGCATTACTAGTAACGCGTTACTGCCCAACACTGCTCATAATCTGCAGTTGTTACTCCTGTCTCCTGACAAAAACATTGCATGCGGCGCCTGTGGAGTGTGGAAAGTTACTGGAGCGCGCAGCCACGCACGTCTCTCACAAGGAACGTCATGGCAGTGATTAACAAGCCAGAGGGCCAATCCGCGCACGTCTCTCACAAGAAACGTCACGGCAGTGATTGACAAGCCAGAGGGCCAATCGTTAACGCGATGATCGCGTAAACAATTGGCTGATGTTTTTAAGGCCCTACCTCATGCACAGATGATGTATATTAATATTATTCCTTTCAGTGCACCTAATAAATAGTCTTTTATCAGTTAGTAAAGACAGTTTCAAGTAATATTGCAAAAATGTATAAAACAAAACATCCTCTTTAGCACCTTTAAGTCTACTTTAGAAAATGCTGAACAAAGAATGTGTATCAGGTGTGTTTTACTTTTTTATGTTTTTAATTAAATTATGAAGCCTCTGTAAACTTTATCATTACATATTATAGCTTGTTATGTTACATTTGTAAATATTGTTATATTACATTGCTATTATATTTTATGCAGGCAATTAGCTTATTTCGTTTTTAATAAAAAAGCCCGACAATCCCACTGCTAAAAACCTTTAAGTATTGTGGTATTGCCATGTTTCTTACTGTCACGGCCCCAACTCGTAAACTCTGTTCTCAAAGAAAAAAGTTTCCCACTCGTATTTACGACTTTGTGATGGCATTCATGTGCATTCAACTCGTAAATATACAATATTTGTGACATGTCTTGAATACACTAAAATAGATAGATCTGACGCATTGAAAAGAATTGGTTCTTAATTTGTTTTTTATTCAATTATTTGTTGGCGAATCGGACATCACAGATTATACTGTATTCGTTGTCGCCTGCAGGAAACACCGGCACGATTTCTAATCAGATGATATCGACGCCACGTGAACGTGTACAATCCGACTGGATTTTAAAGCTGCAGTCCGCGATTTTTGGCCCTCTAGCGGTTAATAACAGAACTGCACGCGTCTTGTGGAAGAACATTGTAGCCGGAGCTACTTTTCTCCGTGTATGTCTATGGCGAGACACGCAGTTACTGTGATACTCTGCGGCGGGTCCTGCCAGTCCGGTCTGAAATAGTCCGAAAATAAACACTTATTATAAGTGCACCATAATGATTCAGGGTAAGACAAAAACACGGTTTTCGAAAATGGATTCATGTTGTACATTCTCATTATATAATTTTTGTAAATTTTGAACACAAAAAAAGTTACGGACAGCAGCTTTAAATGATTTTCTCACTCACATTTTTATTTTATGTCGCATTTTAGTCACACTGTTGACCATTCGCCAAGTGCTAGGTGAAATCTGACATGGATCATTCCTGGAACAGGGAGTGAATCATGGTACATTAACCTTACACTTGGCACAACCCCCTTCATGTTTTATAGCATTATGAAGTAAAAGATTTAAATTCTACATGACCCCAAACACAAATCCTCAGACAAATGTCAACTTAGGCAAGATCATTCTTGGTTAGGCTTGATTGTTGTCAGGTGAAGAACTTCTAAAGGGACCAGTCAGTAAAGAGGAGGGCAGGCGGTATACAGGCCTCTCATGCATAATGTATTTCTCTGTGCATGTTCTAAAAAAGAAAACTGTCAGGCCCAATTAGACCTGGCTGGAAGAAGATTGCACCCACGTCCCACTGGGCATATGCTTTTGTCTGGCCCGTGCATTAACACGTATGTTTTGATCTTTTGGCCTCATTTGCAGGCACTAGCAAATTTGTCTAAAGAACACAGATTTTAATAATCTACAATGACTTACTTGGCTGAGTCTAGTACAGTAAAGTATAAATAAAGAACTTTGTTTCTGAAATTAAGAAAACCCCTAAGAGTTGAGTGTGAGAAAAAAAAATCACATTTGTTGAGGAAACCGTCTCTAATAAGTGTTATGCATATCTGTGCGCAACAGTGCAGGCAACTTCAGAGTGTAACCGCATGTATTATTTAAGTGGCTGAAGTGTTCTGTGTTAGAGGCAATAACAGCATGTCTGCTCCATAAGATCCATGCTATTTTATAGCAGACCTTCCAAAAGATTATTTTTTTTATGCTTTCAGTTACAGAGTTTTGTTGTAGTGACAACTAAAGTGCATAGGTTTTAAGGGTAACTGATTCTATATGGTTTCCAGTTGGTTGAAGTTGAATGTTTATGGTATGATTCTATAGCTTTCAGGTCAGTGCTGCTTTATCACTGAATCTTTTTGTTGATTTGTACATCCATTTTGTTTGATTTTATTTGATTGTTGTTGCACATTCTTACCACCAAGATAATGCTCTTTATTTAGCATTTTTTTGTCAAAATGTTCAGTTTTGAAAGAATCATATAGAATTAAAGGGTCAAATAACAATCAAATGCCATAATTTTTGGCTAAATTAATTCAAGTTATATAATATGGAGCTCCTAAGTGGTGATGAAGAAAAATATTTGAATTTTTTTGTGTTCTCTCACAAACAAATAGGTTTTGCTAGAGAACAAACCAATAACGCATATTTTTTTGCTAGAGAATGCAACCACATTGAAATACAGGTGCTGGTCATATAATTAGAATATCGTGAAAAAGTTCATTTTTTTATTGTAAATTATTTAAAAAAATGAAACTTTCATTTATACTAGATTCCCTACATGTAAAGTAAAACATTTAAAAAAAATTTTTTTTAATTTGTTGATTAGAGCGTACAGCAAAGTTGACTAGAAGGAAGAAATTGGGTAGGCAAAGGTGCACAAGCAACAGGGATGACCACAAGCTTGAGAATACTGTCAAGTAAAGCCGATTCAAACACTTGGGAGAGCTTCACAATGAGTCAAATGAAGCCGGAGTCAGCGCATCAAGAGTCACCACACTCAGACATCTTCAGGAAAAGGACTACCAAGCCACTTCTGAAACAGAAACAACGTCAGAAGCATCTTACCTGGGCTAAGGAGAAAATGAACTGGACAGTGAAAAGTGGTCGAAAGTCCTCTTTTCAAATAAAAGTAAATTTTGCATTTCATGTTGAAATCATGGTCCCAGAGTCTGAAGGAAAACTGGAAAGGCACAGAATCCAAGCTGCTTGAAATCTAGTGGGAAGTTTCTGAAGTTAGTAATGATTTGGGGGGCCGTGACATATGCTGGTGTTGGTCCATTGTGTTTTATCAAGTGTAAAGTCAATGCAGCCATCTTCCAGGAGATTTTGGAGCACTTTATGCTTCCATCTGCTGACAAGCTTTATGGAGATGCTGATTTCCTTTTCCAGCAGGACTTTAGCACCTACCCACAGTGCAAAAACCACTTCCAAGTGGTTTGCTGACCATGATATTACTGTGTTTTATTGGCCAGCCAACATGCCTGACCCCTGAATCTATGGGATATTTTCAAGAGAAAGATGAGAAACAGTCGATCCAACAATATACAGATGATCTGAAGGCTCAATAGTGCCTCAGCAGTGCCACAGGCTGATCACTTCCATGCCACACTTCACTGATGCTGTAATTTGTGCTAGGAGCAAGTCAATTGCTGTAATATGTGCTGCCGACCAAGTATTGAGTGTACAAATGAACATACTTTAAAGAACTTGAACTTGATTGATCTTAGGAAATATTCTAATATTTTGAGATACTGGATTTTGGACTTTCATGAGCTGTACGCTCTAATCATCAAAATTAAAAAAAAAAAAAAACTTTTGAAATGTTTTACTTTACATGTAGGGAATCTAGAATATATGAAAGTTTCATTTTTAAAAATAATTTACAATAAAAAAATGAACTTTTTCACGATATTCTAATTATATGACCAGCACCTGTACTGTATAATTTTGTCATAATCACCATGTCCCCTTAGGAGAATTTTTAGCTTATGCGAATTGAAATTTTGTTCAGAAGAAAAGAATTTTGTAAATGTGACCCATGCTGGCAAAATGAGTCAGAATATCCCGCTAATTACGAGCTACAGGCAAAACAAGTCAAAAATTTATCAAATTTTAGCTTTTCACAAAAATGAGTTCATTAAGCCCTTTTCTAGTGATCCAAATGCTTCAAATAGCAATTAAACATTGAAAAGTATCTTTATATATATGTTTTCTGAAAGGAGTAACTTTCCTTTGTCTATGAAAAATGTCGCTTTACCATTCGCTCTTTCCCTCAGCTCAAGTATGGTATCGTTTTAAAGCGCAGCATTACAACTTTGTGAGTATTCATAGCGAATGTTTGATAGCATGAGTCTGAACCAATGAAATGTGATTTTCAAACTCATACTGATGTAAACAAATCAGTCTTACTTGCGCTGACTGACAGATCCAAAGCGTGCACACAAAGATGCCTTAAACAGCGCGCAATCCCAATATACACATAAACAGAATTACAGTACTTTAAATAAATTGAAAAAATAGTTGTAAAATATTGAAAAAAAAAAAAGTTGAATATATATTTTTCCTATGGATATTTGGTTTTGACGAGGTATGTGCCAAATAAGATGTTTTTGCTAGGTGATTTTGTTTTGGAACCTTCATAAAACTTTAACTTGATTTTTCTCAAAATTGACTTTGCTGACTCCATCGACCTGAGCAGGTGTAGCTCAGTCATTTGTTCTCTGATTCCCACAAATCATACATCAGTTTGAATTTTTTTTTAATAGAGATTGTGAACTAAAATACTTTGGTGGTCAGCTCTGGACTGGCTGACCACCTTGGCTAAGCTACAGTAGTAATGCCATCTTGACCACCATGTTTTACCTAGATTTTTCATCAGGGTATATGTACAAGTTCAACCCCTTCTTTTTCCTTTGCATCAAAATAAATGCCCTCACTCAAACCCACAATGCTTTTATGTAGTAGACATTCAATTAGATAAGATGGAGCATGTCAATCAATTTCCCTTTTCCTATTTACGTTTATTTTGAACATCCTTCGGTGTGGAGCAAGTTGAAAAAAGGAAGAGAAGAATGCACCGCTCTCACCCTGGAATTTGCAAACATTAAAATGACATTCTGTCAGTGTTTGGCGCGGGCAGAGATGCCAAGAGAGACAGGCTGAAGACTAGGCTGTCACTGTATGCAGTCAAGCGCTTATTCATGAAATGGAATTACTTTCTGACAATAGCCAGGCATACTTCTGAAGCTTCCTGCTATTGCTGGACTTTAAATCTCTTGGTTGGCAGGCAGCCTCTTTTTCCCCATTGGTCTCGACCATTCTAGTTACTCTGTGAGTGGTGAAGAGCATTTCATGTGTGATCATTTTCAAAAAGGAAAACTGGACAGGAAATTATTGACAGGGTGAGCACTGATGTTTCTAGCTACAATAATATATACATTTGCTATCATTATTCTAATGCATAACCATTGTCATTAAACGTTAGAAACATCTGAAATGTTATTTTAGCTGTCATTTAATTAATTAGCAATAAATATGTGGCACGTCCTGACTGATGCGTTCCTAGGTCAACATATTTTGTTGATCCTGGAATAACATTCCTGTCTGAAAATCTAATCCTAACCATATCCCTACCCCTAAACCCAATAAGTTATCCCTTAAAATCAGAGGAAAAAGATGAATCACACTGATGTAGAAGCACCTAACCCTGGTTGTAAGACCAAACTTGACATAAACTATAAACCTGTCCCTCAAACCTGATTGGTTGAACAAAATGTTGTTCCATGATCAACAAAGATGTTGATCCAGGAACATGTTGCACTTGGTGAAATCATGTTCTGCAAATATGTGTATAAGACTGATGTGTATCAGTTTATTGCACTATTTTTTGTTTCTTTTCTTCCAGCTCAAATTTCCCATATTTATATCATCACATTATTTTGCTGTTCTTGTGGGATTTTAAAAGTCGTATTAGTTATAAACTGGGACAAAACAAGTGACAGTTGTTCACTTTCCTTTTTCCTTCCAAGCCAGAGCCATTGCCAGACTGTCATAAACTCGAAGAGATAATTTACTAAGAATATTTAAACAATGAAACACATCACTTGCTTCCCAGAGACTGACACTCTTTTAGCTGGATGTGAATTTAATTGTGAAGACTGAACAATAAGGCAAATTATAAAACAAGCGAAAGTCATGAAAGAGAATTAAGAACTGCATATTGTAGGAGGTTTTGAGCTTCCGTACTAAAGCAGATTCATTGTTGTAGTAGGGTGTTTAAATCCAGACAATCTGTCTGTGGTCAAAAGGATTGCTCACCCCAAAATTAAATTTCTGTCATCATTTACTCACCCTCATATTGTTCCAAACCTGTATGACTTTCCTACTTCTTTTATTTTTCCATACACTGAGTTAGCTGGGTCCAGTTTTGATTTGGTGACTTGCATTGTATTGGACGAAATAATTTTTCTAAATATCATCTTTTTGTGAGTGAAAGTCATATAGTTTTGGAACGACATGAGGGTGAGTAAATAATTGCTGAAAAAATGTTTGTTTTTTCCCTTTCTTCGGTGCTACAATAACTGAACTGAGTGATGACCTCACATATAGACACTCGCTAGTGGTGTATTCATTAGGGTGCTTAACAAGACAACATGAATAGGGCTCATCTCTGAAAACATCCCTCTCTGTAAAAGACAGCGATATAAAGGCTTTTTGCAGTGTGTTGCTTTGAAAAATGATCAAAGAACTAAATCTGAGCTAGAGGCTGGAGACAGATGTAGAACCAAACATCAATTTGTGTCTGATAACGTCCAATTCTCAAGAGGTCAGAAGTTGGCCCCTTTTAGCTTCTGAGCCAAGACTAACGAAGACAGTGCCAGTATTAGCAAACACTTTCCAGAAGGCACGAAATGAGAGTTCAGTTATCGTGATCCTTGGCCCTCATTAAGCAATTAAAAGTCAGACACTGACAGAGATACTACTTATTAGAGTCCTTTCACCGTATATTTGATTAGAATTACAATCCAGCTCCAATCAGTCCCTACTTACAAGGAAGGGATGTTTCTTTCATGCATAACTAAAGGGCTGGTTTTTTGATCATCTTCCATTTGTTGTTGTCTCTTCAAATATCCATCATTCTATTGGATCAGACTGAAAAACCAACGTGATCACATTAGTAATCATAGTTATTTGTACATAAAGTGCAATTTTAACACACATACATTTTCGTATGTTTGCATTGACACTGAAATGTACATTATTAAACTGACAGCATCTAAAATATAAGCATTTTATATATGAATAACTTTAGAAATATACAAATGTTTACAAATCCTTTTGGGATGATAGAATATTGTATTATTGGAATTAATAGGTGATTTGGTAACACTTTATCCTGATGGTCCCCTTTAGACATTTTGTTGACTATAAGTAACTTTGCATGTACATGTCAACTCTCATTAGTATTAGTAGACTGTCTGCTTAATATATGCTAAAAATTTATTTTGAATGTCCCCTAACAGACATTCTACTGACTATAAGTAACTTTGCAACTACATGTCAATTTATTCCACTAACCCTTAACCCCTTATTCAACTAACCCTAATCCTGGCCCTAAAATACTCAATTAATACTGTAATAAGAGTTAGTTGACATGTAGGTGCAACGTTATGTAAGGTTAAGGGGACCATTAAAATAAAGTGTAACCAGTGATTTTGTTGTGTTAAATCAATGAGATGTATAAAATAAGTTCAGTTCTATCACATTTATTTAAAACATTTCCCTGCTTTGACACTCTAAGTTTCTGGTTCCATATTCAACATGTTTTAAAGGATTCCAGTAGTAAACTTTACAATGTTGAATGCTGTCATAATCATTAATCATTACTTAATCATTTAAGTGGTTAAATTTAGGGTATAGCTGCTGTTAGGGTGTCAAGAATTTCTGTGTAATAAAAATGCAACTATACAATAACATAAATATAATATATAGAATTCATATAGAGATTTTTATGTTTGTAAAGCTGAGCATAATTTTGTTTTTTACATGTTAGATGCTTTTAATGCAGTCATATTATATATTTCAGTGTATATACAACTGTAAAAAAGTATTTATAAACTGGAAAAAATACAAAGTTCTGTCATGAAACTCTAGATGGTGCAGGCTAATCCTGAACTCAACCTGCTTGCAATCACATCATTCTCTATAGGGCACAGCTGATTGGTTCCTGCTGTAGCAGTAGCCAATCAGCTCAACCTTCAAATACTTGCTGTAGCAGTGCAGTGCATTTTCAGAAACCCTCCACCTTCCCCAGCTCCACCTGTATAGATCTGCTACAGGTAATTCATGTACGCTATATTGTACAGCAGCTGCATATCTTATTAGCTTACTGCAGCGTGTCGTGTACGTATTGGGAGTAGCAAGTACCGTACTTGCAGCAGCAGCAATAACCTACAGCTGCAGCGTAGCAGATCTAATCCACCAAGACCAAATATATCAGCATTGCCATACTCATTACCATGTCAGACACTCGAGAGTTGTCATGACAGAACTAGAATTGTGAAAAATGTGCCACTCACATTAGTTTTATGCAGGTAGAAATCAGAACTTACTACTACTCTGATCAATGTAACACAGGTGGATGGGTGTACCATAAACAGTGATAAATGTTTACAGCCTGGCATGTGTGTGTGTGTGTGTGTGTGTGTTATCTATCCACTGTTGAATGCTACATCACGTTTTTTGTTGATCAGTGATTCATTGCTGTTAGCTGATGGTAGTCCCAGGCTGACCACTCAATTATAAGCTCTTTCTCTTGTGACTCCCGCACACGGTCTTCATCAAAGCAGACTATTACCTGGCCTAATTACCAGTCAGCCAGGCATAAGTCAACATCCGCTGGGAATAACCGAGCCTGTCCTGCTAGACAGAGTGACCCTCACACCCCTAGAAAATATTGCCATCTATTTTAATAGAGCTTTACATCAATTCAGCCAGGCTCGCTGAAGACTAATTCCATAAACCATTACCATAAAGCACCTAATGTAGTCTAGAGATAAGATGCTATAATTTCTTCGAATACCCACAACCTCCTTGCAGAAATGGCATATACAGGCTTTGCCAACCCAACAGAAATTAGTCATTTAAAGGTTCTAGAATTTAACACACACACACACACACACACACACACACACGTATATATCTCTCTCACACACATACTTACTTTCTCTGTCAAAGGTTTAGTGTCGGTAAGAATTTTTTTTTTTTTTTTTTTTTGGAAAGAAGTCTATAATGTTCACCAAGGCTAAATTTATTTGATCAAAAAACAGAAAAATACAGAAAAACAGGAATATTGTGAAATATTATTATAATTTAACATACCTTTTCAATTTGAATATATTTAAAAAATGTGACTTAAAGCTGAATTTTCAGCATCATTACTCTTCAGTGTCACATGATCCTTCAGAAATCATTCTGATATGCTGATTTCTTATTATTATCAGTGTTGAATGAAAACAATTGTGCTGCTTAATATTTTTGTGAATAAAAAGTTCACATATATATATATATATATATATATATATATATATATATATATATATATATATATATAGTCAAACCAAAAATTATTTTATATTATGATATATTTTTACTAGTGGGTGCAGGACACTATAGTTCATTTATGTAAGTGAGGATAGCAAAATAAAGTAAACTGTGACATATTATACCCAAAACTTCTTCATACAGTGGACTACCAGTAAAATTGATACAAATTTGGAACCAAAAATTATTCAGACACTTTGACCTGACCATGTTTTGCTTAAGTGTTATCTTATGTTATTTTTTCTGACACAGTTTAACTCTGAGATCCTGTCATATTTTAATACAATTTTCTTAAACTATAGTGAATAAACTGTAGTAATGAATGAAATCTTCAAGGTGTAATATATATATATATATATATATATATATATATATATATATATATATATATATATATATATATATATATATATATATATATATATATATATATATTTTTTTTTAATGTAAATTTGACACATATACTATATATAGTATATATAAATGTAAAAATGTAAAATAAAAATAAATGTAACAAATAAATAAAACACTTGGAAACTAATAAAGGTATGTCATTACAAGCTAATATTATAACACTAATTGAAATATTTTCCCTTGCACTAAATGCAAAATAAATCAGTTTATCTTTTTATAACACAAGGGAAATTAATTCCCATACACTCAATCTTGACTTAATTAAACAGAGTCATTAATTAATGTAGAGCTTTAAAAGCCATTGTTTAAAAATTTGTTTTGAAATAATAGCATCAGGCAACTGCAGCATAAAGATAGATTCATATATCATTTTCTAACAGCTCTTTATAATCACCTCCATACACTGTATCCACCATCATCATTTGATAAGTTCTAATTCATATATAAATAGTTGTAATGAAAAATAACTATTTCTAAGTCAAATAACTTTATGTGAAACTAGGACAAAGCAAGAAACAACCTACAGTTGCCTTTCGACATTATAATCTCTTGAAAATACCGCAGTATCAAAATAAATGTGTTGCTTCCTCTCTCTGTCTCCTGTTGTGTGTGTGTGTGTGTGTGTGTGTGTGTGTGTGTGTGTGTGTGTGTGTGTGTGTGTGTGTGTGTGTGTGTGTGTGTGTGTCGCTCTAAATGAGTGAAGTTGTTTCATTTAGATGAGTTGCATTACAAAGACCAAAACAGCTGCTGCAGAGGATCTGACCAATTCATTATTCTTGTGTTATTCAATTACAAAACAAAGACAGTGTCTCTGCATTCTCATCATAACAAATTACCTCCAAACAAATAATTAGTGCTGGGAATAAATCTCTTGTCATATTTCATTACGACACAACACAGGAATGTGCTCGGAAATACCAAGAGTTCTCCTCAGTTTGTCCACGCTGAGGTGTGTGTGTGTGTGTGTGTGTGTGTGTGTGTGTGTGTGTGCATGCAGGCTGCTTGCATTTTCACTAGAAGTTTCTCATAATTCAGCCTGCAGATTTTACCTTCCTGCACTTTTGTACATGTCAGTTTTGCTCTTGACTGTTCAAAAAAAAAAAAAAATCCATTGAGTCAAAGAACGATACTATTAAGCACAGGTGCTCCCTGTGAAGACGGAGCACTTTGGCAGTTCCCTTAAACTTCTCTTAAGCGCTTAGTTCACTGAACCTTGGGAATGAAAATCACGCAACATTCTCTAGACTTGACTGGGTTTCTAAAGCCTTATTTGAAAATAAGGCTTAAATCAATAGACTAAAATACAATAGGCACTATTTTTGGAGCACTGGACAAAAATTCAGTACACATAATCCTATTATGGAGACAAAAGGTTAAGTGTTTAAAATTCTGGTCGAACCTGTGGACATCCACAGTGAGCAGAGACAAAGTCTGAGTGTCCTTGCATGTATGAATTTGAAGCCTCATTGGATTCATGATATGTGGAGATTACGTGTAAACTTTAATCACATTCCACCCTCTTATTAAGCGAAGCCCTATCAGATCATTTGTCGTATATGTTCCTGCAGGGTGAAGGGTGATCATTTCCATATGAATGAGCAGCTTTTTTTTTTTTTTTTCTAATTACACTGCAACACAGACCTTATTTCCAATCTAGAGGCCCGGCTTATTAAAACAGTCTGTTATACAACTGCACATAATTAACAACAAAAAAATTAGGCTTTTTAAAAGTGAAAGCGCCATATGAACAATTAATGTTCTAATCAACCCACAGTACTTAGTTCATACGGAATAGCCCTTCTGTTTGCATAATGAACACAGCTGAAAAGGAGGCGAGACAAAGTCAGACAACAAAGAATAAACTAATGAAGACCATGCAGAACCCAGAGAGAGCAGGATTCACACAGCCCACTCTCTAAAAAAATGCTGGGTTGTTTCAACCCATGTTTGGGACAAATATGGACAAACCCAACCATTTGGTTTAAAAATTTATTTAAAAATTTAAACCAGTGGTTAGGTTTGTCCATATTTGACCCAAACATGGGTTGAAACAACCCAGCATTTTTTAGAGTGCACTTTATAGATCAATA
Organism: Megalobrama amblycephala; assembly: GCF_018812025.1. Lineage (NCBI taxonomy): Eukaryota > Metazoa > Chordata > Actinopteri > Cypriniformes > Xenocyprididae > Megalobrama > Megalobrama amblycephala. The sequence goes on along the minus strand of NC_063056.1, from coordinate 20,978,465 downwards.
CAGAGTAGAAAATGCTTATTGAATATTAATATAAGGGTCAATGACATGATGTGAAGTTCATTATTTTTTTCTTTCAAAATAATTTGAGAAATTCATGTCGTATATCACTAAAATATATTAATTTTGAATTTATTTTTAGTATATTTAAATAATGCATATTATTTTATGTTTTGTTATCTTAAACCCCCAAAATATCAGGTGGTGCAACTGTCCAAAAGAATGAACAGAATAAGAAAACTATTTAAAATGGTGTCTTAATAATAAAAAAAATTACATCAAACATTTTAGGTTTGAAACCTTTCATATAAACACATTTTATAAATATCAGTAGTTTTAAAGCTGTTGGGAAAATTGAAAAACTTTTGTCCAGCAAATTGCATATTCTCAAATGTCATTGTGGCAGAACTGCAAACATGACTCTTTCATTATGAATTGACAAGGCAATAACATTTAACATGATAATACATCACCCCGAGGAACACAACTGATCCTTGTGGCAGAGTGAAAAGGTTTGTAGATCTCTCTCAAATACTGGTAAAAAATGCTAATTTCAAGTATGGGTAGGTTCGTACTTTCCATGTCAGATGGTACAACTACAGTATATACTCTGTAAAAAATGACCGTGATTTAAAAGACTGTAAAAATGCTGCGGTGAAAAACTGTCAATTGGTTTACAGAAAGTTTCCGTACTATATACGGTGAATAACTGTAATAGATCTAACGGTACATTTAATGTAATTTTACGGTAAAATAGCGTTAAATTCACAGTTTTTGGAAGTGAAAAACCGTAAATTGACATTCCCACAATTCCCTGCGTGACACTTCACATTTGATATATTTTCGTTGAAATAACTCTGTTTCTTCTTAGTTTTTCTCATTTTTTTCTAATCAGTTATGTACATTAGGGTTTTATGTTACATCTAATGTTGTTAAATTAATGTTTATTGTATTTTTACAATTTCATGCATGTTACCATGATGGTGTTTAGTGTGTATGTGAATGACACTGTGTGCACCTTCTATATGCTAGTGTTGTCCTTCTCAGCTTGTGATGAAGTTTAATTCATCATGTGAGTCTTATCACCACTGTGTTTGGTGACTGTCAGTGTATTATAAAGGTACAAAACAGATATTAGTACTTCATTAGGTTGGTAAATTAACATTATATCAGTTAATGAAATACGTTATTTTACCGTAAATTTAACAGATTTTTTTTTTTTTTTTACGTTGCTGCTGTATTTTTTACGGTAAAGTTCTGGCAACCACAGCTGCCGTTTTTTTACCGTAAATTTTACTGGGATTTTTTTTTTACAGTGTATACATGCAACTATTTGGTTGTACCACCTGACATAAAAACTGAATTTAAACACTTTGAAATTTTATTAAACAACTGAAACTTGAACACATTGTTCATGACTAAAAAATGCATTACATCAGTTCTGAAAAGATTTTTAAAAAACACCTTTTTTGAAGCTTATTTGTCAACCACCTATAAATTAATAACTATAGTCATTAGTTAGTGTGAGATTTTACTGTCAAAATGTTGTCTTTTTAATTTAGTTTTTCAATGGTTAGAGGGGAATTCACTAGGAATGAATTGCAGAATTGCACATGCTTTGGCACAAACCGGCTTACTTTACAAGGGGATATCATCACTTCACCACTGCGACCCAGACACCTGAATCGTTGACACCTGAATAGCCTACTAGATATAACTTTCTCTATCATTGAATCGTCATTTGATGAACAACTGCTGCCCTATTTAACAGAAAATACAAAGTGTTTGGTTAATTCATCCCTTAACACTATTTATATTGAAATTGTGACAGTTTCAACAACTCTTTAAACATAGTAGCCAAACAAGCTTGTCACAGAGAGATTAGCTAAACTTACTTATTATGATTACCCAAGGACTGATGGATTTATAATGAACTAAGAAGCAAACATGCAAATTCTAACAGAGTGAGCATATGATAACACTAAAAGCTCCACTACATTAGTTTACACCCTAATTACTATTGATTCACAATCCCTGGCTTTATAATTTAGATGGAACCCAATACACTGCACATAATCAATATTGCCGTTCGTCCTTTTGAGGACAAAAACATAATTTCTAATTTATTAAAATTCCCTCTTATGATTCTATGCCCTGAGGAAGAATTTGATTTCTATTGAAAGTACTTGATGTTTCAGGTCTGTTCACAAGAAACGATAGAATTAATGTGCTTGTCAGGCATATAATTTATAGTTAGGACCATTGTAGGACCAACTAAGGCTGCTAAAGTTATTCGTTCTATTTGAGACCAGCTGATTTTAAATTCTGTTGCATTGCCTCAGGTTTGTAAAGGCAGTGTGCACTAAATTAAAATGTCTTGGCCTTCAGAGCTGATCTAAATACTGGAGTCCAAAAATCTGCTACTATTATGTGTTTTCTTATGCAGTTTCTTAGTATTTGCCCCCGTTTGCTTTAATGACAGCAGCACTTGAGATCCATTAACTTCACAAGTTTATATAAAACCTGTGATGACGTTCTCTAGCATGATTTGAACAATGATCCAAAGAGCATCTTGTGCTTCAATGAAAACAAGAACATCTTATTGCCTGTATATAGGAGCTCATATGGTCAATGTCACAATGTCTAGAAATGTGCAGAATGCACAATGTGCAGAAACATGTACAGTTGTGTTCAGAATTATTGGAACCCTTGGTAAATATGATCAAAGATGGCTGTAAAAATAAATTTACATTGTTTATCCTTTTGATCTTTCATTCAAAAAAAAAAAAAAAAAAAATGCAAAAATTAACCTTTCATTGAGGTAAATAAATTTAAATTGGAAGGAAAATTACATTAAGAAATAAATATTTTTCTCCAAAACACATTGGCCACAATTATTGGCACCCCTAGAAAATCTTATTATCTCATTTTGACATTTTTTTAGCACACCTGGGTGACTAGGAACATGAAATTGTCCAGCCAGGAGTATAAATATGAGGAAACATAAAGGCCAAATTCCCTTAATCATTCATCACATTGAGTAAAACCAAAGAATATAGTTCTGATGTGCAGCAAAAGATTGTTGAGCTTCACAAAATAGAAAGTGGCTGTAAGAAAATAGCTAAAGCATTGAAAATCCCCATTTCCACTATCAGGGCAATAATTAAGAAGTTCCAATCAACTAAAGATGTTACAAATCTGCCTGGAAGAGGACGTGTGTCTATATCATAATGCATGGTGAGGAGGAAAGTTTGAATGGACAAAGACTCTCCAAGGATCACAGCTGGAGAATTGCAGAGATTAGAGTTTTGGGGTCTTGCCTAAAAACATGATCAAACAGCACCTACATCCCCACAAGTTGATTGGGATTGAAGAAAAATCCTCTTCACTTATCCATAAACAATCTCCAGCATATGTAGTTGTCAGACAAGACTGGAACTTCAAACAGGACTGGCTTCTATAGTCAGATGAAACTAAAAAAAAAAAAAAAAAAAAGAATAGTTTTTTTGGCAGCCCACCAGATTGGTTTGGTGCACACAGGGATAAAAATTACCCCATTCCCACTGTTTAATATGCTGCTGGATCTTTAAAACTGAAGAGAAGAAGCACCAACATGTAGCTGGGAATCTGAAGGATCTGGAAAGATTCTGCATGATCTCTCGTCAGGTGTTCTCCAAACTCATCAGGCATTATAGCTGAAGACTCAGAGCTATTATCTTGACAAAAGGAGGTTGCAAAAAGTATTGAATAAAAGGGTGCCAATAATTATGGCCAACGTGTTTTGAAGAAACACATTGTTTTTCATATTTACCAAGGGTGCCAATAATTCTGACCACAACTGTATACAGTATAGTGGCCAAAAGAGACCTATAGGAAGATTGACATCTTCACTCTTTATTCAAATATTAAAAAATTGTCAAAGATTGTGTAAGCATATTGCGTAGTCAATTGTTTTATTTGCGATAATGCAATGAAATATGCCAAACTGCTGACATTATTTTAGGTCAAGCTGTCATACAAAGAAATTATGTACACATGCAAAAGATAATCGCTGATGATACACAAAACTGAGATTATAATCCCTGATATTTATTATAGATCAGTGGAACTAGTACTCAATATCAAAGGAAATTGTATACTGCAGTATAAAGTACTAAGTGAACATTTTGCATTTGTAAGTCACTTTGGATAAAAGCATCTGCTAAATGAATAAATGTAAAAGTAATGTAAATGTGAACTCCAAGTGGCCAACTGAAGTTCCTGCTAAAGTGTACAAGGTTATTGTGTCATGACTGTTTGCTTAGGAAGAGTGGAAAGATGACACTGGGATTATAAGGACCATTAATATCACTTCACATTCTAATTAGAATAAATGTCTTTATTACTTTTTCTTTTACAGATTCAGACTGAACTATAATTTCAATTACCAGTGAGGTTCCTGAAACATTTTCTTAAAAGAATATTTCACCCAAAATGATTTGGTCATCATTTACTCACCCTTTTGTCACGCACAAATCAGTCAGAATAGTTTTGTGAACTGAATCAATTAAAGCAGAACTAAGTAACTTTTTTTACCTTCATAAATAGTTTTCTAAGTCCTTACGATGGTTAATTGACTTGTAGTGGTGTGTATACGCCAGAATACAGCACTTGCAAGTTGAGCTGCATCGACCCGAAACATTCTCGCCTCATGTTCACGTTCACGCGAGAGTGACAAAATGCTTTACGGTAATTCAAAAAACAATGTATATATTATGACTTTATAAGACAATTTCGAAAATTACCCACCTCCATCGAGTGTACTGTATTTGCAAATTACCCACCTCCTCTTTCTTGTACTGTATTTGCAAAACTACTGCGCTGGTGAGCGTCGTAGTCGTTGTAGTCCAGAGCTGCGCTTGGAGTGTGATTCACTGAAGGAACCTGTAGGGGGAGCTTCGCAAATCTTACTTAGTTCTGCTTTAAAATATTTGGTTCAAAAATAAATTTTAGTGAAAAATTACATTACGTTACATTTTAAAATAAATTTTAAATTTTAGTCTGTTCCACACACAGAGTGAATGGCTTGAATCAATTTTATGATATTTTTAGGGTTTACATCAAAATAGCCCCCCAGCCGGCTGAGATGTAGCCCTCCAAATTTACACCTTTGAATGGGGCCAGTCGCGTTCAGACGGGCTAGTGGAGACCTATAATTGCATTGAGTTTCAAGCATTTTCGCCAGGGAGTGAAATTCATCCAGTGGGGCTGACCCACTAGGCCAAGACACACTCAAAAAAAAGTTTTTTTGATGCTGTTCAGTTTATTTAAACAATTTATTTTGATTCAACACCACTGTATCAGGTTTCTGGTTTAAATGTGATTGATTCATGTTAAACTGACTTGAAACGATTACTCTTTGACTTAACTTCATGTTCTCATATTGGAATAACATGTTTCAATCAAGTAAACCCAACCAGGACTCAATCAAACAGGATTTTCACTTCCCATCATGCTTCGCAAAGGGGCTGAACTAGGAGTGTAAATGTTGAAATAAAGTGTTATTTTAAGCAGTTTTTAGGATAATGAGAAAATGGAAAGACTTTTTAATGTTTAATGTTCTATTATGTTGGTATTTAAAAGTTTCTGTTAATTAATAGTTTTAGGGTTACCATTGTGGTGAAGTGTTGCACTTGTGCTTGGGTTGAGGACCTGCTAACAAACTTTCAAATTACTTTAATAGGAAAGTAATCACTGTGGTAGTTCTCTGGATTGCATTTCCCAAAAGCATTGTAAACCTATGTTGGTTGTAAAACCATTGCCATCAATGGACTTATGATCAATTTAGGTTTTACAATGTTTTTGGTTAAGGCAATTTAGAATGAATCCATTATCAGATCTAGATTTCTAACACAGAACATCACAAAAGTTATATAAATCACAAAATTAAACAAGAAGAATTAATTGTAAAAATCAATGTATATGAAAACAATTTATTTATTTATTTATTTATTTATTGCTTTTTATTTATTTTCCAAAACATTGCAAATTAGTTGGGCTGACACTGTTAAATTAAGCTGTGCCCAACCATAGTAAATAAGTTGAATCAACCTTAATAAATTAAGTTGACCCAACGTAAGTACATTAAATTGGAATAACAGAATTGCATAATGCTGAAATAATGAAATTGAAATTAATCATGTGGAAATCCTTTCCATGATGTTTGTTCAAAGAGTTATTTTTTTGAGTGCAGGGAAGGCGCACTTTCCCTGGCTTGGCCGCAAGCCTCAGAAGTGGTGGAAGTCAGATATGGGATTTTGGACTTAGACATTTTATCGAGTCAGAAATTACTTGGAAATTTGAGCGGCCATAACTCCCCGAGGCAGCCGCCTAGGAATATCAAACTTGGGTCAAATAAAGGTCTCAAGGGGCCCATTCGAACGCCACCAGTCATTTTGGAGCCTAATGGGTCTAGTCTCCATTCACTTTCATTATAGTAAAACAATAACAACAAAAAAACAGCTAGGACATTCTTCGAAAAATGTTTGTGAGTAAATGACCGAATTTCATTTGTGTATGTACTGTCCCTTTAACATTTCTTGTTTTTAAGTCTTTGGATGCACATCTCCTCTTTCAGCAGGGCTCCTGTATCTCGGATAGAGGTAAAAGTAAGGGGAAGAAAATAAAATAAGATCTAAGAAGATCAATAAATGTTTCATCAGATTTAAAGGATGGCATTACACTGAGCTTTATGGCAGCTCTGACGCAGTTTCAGGGTGGTCGAGTCCTTGGGAATTTAAAGAAAACTTTATAGCGCTGTAAACATGCTACCATTCTCTTTTCCATTTCGTCCACATAAAGTGCAGACAGATCAGTAAATCTGCAATGCGTGGAGGCTATGGTTGCTACTTTCTATCTCTCTCTCTCTCTCTCTCTCCTCCACCAGTGTTCCTCATCCACTTCGTTGTCCTTCACACTATTATTCTAATAGGGACGATTTATCCTCTGATGTCTGAGATGCCGTACAATTGCCGTAAAGTAAACATGATGCTCGCACATTATCTCAGCGCTGTGTTTATATTGCTTCTGATCTGGTCCATGATAAGAGAGCACAGCTTGTCAAAGTGCACAAAAACAAAACAAACGATCCCTTGCCCTTACACGCTGCAGGGTGATATTTTAACAAATATCTACAAACAGATTGCTGCATCTGTGTTTGTTGACAATATTAGATACATGATAGTTAGCAGTGGAAATCTGCATTTCATTACGTTCTGATTTATTTAACTCTTTTAATAACTGTGATTATCACACAGCAGCTTTTCTGAGCTTTTTTCTGAAATTACAGAAAACTTGGGAGGATTTTTTGATATTTATGACAAATATTGCAATTTGTCTCAGTCTATTAAATGTTCATGTACAGTATGTTAAAAAAGTATGTCATATACGGTGCAATTTTTGTAAAGAAGTTTCTTATGTTATTTGATAAAAAATACAATAAAAACAGTAATATTATTAAATAATTTTAAATAACCTTTATATTTTCAATGTAATTCATTTCTGTGGTGGCAAAATTAAATTTTCAGCATCATTACTCCAGTCTTTAGTGTCACATGATCCTTCAGAAATGATTCTAATATGCTGTATAACATTTCTTATTATTATCAATATTGCAAAACAGTTGTGCTGCTTATTTTTGTATATATACTTTTTTTAATTTTTAAAATATTTTTGTTGAATCTTTAATAATTTTTTTCAGGATTCTTAACATGTAGATTATATGATGTCAGGATACCTTTGTTTCATCCTGGGTTGAATTATTATTCTTATCATTAATATTTTGCCATATTCAGCTATTCAAAATAAGTTTATTGTATCATTATATTTTATATGTAAAAAAAAAAAAAAAAAGTAATTTCAGCGGATTATAATAAATAGGGTTGTTCTATAGTAGCAGTCAAAAACTAAATCCTGAGAAGTTTAGTTTGGGTCCATATATTAAATTCAGCTCAGTGCTTTAAAGAATTGAAATGGACACTACATCCTGACTCCCCTGAGGGGGCAAATTGCATCTAGCGTTTTCTGTGACAAAGCAGCATGGAGTCACAATAACAGGACAGTCAGGCTGAATCATTTGAGCCCTGAGGCTCCATGAGGAGGCTTTTACCCGGAGGAGAATGATCCAAACTGAGGAGGAGGTGGAAGGAAACATACAGTAATGGCTTTGTCCATCCTTATTTTCATATTCCAAACTATGGTTGATGCGTACTATGGTTTAGTCTGATTTGGATTCTGTGCAGGAATGTGATTGTTTTGTTGTCGGGGAGGCAGCACAGATGGGAGACTTTATTTACAGATGAGCAGATAAATGAGGGGATTTCTGATGTTTAGCCTAATCATTAGACGCACATGGAGTAATGAAATCTGTGCACCAGTATTAGTGCCATTAAATGAGAAAATGACCCAAATATCAAAATCCACTTAGCTGTCTGTCATTTGCATTTCCAAACAACAACAAAAAACTTGATTATTTGTGAATTTTTGCCGCTAAGAATTTCTAGGTTTCGCCATGCAGAATTGTAAATGATTGCAAAATCAGAAACTTTTTCTTTTGTCATTTACATAATTAAAACTTAATTTTCACAGATAAAAACAGAGGTATTTGATGGTGCTTTACGCATTTAGAAACATTCTCACAGTGAGAATATATATATATATATATATATATACACAGTACAGTCCAAAAGTTTGGAACCACTAAGATTTTTAATGTTTTTAAAAGAAGTATCTTCTGCTCACCAAGCCTGCATTTATTTGATTAAAAATACAAACAAAAACAGTAATATTGTGAAATATTATTCCAATTTAAAACGGCTGTTTTCTATGTACAATATACATTAAAGTGTAATTTATTCCTGTGATGGCAAAGCTGAATTTTCAGCATCATTACTCCAGTCTTCAGTGTCACATGATCCTTCAGAAATCATTCTAATATGCTGATCTGATGCTCAAGAAACATTTATTATTATTATCAATGTTGAAAACGGTTGTGTACAATTTTTTTTTCAAAATTCTTCGATGAATAGAAAGTTCAAAAGAACAGCATTTATTTAAAATAGAATATTTTCTAACATTATAATTGTCTTTACTGTAACTTTTGATCAGTTTAACTCATCCTTGATGAATAAAAGTATTGATTAATTTTATTTCTATCCCCCAAAAATAAAATTTAAATTCTGACTGACCCCAAACTTTTGAACGGTAGTGTTTAATGCTACAAAAGATTTAGATTTCAGACAAATGCTGTTCTTTTGAACTTTCTATTCATCATAGCATCATGAAATAAAAATGTAAATAACTGTTTTCAACATTGATAATAATCATAAATGTTTCTTGAGCATCAAATCATCATATTAGAATGATTTCTGAAGGATCATGTGACACTGAAGACTGAAGTAATGATGCTGAAAATTCAGCTTTGATCACAGGAATAAATGACACTTTACTGTATATTGACATAGAAAACAGCTGTTTTAAATTGTAATAATATTTCACAATATTACTGTTTTGTTTGTATTTTTAATCAAATAAATGCAGGCTAGGTGAGCAGAAGATACTTCTTTTAAAACATTAAAAATCTTACTGACCCCAAACTTTTGGACTGTACTGTATATATATATATATATATATATGGACATGTTTCACTAAACTCAATGTTTGCTTTTCATGTATGATTTTAGTTGTTTAAATCTTCTTGAGTTCCTTTGTAGCCTATTATTATAGACCTACAAATCAAAAATTATATGCTAAGAATTGGTGTTTTTAATTATTTAAAACATTTATATTGCCTATAAGATATCAAATCTTCATAAGAAGTGCAATGACGTGTATAAAATTAGAGAATATACACTCTTAAGAAGAATGGTTCTAAAAAGTACCAAATTAAGGTTCTTCAGCTTAACAATAGCAGAACCCTTTTTGGGTGCAAAATAGAACTTTTTTATATATTTTTCATAAAGAACCATGCTTTGACCAACCTGGTGTTATAGACCTTATGTGCCAGAGAAACAAGTGCGCCGCCATCTTTATAATATTGTCTTTAAACTTCCCTTTTGTGTTTGCTCCTATATTTCAATGGCATCGCTGTCAAAGAATAATTTGCTGGTGAAGTGGATTTACCTGTTGTAGTTATCATGAGCATTATGTTTAAAGCAGATGTCTTAACACATGTCAGTAGACTGTGAAGATTTTAAAACGAGCTGTTCATTCATAAATAAGATCGCTGTGGAAATACAAACTGGAAGTCAAAAGACAACGAGTGCAGTGCTGAAAAGGGGCGGAGCTCCTTTACCTTTTTATTAATAGTTCATTTTTATTAATATCAGTATCTTTACAGTTACAGTGCGTCTCTTCTATCAGTTTATGTAAAAACAATTATGAAGGCCAAAATTAGCAAAAATGGACAGTATGTGAGTGAAAAAGTGATATAAAGTCAAGGGATAGCTTTAATGTTTTTTTGTGACTGGGTATGTTTACGCATAAAGTAATAATTTAAAAATCTAACAATATGGATAAATTAAATTTCTCTTACTTAGTGGAAGAAGAGAAGATAAGTAGCCTATCATTAACTGAATAGAGCTGCTCACACTTACATGTTCTGTTAAACTAAAAAAAAACATGACAGGTAGGAAACCAATAACAACTTGAAAGTTAAAATTTATAGTCAGTTAAAATTTATACAGTCTGTGTAACTGGATGGCTGCTGAGCTCCAGAAAATCAGCAATGAGGTGGCTTTAACAGTTACAGATTTGAAAAACAAAAAGGCGGGAAAAAAGAACCCTAAACAATAGCACAAAGAACCATTTCAGCATAAAAAGGGTTCTTTGAGACGATATGGTTCTAAAATAGAACTGTTACTATGTGTAAAGAAGTGTAGAAACAAATGTTAGGGATAAAAATAGATTGTTAAAAATGTTACAAATTTTATTTCCAGCACAACCTATGACCAAACTGTGTTCTTTTATTAGACATCATGTACCTTGTACATAGCCAAAGTTTCTTAGTTTTCACATTTCATAGAAAGTACAGTACCTCTTCATGCAATCTTTCTCATCTGCTGTCGGAAAACCCCAAGACGCTGGCTGTGACAGGCTGAATTCTCTGGGCCCTCCTCTGTGGTTTCTCACACCACGTAACTGACTGTTGTTTGGATTCATAAACAGAGTGATTGAGTGCTGCTGGCAGCCCGGCTGCCATTACAGCCAGTGCTAGCTGAAAAAACGGCAGCGAGGACTAGCAGCGAGGGAAATCACAACGCTGTCCCGCTGACGGCTCCTAATCATTTCCTGTGTTTGTGTTCTTAGTTGCCCTTTACAACTGCTGTCCATCATACACCTTACATTGGTGTGGCACAATTGTTTTTGCTGAATGATGATACATGTTTGAAAGAAGCACTCTATTTATATTTAAAAATATCAGATAATCTATGGATGTCAGTGCATAAAAAATCAAAACATCATACCAAGTAGCATCTGAGCTTTCTCAGAACCATCTTCAATTTTATTAGCCATTTTTTTTGCAATTTCTTTTAACCAACTTGTCCCAAGGTGAGTTTACTAGATGTACTTTATGAAGGCAGTTTTCAAGTTCACACAATTTTAAGTGGTATTTATTTTGATATTTGAAGTGTACCAGGGTTAGTTCACCCAAAAATGAAAATTCTTTCATTAATTACTCACCCTCATGTTGTTCCAAACCTGTAAGACCTTCATTCATTGACAGTTAATATAGACTTTCAAATGCCCAGAAAGGTACTAAAGATATATTTAAAAGAGTTCATGTGACTACAGTGGTTCAACCTTAATGTTATGAAGCGATGAGAATAATTTGGCAGTTTAAGATCATTTGATACACGCTCCGAACCACTGATTCAAAACAAAAGATTCGTAAAGCTTCGAAGCTTCATGAAGCAGTGTTTTGAAATCACCCTTCACTAGATATTATTGAATAAAGTCGTTATTTTGTTTGTTTGTTTTTTTGGCACACAAAAAGTATTCTCGTCATTTCATAATATTAAGGTTGAACCATTATAGTCACATGAACTGTTTTAAATATGATTTTAGTACCGTTCTGTGGATTTGAAAATGTTTATTATCTTGCTTTCAATGCAAGCCTCACAAGCCATCGGATTTTGTCAAAAATATCTTAATTTGTGTTCCGAAGATGAACAAAGTTCTTATGGGTGTAATTAAAGACAGAATTTTCATTTTTGGGTTAACACCCTATAAGTGTCCAAATACTTTGTGGGGCCACTGTATTTAAAGTGGTTTACCATGTAGGAAGGGCACATGGCAAGTACATGTGGTGTCCTTAGAGTGCTATGTTCAGTTATGGCACAGCTGTGAGGGACATAAGTGGTGCTTTCACAGCTTGAATAAAAGGCGCAACAGATAATGAGCATGTTTTCATAGATGCTTGATAATTACTGATTAAATATTCATGCAATATATGTATTCACAGGACAGCTATATATGAGTTGCTTTTCACTTGTGCTCTACAATCCACAGTGTTGCCCTCTAGATATCCAGCAAATTTCAAATCCAGCATGTTAAAGATATTTCAAATGTAGCCCCCAACTTGCTACAAGGCCTGCCTGAGGGCTCTATTTAGTTGGCTCTAAATGCCAGTGATCACGGCATTCTTTCTCTTTCTGTGTCAGCAAAGGTATATCCCTAGTGTTTTAGTGCAGGAACATTTTTTACCCAATTGACACTGCTGCAACTGTACTTAAACACAATGAAAAAACACAATACTAGAGCTAATGAACTCATTGATTTCTTTTCAGCCTGTAGATTAAATTCAACCTTTTTATACACTTATACTGCAAATAATGATAAATAAACACATAGTCTTGTCCTAAATTCACCACATGGGTGCAATGACCAGACAAATCAGCACAATCTTATGGCAATTCATAACTATTTTATGTTTTAGCGAATTCTTATGAATTTTGTACACTCATATTCACTTACATCCCAGTGACGAGTGTTTAGTGGTGGGGGTTGTACAAAAAAAAAAAAAAAACTTTCACTGTTGTTAGTTTCACTCAAACCATACTTGTTCACATTTCTTAAAAACGTAATGTAACTACATCAACTTAATTTAACCCAGTTGTTTCTACTAAAAATTATTATTGTCAGCTTTACTTAAGTGTTTGTTCAGTCAACTTAACATTGCTGAGTGAAACGCACAAATGAATGCTGACATAACTAACTGGGCAGTGGATCTGTAGTTCCCAGCATGCTTGCAAGGGACTGCATGTTTATGTTAGTATTTACTGTTCAGTTATGTTGGACATTTCTCTAATGTTTTTGAATTTTGTGGTTACCATTATGCAGAAGAGTGGCACCTGTGTTTAGACTGTGAACCTCATATGTTTAGGATGGATTTCCTGCTCTCAATTAAACTAAGTTTTATTCAATGAGTTATTTTTTGAGTGCATTTTGTAAAGCAAATAGTTAAGGTAAATTTAAAGTCAATAAATGTGTTCACCTTACATAATAAACATTTCATTATTAAGTAAACTGCGCATAGAAATATTATGTGAGAACAGTGAGAAATTCAAATGATTTGTATTTATTTAAAAAAAAAATGTCAGTTTTACTTGAATTTCTTTTGTTCATACAACTAAATTGTTATTTGTACAAATTACTTAATACAGTTGCGTGAAACCACTTGACACTGCTTTTTAAAGTAAATTCAACAGTTAATTTTGTTGAGTGTAGGGTAGACCTTCATCCTCCTTTTTTCTAATAATCGTATGTTTTTGTACGATTCACATTGTACAAATTCATGCGAAATTGCCACCTCATAGCATAGTTACATTTTCCCGTTAGATCAGGTTGGACAAATCTGCTCAATTAGTGTGGCATGTGCTTGACCCTATAGGTATAATTTGCGGGTTGGAGAGGTGGAACATGTGCCCACCACTTTTAGCCAGGTTCGATTTTGCCCCCACCACTTTTTGAAACATCTTGCGGCATGAAAATTCCTAAAACAAATGAAACATCTCCAGTTGACTAGCAGAGTACCAGTATTAATTCCATTCATTTTAAAAATAAAATTTGTTCTGGTGCTGGTATGTGTTGTTTTTCCCTTTGTTTTTGCGTTCGTTGCCGCTGTTATCAG